>NC_134521.1:34368991-34717021 GCF_027942865.1 Odontesthes bonariensis
GGCTTTCCCTATGATAAAAGGCAACGGGTATTTTATTTTGTGAAAATAACCGGAAGTGCGTTGCTCACTGCGGCTAGCTTTAGTAGCGCCGAATTCGTGGGAACAAAATTGTAAACAGCCGGTATAGTTCTGCCCCTGCAACATCGCTTGTATGGCACAAAACATGTTATGCACATTTCACAGACAAAACAAAACTAGAACGTGAAACAAAGAAATTTCAATTAGAGTGTTCACGTCAGTCGACAGATAGTAGCGAACCAAATGGTGGTAAAGGCCGTTCGCTTAGAAAAGGTGTGCATCCTATGAACTGGAACCATTGTATCTTTTGCCAGGCTTCCAAAAACAAACAGCGTCTGATCTCCATAATGACTACTCAAATGAGTGATCAGATCCTTGAAGGTTCTAAGCTGGACCACACTGTGGGTTTAAGACTGGCGGGAGTCATTGACCTTATTGCATCAGAAGGTAAATACCATCTGCCCTGTCTTAGTGCCTTTAACAGGTCAATCTTAAAAACAAAGCAGGATGCCACTACCACAGATCTGGCCATGATCTGGCTTTGCCAAGAGTTGAGTCAATTCTCTGTGAAAGGCCATGTGGTACTTCTAGATGATGTATGGGAAAGGTACAAGGAGCTAGCTGAGGAGTCCTCAACCACCATTCCATCATGCTATCAAAGCAGAAGAGGAACATTCAAAGAAAAGTTACAGTCAAACCTTGGTGACACTTTCACCTTCTTTCAACCACTTGACAGGTGTGTATCAGAGAGAAAAAACCTTATTGATTCCAACAAAGTACCAGCCAGCTGCAGTTGTGAAACTGATTGACAAACATGACAGTGAGGAAAACTTGGCCATCCCCAAGTATAAGTCCCATGATGACATTTTCCTTTCTCTTGTTAATGTAGCTTTTAAGATCCGTGGAGATATGATGGAAACTGCAGGACACAAAGGTTTCTCTGTCAGTGAAGCAGATGCTGTTGCATGCATTCCAGATAGTCTATACATGCTACTCAGCCTGATTGTTGGTGGCCAGACATCTCTTGAAGATGATGGAATTGGGAGCAATGAAAAACTTGTTCAAAGCAGAGTTCTGAGTGTGGCTCAAGACCTTGTTTATTGTGTCAGTGGTGGCAAAAAATGGACTCCGAAACATGTCGGTCTTGCTTGTACTCTTCATCAAGCTACTCGGTCAAAAGACCTAGTACGACTATTCAACCAGGCAGGTCATTGTCTGAGTTATGACCAGGTCCTCCAAGTAGACACTTCCTTAGCCGAGAGCACTCTAAAAACACTGAACCAAGAGAATGGTGCCATTATTCCAACAAACATTGTGGCAGATAAATTCATCCACTACACATGTGATAACATTGATATCCTGGATGAAACGCTTGACGGGAAGAATACTTTCCATGCAACACAAATGGCAGCATGGCAGAGAGGCCAAACAACTGATGATTCTCTTAAAGATCTAGAGGTGTCCACTAAACATACTTTAAGTGTGCCAAATGCCCTGATGGAGCTACATCCTGTCAGCATTACTCCTAGGACATTCAAACCAACATTCTCAGAACCCATTGCCGAAGCATGCTTTGGCAGATCTGGAGAAAAGCATGAGTATGCTAGACAAGCAAAGGCTACGGATCTAGCTTTCTTCTTGCACCGTCAAAACTTAGACGTGAAGCCTTCTTGGTCAGTGTTCAACCAGTCACTGTCATCAAAGGAACATGAACAGACTGCTGTGGGGTATTTGCCAATAGTCATCGCTCCTGCACACGATTTTGATACTTTGAATACAGTTGTGAAGAGATGCATGGCCATATCTTCACATTTTGGACAGGACCATACAGTTATCACGGTTGACCAAGCATTGTACTGCAGACTTATGGAGTTAAAGTGGGCAATTCCAGAATACAAGAACAAGTTAATACCTCGCCTAGGTGGACTTCACGTGTCAATGAACTTCCTTAAGGCCATAGGAGATCATATGAATGGATCTGGACTGGCTGAAGTATGGATGGAAAGTGGATTGCTTGGACAAGGCCCTGTTGCACTTGTTCTGGCAGGAAAGGCATACAACAAAGCCATGAGGGCACACAAGTTGACTCTGGAAGCCCTTTGGCGTCTTCTCATGCCAAGTCTTCTCTGCTTTGCTGCAGAAGCAGATGATGACCTCCATACTTGTCTTTCTAGAATGGCTAACGGTGATGATCCTCAGACAATTACAGAACTGATTTCATTTCTGGATCAGGAAAAGGTCAGAAATCTTCTGCATGATTTTGTTGAGAGTCGATCTGATGATGTGAACTTCTGCTTCTGGTGGCAGTATATGGATATGGTTACTGTTCTGCTACAATACACAAGAGCACAACGTGAAGCTATCTGGGATCTTCATCTTCACTCTTTCAGCCTGATGTTGCCCTACTTTAAGCGGTATGACCATCTTAATTATGCACGATGGGGTCCAGTGTATCTACTTGAGATGAGTCAGCTTCCAGAACCCATTTTGTCTGAATTCCAACAAGGCAACTTTGTGGTCAAGAGATCGGCTAACAAGTTTAGCCAGGTAGATCCTGATCAGGCTATGGAGTGGGTAAATGGCACAGGCAAAAAAAGAGGTGGCATCATTGGGATCACCAAGACAGCCTCAGCTTTGTGCAGGTGGACACTCTCTTTTAACCTGAGATCACTCATTGCAGATCAAACCTATGGAATGTACAGTGTCCTCCATGGCAGCACGAAACTTCACAATGAAGGAACCTACTCACGGCAGATTAGAGACAATACTGATGAAAGTTCTTTACTTTCCATGTTCCAACAATTTGGTTTGTTCTCATCTGTATCAAGTATGCTCCAAAACCTCACCACTAAAGATCTGGCAACAGAGGCAATCCAAGAGTCACTGCTACATGCCAGGCAGTATGGTGAAGAGGAAGTCAGGGCATTCATTCAGGATAGGTTGATTGTGGCAAACAAATGTGACCAGCCAAAGGTTTCAATCTTTGAGCCTCTTCATAGGAACAATGCTCCCACATTTGCAACGTTGTATGAAGTGGTCAAGCATACTAAAGATAAGGCCAAGAGAACTGTCCTGAAAGCAGACAGAAATGTCTTGCAGCGTCTAATCACTGCCTATGAGGCTGGTCGGCCAGTTGATTTGTCTTCTGTTCTCAAGCATGAGCTTCTTCCAGTGCCGGTATCCCTTGCAGAAATAAATGGCACACTGCGCACTGGAAACAAGTCTGTGCTTACTGACTTGTTAACAGAGGGCATTCACTGTCCTGATGTAATTCTACCTCATGAAACACCATCTTGCCTCATCATTGATGGGCAAGTATTGGTGGTGGCTCTTGGGAAGCCTGATGAAGCACTCACCTTTGGTGACTTGGCTGACATTTATGTTAAATTCAATTCAATTCATTTTTATTTATATAGCGCCAAATACAACAAATGTCATCTCAAGGCACTTAGATAGTAAGTCCAATTCAAGCCAATTGGAATTCAATTAATTAATAAATTAATTAATTAATTAATTAAAGCAGTGCTTAAAGCTGGTTCTAGCTATCAAAGAATCGATGTCGTCTTTGACAGATACAGAGCAGAAACAATTAAGAGCACAACCAGAGCACGACGCAGAAAAGCAGCGCGCCCTGTCAGACGTGTTGTGGAAGGTCGCAATGTACCCCTTCCAATAAACTGGTTGAATTTCATGTCTCTACCTGAGAACAAAGCAGACTTAGCACACCTTTTGTCTGATGAACTATGCTTGCAGGCACCTGACGATAAAGAAGTTGTTGTTGCTGGGGGATTCAGAGAGGAATGTATGGTAAAATCATCGAAGAGTGTGACTGATTTGGCACCTCTGAAATCCACACATGAAGAAGCAGACACAAGATTGGTGCTGCATGCCATCTATTGTCAGTTTGACACGGTCGTTGTCTCTTCCAGGGACACTGATGTGCTCCTCCTTCTGGTATCTCACTTTCCACACATGCAATGTAGGCATCTCTGGTTGATGTCAGGCACGTCTAAGAAACGACGATACATACCCATTAAGGATGTTTTCGACAACTTGCCAAAAGGCTCAACAGAATCCTTGCTACCTTTCCATGCATTAACTGGATGTGACACAACTTCTTACATAGCTAATCACACCAATCGGTCATCATGGAAGATCTTCAAGGAGCACCATGCATTGCTGAAGAACATGGGCATTGGTGAACTGACAGAAGACACCATCCAATCTTCTGAAACATTTATCTGCAGAATGTACAATGTGCATACAACAGATTCTGTTGACAAAGCTCGTCATCTGCTGTTCTTTAAAAAGGGGAAACCAGATGCCATGCCCCCAACAAGTGATTCATTCCGTTTCCATGTGATGAGGGCACATTATCAAACCATGATTTGGAGGAATGCCAACTGCTCCACAACTGAGCTTCCTGCACCCTCTGAAATGGGATGGAGACATGAGGAGTCAGTACTACAGCCAACATTAATGTCATTGAGTCCAATTCCAGAAAGTTGCCTTGAGATGATAACGTGTAAATGCCAGAAGCAATGCAGGAGTAGACGCTGTAGATGCCTCAAATCAGGGTTAAAATGCACAGCTATGTGTGCATGCAGACAGCATACTGATGACCAGACACACTGCCTGAATACAACAGTTTAGTGATAGTTAAAAGTTCTCTCTCTCTCTCAACATAGTATAGTATAGTATAATGTGCACACTTTTGTCATATGTATATGCATAAATACAAAAAAATACAAAACAATACAAAAAAATACAAAAAAATGCAAAAAAATAAATAAATAAAATGAAAAACAACATGAACAAAAAAAACCTATTAATCTATGTTGTGTGATGCATTCTGTCTGTCTTCTGTTGGCCTGTTCTGGTTTCCCATTTTCTGTTTGCGTTTGTCACTTATCCTATAGGCCTAGTCAGTTCATATAGGCCTAAGGCCTACCTGTGTTGGGGGGGTTGGGGGGATGGGGGATGGGGGATGGGGGATGGGGGATGGGGGTGGGGGTGTTCTTATACCGGTACTCTAATAATTACGAGCAACTGTAATTAATTAAAAAATGCTTTAAATGTGTTCTTGATCCTTGAAATCCATCTTGTACATAGTTTGTTGGTATTTAGTTCATTCAAGTCACTTGATCCTTGAAATCGATCTTTGTAAATAGTTTGTTGGTATTTAGTTCATTCAAGTCATTCAGGTCATTCAATTTATGCTTTATTTTCATCTGCCTTTGATTAGGGTTGTTTTATCTACAGTCTTTTAGATAATACTATCTTCTTTCTCTCTCTTTCTCTTTCCAAAGCTTATTGAATGACAATTGTGTATGATGATGTGCTTTACGGAGGCTATTGCTATTGCATGCCAGCTTACGAGGATATCACAACAATAAAAAGGCCTAGTTATAGTTATTTAATCTTTTTGCCATGACATTTTGCCTTTGATTTGATTTCTTGGTGTAGGAATACATGTAAAATGCAAACATGGGACCATTTATTTCCATGGAAAAGGGGTACTTTCTAACATATTCTTCCCAAAATCAAGAATTTTGGCGGCCATTTTGTTTTTTGCTCATTTCATGGTCAAACACTCAAAATTCAGCTTGGGAAGTGGGCTAGCTGAATTCAGGGTACTTTAATTGTGTTAGAAAACACCCTTATAAAGGGACTTTTTCTGGAAATGCATCTTGTCTAGTATTTTGTCAGGTTTTCAACACGTTGGGGATCTAAACGACTACTTTCTCACCTGAAAATGTTTCAAATGTTGCTAAAGTTTACAGAGTTTAGAGCTTAAGCGAAATCAGCTTCAGGCCGGCTGATTTCGGCTCAGGCAGGAGCGAAATGCATTGTGGGTAAACGCTCGGCATACTGTCTGATCGATGAGTATGCAGTATGGAAGTTTGCTGTTCCACAGGAAAAACAAAGGGGTCTTTTCTTCTGCAGAAACTATTTAGAGCCTCAAACATGTGGAGAAAACTATGTCGTAAATATCAAGTGTCCTAGTGGACAGTGTGGAGATGAGCTTGATGCATCCCAGTCTTACCAGTATGGTGGTGACTATGTAGGTTCTGTTCTGCAGACCGAAAAACTCCTCCTGAATGGGCCTGTAGACGGCCGTGTTCACGTAGCCTCTCTTCTCGTTCCAGTAGCCGATCTGGACACAGAGGAGCACCGTTAGACTTCCCTTCAGTCCGTTTCAGACACAGATGTTGGTCATATTGATGATTTTACATGATAAAACATGATGATAAATGATAAATAAATGATAGAACAGACTTATTCTGTATGAGGATTAGGGTAAAATCATCTAGAGGCCTGCGTAGGTGGCAGCGAGAGGATCCGAAAGAGCTCAAATGTATCGAAGCTCGGTACCACCAAAAAAATAATCACAAATCATTACGAAGAAATATCTCGAAACGTGACCATAAATTAATATGGTTTTAATGTCAAGGAACTCTATTTAAATAATGGAAAAGTCTCCATGTTGCAGGTTCAGAATACATCTGCCATGAGGTCTAGCGGTTAGGATACCTGGTTTTCACCCAGGTGGCCCGGGTTCGACTCCCGGTATGGGAACAATATGTTTTCTGGCCGTGGCCGTGTTTCGATTCCCTCTCACTGCTCAAAAAAAAAGAAAAAAAAGATTGGTGAACTGACAGCTGGAGGGGTGGCAGTCCACGGTCGAGGTGCCCTTGAGCAAGGCACCATGCTCCCTCTTAAATTCTTAGAAAATCTATGAAAAACTGACGCATGAACTTGAAAATTTGAGACGGTATCTCTCTAATCAGTAAGTATTTCACAATAAAGATTTTTTAGAATTGTGGAATTTTATCTTAAAACTTTAATTTATAATCTCAAATAACAACTTAGTATTTCTATGGTTTGAGTTACAATATTAAAATAATGATGTCACACAACCCTAACACAAAGTTTTAAGATAGTGTCACATTAGCACCATCATTTTTGAATGATTTATTTTCTGTAAAAGTTCTTTTTTCAAACATTTTTCTTTGCTGGTTTGGATGCTGCTGGAATCATTTCTGCTGGTAACGCTGGAACTTTATTTTACATCGATTATGATGCATAACATAAGGTAAATGATTTGCATGTGGGAGGAGCCTAAGTAATGAAGAAAGACCCCAAAAACGACAGAGCCTGCAGACAGAGACTGCAGACAGAGCGGTAACAGGAAAGGAGGAGGATCACAGAATCAGGCTTCCGTACCTTCAATATCTCACCGAGTTATTCTTGGATAATTTTCTCTTATTTGTTAAAAAAAACAACATTCCGGCTTCTAATTCATGGAAAAATAATCACAATTTATGGTTTTAAATCCCTTCCTCTGTTCAGCAGCGGTACATTCGACCTGCGGACGCTGAAATTTAATCAGATATCTGGATGAATATTCAGTAAAATGTGTTTAAAGAGCTAACTCAGATGGTCTCATTGTGATTTCACTGTTGCCAGGTGACTGAGGATCACCGACAGAGTGTGTCGCTGTGCATGTGCTCGGTAAACTTCATCGTCTCTTAATCAGCCTCCGCTCACTGACTCAGCCGCCATCTTCCAAACCTTAATTTCCCGTCTCCACACAGTGTGTTAATTCATCTCCGTGTGGGGTTCAGACGCTGGTTGTGTAACAGCAGAAGAAGAACAGCAGACACAAAGTAAAGCAGCGACCCCGCTGAGGGTTCATGAACATCTGTGGTCAGTTCGCCGCTCATCGTGGTGGCTTTGTGTCTTTCTCTGTGCGTTTCCACTCAGTTGGGTTTCCAATAAGAAGGCTTCGACCCTCAGTGTTCCCATGTGAGGCCCGGGAGGAACAACAAGGCAAGCAGCAGCAGCGTGTCGGTGTCTGACGGAGTTCAACAGAAAGCTGACGGTTGGCAGTTTTCTGCTGATTTCCCCGATTATCACGGTTTTAATCAAAGAAGAGGGAAGTAATTACTGAAAGGAGCTGATGCAGTGAAAAGTTGCCCAGAAGCAGGTGTCTGTCAGAGAGCCAATAATTCAACAGAACAAAAGCAGCAGCACCTTCCTGAAGCCGAGGTGGCTGAGCTCCATCACAGTCAGGGTGTAGTTGGTGCGATGACCTCGTTCATCGAACTGGATGCGACCCGTCAGCCCCTCCAGACGCACCTGCACAAACACAGTGTTTATCATCCGTTACAATCAGAGGTGGGTAGTAACTAGTTACATTTACTTGAGTAAGTTTTTGAAAAAATTATACTTCTAGGAGTAGTTTTAAATCTCTATACTTTTTACTTTTACTTGAGTAGATTTGTGCAGAAGAAACTGTCCTCTTACTCCGCTATATTAGGCTACAATGAGCTGGTTACTTTTCTTCTTACCTCTGGTATTCTACGCCTCATTATTTTTATCCCCCCGCGTACGCCTCATTTTGATGTTTTATTCTGACAGAGAGAGAGGCTGTGTTCGAAACCACATACTACATACTACATACTACATACTTCCATACTGCATAGTCATCGATCAGACATTATGCAGAGCGTTTACCCACAATGCATTTCGCTCCTGCCTGAGCCGAAATCAGCTGGCCTGAAGCTGATTTCTCTTAAGCTTTAAACTCTGTAAACTTTAGCAACATTTGAAACATTTTCAGGCGAGAAAGTAGTCGTTTAGATCCCCAAGGTGTTGAAAACCTGACAAAATACCGGCTATTTACAATTTTGTTCCCATGAATTCGGCGCTACTAAAGCTAGCCGCAGTGAGCAACGCACTTCCGGTTATTTTCACAAAATAAAATACCCGTTGCCTTTTATCATAGGGACAGCCATTACGATACAATTGGTGCTTTTGTTTTGAAAACAGGAAGTGAACCTACCCTCGTTGTAGCTAGCTTGAAACTGCCGTTTTGACAGGAAATGGCGATCGGCGACGTCACGTTAAGTTGCATCTTGGGTAGTTTGAGTATGAGTAGTAACGTCATGATGCATACCCAAAATTTAGGCCAATCTAGTATGCATCCGGGAACTTCTCGCTTACTCAAACTTGCTTACTAACTCAAACAGTTAGTATGAGTAGTGGGAGAAGAAGGAGAAGTATGCGATTTCGAACAAAGCCAGAGACTTCCGCCAAAGGCTCTACCACCTGACTGTGTTTCACCAATCAAACGTAGCCGTGCAGTCTGGTCACGTGACTATACTCAATCTCAGCGGCGGGGCGGGTTAGCTTTAGCATTCGCAGTCGTAGCAAACAAACAAAGAAACAGATGAAAAATGTCAGAATCAACGGTGGGAAATTAAGACACAGACGAGGCCTCATACTGAAAGCATGTTTACCTTACAAAGAGTGCGAAACAGCAGCTACATTATGTGTCTTCTGTGTCAACCAAAACAAACGCACATTTCAGCAGAAACTCAACATCTAACTTGAGGAAACATGTAGCGGTAAGTTTCCTAAACTCGTTTTTTCCCCCATGGATAGATGAATGTTTGTTTTTTAGGTTACATATGGGTTACATATGTTTTAAACATTTCCTAATCTCTTTTATTCTTTTTTGAAGTACTTGAATTTACCTGGATTATTTTAATTTAAGCTATTTTGTAATTAATTAATTTGTTTTAATTTATTTTATCAATTGGATGAACTCTAATTTGCCTAAAGATGATTATTTAGTATTTTTGTCTGTCTAATTGAATGCTTGTGTTAACAAATAAATCAGACGTTACTCAACAGTTACTCAGTACTTGAGTAGTTTTTTCACCAAGCACTTTTGTGAGTGCAAAGCGGTGAGCCACGACCCATTCTTGTTGGAGAGCCTGAACCTTTGGTGGATGCTGCTGTTATACCCCATCCTGACACCCTCACCTCTCAGCAGGGTGAAGGTTGAATAAAGCTTTAAACTCTCCATTTATTTAGTTTGATCATCTAAATTGACCCCTTTTTGTTTTAAATCCTTCCTTTTGGCTTGTTTCGTGCATTTTATCGCTGCCTCAGGCAGTTTCCTGCTCTCATCATCCAACTGGGAAACACTGAGCTGCTCTAAACGAGCGCTGACTGCAGCTTCACTGCGTACCTGCTGCAAGGCTCTCTGGATGTCGATGCCTTGCCCCCAGGGAGCGGGCGGGTTGGCCAGACATTCCCCTGCGTTGCCACGGCGAGAGATGTCGATCCGTTGTCGTCGCAGGTTCTGGAAAGCCCTTGCCATGACGTTGACGCCGTCGTAGGTCAAAGCTCCCGTGTACTGAGCGGTCAGAGGTGAGAAAATATGGGCAAATAAAAACGATGAGGCAGATAAATGAGCGTCTCTCAGTACGTCTCTCAAGTTGTTTAAACTGTTCAAATGTTTGTTTCTTACGGGCTGCATCAGAAACATTTATCAGGAAATTTAGCTGATTTAGCTGAGGACTTAGAAGGCTGGAGTTATTTTGTTACAATTGGCAGCTATGAATCTGAGCGAGTGGCCATGACTTGTGGAGTCCCCCAGGGGTCAATTCTTGGACCTCTTCTTTTTAACTTGTATATGCTCCCTTTTGGTCAGATATTACAGATGTACTGTGTCAGTGTCTGGAGGAAGTAAACACATAATAAATAAATGGATAGATAAATGGCTGAAGACTTTTGCATAGTTCTGTTCCATCTGGGAAACATCTAATTCCATCAAACTTTATTATAAATCTCTTTTCCTCTGTTTCATAGCTCCAAAGCAGAGACATTTATTTCAGATCCAGTGTCTGCCTCATGAACATTTCTCAGCTGATCCGTCGCCTGCAGGCCGCGTTGTGCTCCAGCTTTCTGACATCAGCGGCTGCTGGATTTAATTCACATCTTGGTTCATTATGTCAAATCAAATCAAATCAAATCAAATTTATTTGTATAGCACATTTCATGTACAAACAGTTCAAAGTGCTTTACATAAAATAAAAGCATTGCAGCAGGGAGTGCAAGAAGCATTAAAAATACATAAAATAATATAAAGAGAAACAAATAAAATCATTTAAATGAATTAAAATCAGGCAACAGTCTAGATAAGTTAAAAGATATTTCATGCATAGACACATGAGAAAAGAAATGTTTTTAACCTGGATTTAAAAATGTCTACATTTGGTGAAAGTTTAATCTCCAGTGGCAGTTTGTTCCACTTGTTTGCAGCATAACAGCTAAATGCTGCTTCTCCATGTTTAGTCTGGACTCTGGACTGGACCAGCTGACCTGAGTCCTTGGATCTAAGAGCTCTGCTGGGTTTATATTCTCTGAACATATCACAGATGTATTTTGGGCCTAAACCATTCTGGGATTTGTAAACCATCAGCAGGCTTTTAAAATCTATTCTGTGACTGACTGGAAGCCAGTGTAAAGATTTTAAAACTGGTGTGATGTGTTCAGATCTCTTAGTCCGGGTTAAAACTCTAGCAGCAGCGTTCTGGATGAGCTGCAGATGTTTAATGCTCTTTTTGGGAAGTCCAGTTAAAAGAGCGTTACAGTAATCGAGTCTACTGGAGATGAATGCATGGATGAGTTTCTCCTGGTCTTTTTGGGAGAGGAAACCTTTAATTCTGTTGATATTTCTGAAGTGGTAAAAAGCTGCCTTGGTGACAGCTTTGATGTGGCTGCTGAAAGTCAGATCTGAGTCTATCAACACTCCGAGGTTACGAGCTTGGTCAGTGATTATAAGGTCCCGAGTCTCAAGATATTTACCAACGCTGACCATCTTCTCTTTGCTACCAAACAGAATGATCTCAGTTTTGTCTTCATTTAATTGTAGAAAATTCTCTCTCATCCAGGTGTTTACTTCCTCCAGACACTGACACAGTACGTCTGCTGGGCTGCAGTCGTCCGGTGACAGAGACACATAAAGTTGTGTATCGTCTGCATAACTGTGATAATTGATGTTAAAATTCTGCAATATCTGACCCAAAGGGAGCATATACAAGTTAAACAGAAGAGGTCCAAGAATTGACCCCTGGGGGACTCCACAAGTCATGGCCACTCGCTCAGATTCATAGCTGCCAATAGTAACAAAATAACTCCGGCCTTCTAAGTAGGACCTGAACCAGTTAAGGACCGCTCCAGAAAGTCCAACCCAGTTTTCCAGCCTGTGCAACAGGATTCTGTGATCTACAGTATCAAACGCAGCGCTAAGGTCCAACAGAACCAGGACTGAAACATTACCAGAATCAGTATTCAACCTGATGTCGTTTAACACTTTGACCAGAGCTGTTTCAGTGCTGTGATGACGTCTGAAGCCTGATTGAAACTTATCAAGACTTCCACTTTCATTCAGAAAGTCGTTGAGCTGGTTAAATACAACTTTCTCAATAATCTTGGATATAAAAGAGAGGTTAGAGACAGGTCTGTAGTTGTTCATCATAGAGGCATCTAGAGTTCTCTTCTTTAGGAGTGGCTTAATGGCAGCTGTCTTTAGTGACTTGGGAAAAATGCCTGATGCCAGTGAGCTGTTAACTATTTGTAGGAGATCACTTTCTACTGAGGTAAAAACAGTTTTTAAAAAGTCGGATGGTATTATGTCTAGAGAACAAGTTGTTGATTTCAGATGCCGAACTGTTTCCTCTAGGATTTTTAAATTAACAATATTAAATTGTGACATAACGTCAGAGTTATTTCTAGGTTTTAGACACAGATTAGTCACATGATTTATGGATAATTAATTTAATTAAAACACAGAACATGTGATGGGAGATGTGTAAACTTCCTCAAAGTTCTTGTGATTTTATCTAAAGGGGGAACCAGCCCCTGGCTTTGTGTCAGCTCTTTGTTATCATGCAGGGAGCTGCAGCTTTGGGAGGCTCTGAAACTCCACAAATGAGTCATCAGATGGAAAGGATTATTATTTTGTGGACGACACAGGCAGCGTTACAGCTTCTTTATACAGAATCTGCACTTCTCAATGTCTCCCAAATTAATTTACTTCCAACTTAGATAAATAATTCCACAGAATATGAGCCGGACTTGAATGAATTAGAGTCGGTTCAGTGGAAGCAGCAGCTCTGCTATGTGTGTGTGTGCACGTGTGCATGTGTGTGCACCTTGAGCCTCTTGCGAACCAGTTTGAGGTCTTTGCTGTCGAAGTCCATCCACTCCTGGTTGATCTTCACCACAGCTGGATCGGACCTGTTCATCAGCTGGAAGCCCGTCACGTTCGGCCCCAGCTTCTGAAACTCTGTGACGTTCAGGTCCATGAAGCCCTGACACATGCACACACACACACACACATGCACACACACATGCACACACACACACACACACACACACACACACACACACACACACACACACGCACACACAAAGCGGTAAGTTTCACTGACTGAGCTTCACGTTTCACTGGTTCCTTCCAGTAAATAGACGCATCCACGGCATAAATAACAATTCACTGAACAAGAAACATGAAACTTCAGTTTGAATGAAAAAATAAAAAATGTGTTTTGTTTTAACCTTTGATGAATGAAATAAACAAATTCACAAAAAAAAATTTTTTTAGTGATGAAAACTACGGAAGCCTAGAGCGGACGTGGTACGTATACATTTTTTTCTGATGGTTTTCTCGAGATAACGAGTTAATGGTTTTCGAGGCCACTTTTTCTCCCCAGTCCGCCCCTGTTTATATGTGTTCATATGTATTTCTGGAAAACGTTTTTAACCATTTTTACCCCCCTTTCATTGAAAACTGAATAAAGTAGCCTATGAATCAAACATGGAATGTGGAGCGTTTGTGTAACAATTCTGCTGTGAAAATGCACAAAGCAAATCCCGCTGGTGTGACAAGCATTTAGTTTTTCTCTAGATAATGAGTTATTTATCTCGTTATCTCGAGAAAACGATAACGGCACCTCTCGTGCATCATTCGGTAACCATGGAGACGGCCTGGTCCCCTCAGCTGGTCACTGATGAAGTCGACTGTATCAGCAGGATCACTGAGGTGTAAACGCCTGTTGAGCTGCAGTCGAGCCGGCCATCTCCTTAAAGGACGGGGGCTGATATGAAAGTTATCTCTACAAGACAAACAAACTGCAAACACATATAAACACATATAAACAGGGGCGGACTCGGGAGAAAAAGTGGCCTCGAAAACCATCGGTAAATTAACTCGTTATCTCGAGAAAACCATCAAAAAAAAGTTTATACGTGCCACGTCCGCTCTGGGCTTCTGTAGAAGAAGGACTTGAATTAATATCTTAATTTCCATACTTTAACTCTAATTCAGATCATTTTATATTTCTGATTCATTTGTGTATTTTTACGCTGAAAAAGGTGAATCTGGACCTTCAAAACTCTCATTTATAGATGTTTTTGTATTTAAAGATTTTGACTAAAGCCTCGTTTCCACCATGCAGTCCGGTACGGGTCGGTTCAGAACGGTACGGTACGGGTCGGGTCGCTTTGGGGTCAGCCTGCGTTCCCACTGTACAAAGGGGACCCTCAGGGGTGGGCGGAGTGCGTGCCGAAGCGTAAATAGCAAATAACAGCAAATAACAAATAACATCCATAATCTGGAACCACCTCCAAGCTTCTTCAGCTTAATGCCACACTGGAAAAAAAGTCTTACCAAGTATATTTGTCTCATTTCTAGTCCAAATATCTCATTACACTTAATATAAGACACAACTGCCTAACAAGTACTATTTCAGCCAGATATAGGGACTTGTTTGAAGACAATACATCTGGAATGTCTTGTTAAATGAAAAAGTCTTGAAAACAAATTGTTTTGACTCACATTTCATATTTCATATCTGATTTTCATATTTGATATCTTATTACTTGTTACTTGAACATGTTATTGGGATTAAAGGAACTGCATTAGGCTGGTTTAAGTCATATTTATCTGATAGATTTCAGTTTGTTCTTGTAAATGAAGAAAATTCCTCACACACCAGAGTAAGGCTACGTGCCCACGACAACGGTAACGACAGATAAACGCAGAACATTTCGACAGATGTGCCTATCTTGCACACGGCGACGGCGTTTTTAGGAGTTCAAAACGGAGAAAACGCAAACGCCCTCCAGAGTGGAGATCTTGAAAACGATCCAACCTCTCGTCGCCGTAGGAACAGTTCAAAACGCAGAAGTGCCTTTTTTGCACACGTTAAGTGGGTAGTTCTCCATTAACGACTCACATATCTCACTATATTTATTTTGGACACTCTCCCAATCCACATTATCCACTGCCTTCCTGGCTTTGTAGTTCAGTGTCGTGTTCAGGAGCAACTGGACCTCATCATCTGTCCAAACACAGTTTGAAGGCGTACTGTTGTTGCTGCCGCGCTTCGCCATTTTCTTCTAACTGACGCGGAGGAAGTAGCCACAAAACAGGCATTTCTCATATTTATTAATATATAACAATATAACTCATATAACAATACCAAAGGTATTGTTGCTACTGCCACCTACGTCTGGGGCGTGCATACTACATCGGCAAACTGCGAGTTTTATACGTTTTCCCTGTTCCCATGGGTAGACAGATATCCACCCCAAGACGCTCGTGAGAACGCAGATAAATTGTGGAGGAAAAAAACGGACATCTGCGTTTATGCTTCAGAGCGTTGTCGTGGGCACGTAGCCTAAGTCATGGAGTTCCCCAGGGTTCTGTGCTTGGACCGATTCTTTTCACTTTATACATGCTTCCATTAGGTAACATTATTAGACAGCATGGCATAAATTTCCATTGCTATGCTGATGATACTCAGCTGTACTTATCTATAAAACCAGGTGAACCCAATAGGTTGGTCAGACTACAAGCATGTCTTAAAGACATAAAGACCTGGATGACTCAGAACTGTCTGCTTCTAAATTCAGACAAAACTGAAGTCGTTATCTTTGGACCTGAGCGCTTCAGGGAGAAATTATCTAGCTATATAGTTACTCTAGATGGTATTTCCTTGGCTTCTAGTTCTACAGTGAGGAACCTTGGAGTTATTTTTGACCAGAATTTATCATTTGACTCGCATATAAAACCGGTTTCTAGGACTGCCTTCTTTCATCTAATATTGTTAAAATCAGGAACATCTTGTCTCAGAGTGATGCAGAAAAACTAATTCATGCATTTGTTACTTCAAGATTGGACTACTGTAATTCTTTATTATTGGGCTGTCCCACATATTCTCTGAAAAGCCTTCAGTTGCTGCAGCCAGAGTTCTGATGAGAACTAACAGCAGAGATCATATTTCTCCCGTTTTAGCTTCTCTTCATTGGCTCCCTGTTAAATTCAGAATAGAATTTAAGATTCTTCTCCTAACATATAAAGCTCTTAATGACCGAGCTCCATCATATCTTAAAGATCTCATTGTAAGATATTTTCCTAACAGAGCACTTCGTTCCCAAACTGCAGGTTTACTTGAGGTTCCCAGAGTTTCTAAAAGTAGAATAGGAGGCAGAGCCTTCAGTTATCAGGCCCCTCTCTTGTGGAATAAGCTGCCAGTAAATGTCCGGGAAGCAGACACCCTTTCCACTTTTAAGACCAGGCTTAAAACTTTCCTTTTTTATAAAGCTTATAGTTAGGGATGGCTCAGGTGATCCTGAAACATCCCATAGTTAAGCTGCTATAGGCCTAGACTGCTGGGGGGCCTCATCTGTCACACCTTTCCTCTCTTTAATGTCTTTATGTATATGTGACATTATTGTGGTCAATTCGTGTTTCCCTGTTCCAACAGATATCATTTGAATGGTGTTACAGTGCCGCCGCCCCCCCTCCCCCCTCCCCCCTCCCCCCTCCCCCCCTTTCTGTCTTCTCAAACCCCAGCTGGTGGAGGCGGATGGCCACCCTTCCTGAGTCTGGTTCTGCCAGAGGTTTCTTCCTGTTAAAAGGGAGTCGTTTCTCTCCACAGTCGCCTCAGGCACGCCGCTCAGGCCGGGAGATTGGACCGAAAAACAAAAAGTTTTCAGTGCAATCTGTTGGTTTCCTTAGCTAGGAAATTGTTTTTGAATTGGCTCCATATGAACGAATTGGATTATTTTATGAATAATTATGATTACAATTAATTGAATTCCAATTGGCTTGAATTGGACTTTATTATCTAAGTGCCTTGAGATGACATTTGTTGTATTTGGCGCTATATAAATAAAACTGAATTGAATTGAAATATTAAACAAGCTTTTTTTTTTACATTTGAAGAGGTTTTTAAGCTAATTTCAAGATCACTTTTAACTCAAGTCCCAAATATCACATTTTATTTCAAGAAATGTTGACAAGCTGATTTTCACTAGTTCCATTGGCAGATTTATTTGCTTATTTCAAGCAAAAACGTCTTCTTTTTGTTGTTTTTTTACTTATTTTTGGAGGGGCATTTTTTCCAGTGTACAGACATGGTAACGGGTTCCATGGTAATGGGTTCCATGGTAACGGGTTCCATGGTAACAGGTTCCATGGGACCGGTATGCTTTGGTGGTCGTGGAAACACTGAAATAAGAGAACCGTTCCGACCCGACCCGTCCCGGACTGCATAGTGGAAACGCGGCTTTATTCTGTAGAAACAGCCACAAAAAAATACCTCAATTCCCAGAAAGCTGGAATGCAGTTTAAAATGTAAACATAAAGCTCACATTTATTCAACATTAGAGCTATTAAAGCTCTGATTGGTCCAGGACCAGAATGCATTAGTGACCTCCTGACCTAGTATGAACCTTCCAGACCCCTCAGGCCATCTGGATCCGGTCTTCTATCAGTTCCCAGAGTCAGAACCAGACATGGAGAAGCTGCATTCAGCTTCTATGCTCCACATGTCTGTAACAAACTCCCTAAAGCCTCAGATCAGCTGAAACACTCAGTGTATTTAAGTCCAGGTTGAAGAAACACCTATTTTCAGCTGCATTTGAATAAAGCTCCAAATCTGAAGCTTGAGTTTCAAAACTTAATCACATTTTAACTCCTGATTTTATCTGATTTTCTTATTTCTTTCTCTTTTCTTTAAAATTTAAATCATGCTTTTTATTTCTACTGTTTTAATGTCTCTGTACAAATAAACTCGCCTTGCCTCGAACACAGAAAACATATTTTAAAGTGAGAATTTTTACTACGAAAAATTTTCTTTAATTTTTACGTCTCAAAAGCATTTGGAAGAGACAGAAAAAGGCTGGAAAAAGAAAAGCAGAAAAAGCTGGAGGAACATGTTGCAACTAATCGGGTTAATTAACAAGAAGTCAGAAAGAGAGCACCATAGGGAGGCAAAGCCTCTCAGAAGTAAAGCTGGGCAGAGGTTCAACAACCCGTAAAACACTTACATCAGCAAATTATTTCAAAGCAATGATCCTCGATGTGAAACTGTGAAGACTTTGGCTTCTTTGAGACATTTGGAGAAAAGTGTTTTAAAGTCTTTAAATAGCCTGCTTCAGGATTGCTTTTAATGATGTGAAAGAAAATCAAAGAAGGACCTGATTTTAGTCCTTTAAATGCGCTGCATCACTCTCCTCCAGCTGATGCTTTCACACAGAGCAGCTTCAGCACATCTGGGGGTTTGTGTGGTTTATAAATGAGCTTATTTAGCTTTTCAGTGTGTCGCATGTGTAGAAAAAGACCAGGAAACTGAACTTTTACTCACCAGACTGACCAGGATGTAATGATAGTTCTTCAAGTTTCTCTTCTGAGCACCAATCTGTCAGAACAAACGACACGCCAATTAGATCGTCTGATGTTTTTAACGATGACAAAGAGCATCCATCACACATTCATCCTCTCAAACTGTTGCAAATTGGAAGGCTCGGCTCCTCTTTGAGGAAATAATTACTCATCATCACCATCAGAAAGAGCTGGAAGGTCCGCTGACAGATGAGGGGAAGGAAGAGGCGATGAGAGGAGGAAGAAAAGAAGAAGTTGAAGGTTATAAAGAGGAGGAAGTGGGGAGAGGAAGGGAGGATGAGGAGAAGAAAGAAGCAGGAGTCCTCTCCTCAGGTCCAACTTTTAATGATCATAATAATCTTTTAATAATCAACCTGTTCGGCAGCGCTGAAGCTGAAGGACATCCCTCCTCTGTAGTTTGAGTTTCATTCAATCAAAACTACATCTCTGACCAACTCTGACTCTGAACTAAGACTGAGCGAGTTAACTCGTTATTATCGCGTTAACTCATTAATTATTTAACGCAGATAAATATTTTATCACGCATTAACGCAGGTTTTATTTAAAAAAAATAATGATAATTTTGGGGGGGCTTTTGTGCCTTTAATGGATAGGAAAGTTCAAAGAGACAGGAAGCAGGGGGCAGAGGGGGAACAACACGCAGCACAGCGAGGACTATAGCCTCTTGTACGTGGTGCGCCTGCTTTATCATTTATTTTATTATTGTAAAAGTCTGTTCCTCACAGGCTTTTATTTTGTAAAAGTGTGCTGCTCACAGGCTTTTATTTTGTAAAAGTCTGTTCCTCACAGGCTTTTATTTTGTAAAAGTCTGTTGCTCACAGGCTTTTATTTTGTAAAAGTCTGCTGCTCACAGGCTTTTATTTTGTAAAAGTCTGTTGCTCACAGGCTTTTATTTTGTAAAAGTCTGTTCCTCACAGGCTTTTATTTTGTAAAAGTCTGTTGCTCACAGGCTACAGAAAGATGCTGATGTTAAAAGTGTGTTTGCACCACGTATTAGTTTAAAAACTCTACAGAAGACCAAGGACAGTGGTGGATTAGATTTACCTAATTTTCAGCACTATTTCTTAGCCAATAGGTTACAATATATTTCAAAATGGTTTAAATCTAGCCCACTAGATGAACCATGGATAAATATAGAACAAGCTTTATGTGATAATATGGAAATCTCGGACCTGCCACTTATTAGTCCAAATGTAAAACATCACAAATGCTTCAAAAGCATTAACATCAGCACCTCTCTGACAGCCTGGTGGGAATTTCTTAAAATGACAAAGTCCTCACTTCTCCCGTGTAAACTTACACCCATCTGGAACAATCCTGACATCCTGCAAAACAAAAAAATGCTAAACTTTACTCTATGGAAGAACAAAGGAATAAAACATCTGGAACATGTTGTCCAAAATGGAAATTTTATTTCATTCGATGCGCTCATATCACAACATGGGTTAGGAAGCAATAAATTTCTAGAATACCAACAACTTAAATCTATAATAACTAAGAAATATATCCTCCAACAACCAGACTTACAACTCCCCATTAGGGTAGCAGAATTTTTAAGCTTCTGCACACCAAAACTGCTATCAAAAATATATAAATTACTGTCTAAGATGGATGATACAATTTCTTTACCATCCTCAAAATGGGAGGCAGATCTATCCCTCAGTTCTAATTCTAACCATAACTTCTGGCCACAAATATGTTTGAACACCTTCAAAATGACTCGAAATCCTAATTTGCAGCTCATACAATACAAAATCCTTCACAGAACACATTATACAGGAAAAAAGGATGTTCAGGATGGGTCTAACACACTCAAACATCTGCACACATTGCACAGATAACACTCCTGATAATTATGCACACGCTTTATGGTTTTGTGCGCCTGTCCAGAAGTTTTGGCTTGAGGTCTGTGAGGACCTATCAACATGGCTTAAGTGTAGTATTCCTGCATGCCCCACACTGTGCATACTGGGTGACTTGGACAACATCAACATGGAAATTAACTCCGCACACATGGTCCTAACAGTGCTATGTATCGCAAAGAAAACTATTCTCATGAACTGGAAAGCAAAGAGGAATCTGTGTATTAACCAGTTTAGAAATTTTCTTTTAGATTATATTAGCATGGAAACAATGTCTGCCTCACAAGATCAACTGGCTGAATTTCATTCTCTCTGGTCCCCGCTGATTAGCTTTATCACATAGTGGGGGTGGTGTGTTGCTGTCCCGCCGCTCTGGGTGGTCGGTTGTGTGCTGGGGGGGCTGTGTGGCTTCGGGTTTCTGGTGGTCTCTCGGGTCGTGGGGGCCAGGTTGATCATTGCTGGGGGGGACTGTGTGTCTGGCCTGGTTGACAGTTTGGGGGACTTGTGGGTGGAGCTGTCTTGCGGTGTTGGGTGTGGTCTCTTGGTGGGCATGGGGGGGTGGTCGCTGGCTCTGGGTCGGGTGGCCGCGCCGCTCTGGCGTAGGTTGTAGTGCTGGGCCAGGGTCCTGGTGTCTGGACGCTGCCTTGCGCCCCGGGGGGTGCCCTGCCTGTGCCCGGGGGGGTCTGGTTGCCCTGGGCACGCCGCCGTGAAGGTGGGTCGGTGCGGGTCCTGGTGTCGGGCTGGTTGCTCTGGGGTCTCTGATGTGCCTGCAGGCTGTTCTTTGTTAGGGTGGGGTGGCGTGCGGTGGGGTGTGGCGGTGCTTCTCCCCTGTTGGGGGCGGCTTGGGTGGGCCTGGGTGATGGTGGGTCTCAGGCCCGGGCTATTATGACTGGAGTGATTGTGTGGTTTGTTTGTTGTTTATTTGTTTTTGTTTGTTGTGTTCCGTTTTGTTTTGTTCTTACAGGTGTTCCTGGTGCTTCTATGGTTGGATTTCCCATAAAAGCCGTGAATCGTCTTCAGTTTTGTTTTTACAGGTGTAGCAGCTGGTTGTCGGATTTTTCATTGTTTTTTATGTTTGTCTCTTCATATTTCTGTTCTTTTTTTCTCTTATTCGCTTTCCCTCTCTCTCTGTCCCCCGGTCCGGTTCGGCACTATTATCATATCATGTTAAATATTGTAACAAAAATAAATAAATAAAAATGAGGAGTTGATGGGCGTTAAGGGGAGCTTTACATTCATAAAGCTTCCCTTGCCATAGCAAATGTGTTTAGCATAAACGGTATTCAGATTACAATTCTGCTGCCATAATGCTGGACAGGACAAGGGAAAAAAAAAAAAAAAAGTATGTTTGCACAACAAATGTTATGGCACTTTCATTCATATGGCAGCACATTTAAAATAAAACTAAATGCTAAAAGCTATACACTACTTTTGGATTCATTTTGGGATTTTGCGTACAAATGCGATTAATCGTGATTAATCAGGGAAATCATGTGATTAATTAGATTAAACGTTTTAATCGTTGCCCAGCCCTACTCTGAACAGATGGTAGAAAGAGGCCATAATAACTACTAAAACCTGATGTCCTCGAATGCTGCACAGTTTAACAGAGAAAAAACAACAAATCCGCCGGTTAAAAAGGCTCAAAGTGAAGGTTGGAGCTCATTGAAACTCTCAGGAAGTCAGGATGAAGGGACAGAAACAAACCTTGTTCTGCTCAGCTGGTACCAGCTCCACATTCTCCTCCCTTCTGATTAGCATCGAACTTCCAGCCGAGGCTCATAAACGACATTTGTCGACCTTTAGTTATTACAGCTCAGCCCGAGGGGCTCATGAATATATGAACCAGATTCACAGCAACAACCCCGAGGACACGTCGTTAAATCAGGCCTGAACGGGGCAGATCATTTTAATCAGTTAATCACTGTTTTAACAGTTTAAACTCTTTCTTTGTCTGACAAGAACAAGAAACCTTCATTTCAGATCAGGGTTAAGTCTCCATGAAAGTAGATTTTAGTGTTTTTATATATATATTTACTCCAGAGATATAAAAACAGCAGCTTCTTAATGGTTTATTACAGAGTTTTAATGAATACGCAGAGGTTAATAGCTGTTTCATGAGGGCTGTGACTAACTGAGAGTAAAGCTCTTTATGATCGCTCATGCCTCAGGAGTTCAGAAATGTACTGATCGCTGTCCATCCAAGATATTACTGTTAGACATCCTCATAACACTGGTGGGCTCGTCTCCTGGTGGCAATCAATGAGCCAAATCCATGTTTCCTGTCACGATGGAAGACAGAAATCATTCAAATCAGCGGGAGTTAATTCATTTAAAGGTCTGGGTCCCGACAGGCTAGTTAAATATGTTCCATATTTGAGAAATCAACCATCACTGCATCATTTAGAACCAGGAAGAACTCATCCTTTCTGGTTTTCTTTAAACAACAATCAGTCAGGTCCCAAATCCAAAGAACTGATCAGCAACGGGTGAATTTAAGGCACAGATATTTCATCCAAGAATTTAAAGGAACACAAGAGAATTTGGCGTTTTTTCCTGCTCTTTGGCTCCGCCTCAGCCTACAGGTGTAGGATGTAACAGCAGCCCTGCACATGCACAGCCGCACATATGAACGAGCATAAAGCAGGAAACCAAAGCTGTGAACTGAGCTATCTCAGCAGTTTTAGGCCGTTTTAGGCAGTTTTAATGTGTACTATATACATGTCAGTGTATAAAAAACAGCTTTAAGGTTTACAAACTTTTCTGTTGATCCAATCATTCTGTTATTTCCTATATTCTGTTGTTTTCTGTTGTTCGTATCACTGCCTGCTGTGTAGACCGTGCAGACCGAAGTGCAGACCGAGCAGTCCGCTGCTTCCGAGCAGCAAACACCGTAACAGGCGCGGCTGTCGGCAGCAGGCAGTGATACGAAGGGAGAGAAAATAGGGCCAAGCGGTTGTGAGGCCTGACTTTTTACTTGGAGAACGATTTTGTGATGCAAATGTATTACTCTGTTGAACGCATATTGTTTTGAGAAGCAAAACGCTTTATTTTTTAAAACCCAGCCAACTAGCCGGACTACCTTCGTCAACACCAAAACGAGGCTGGAACTCTGCTCACAGGACGCAGCAGGGGGTAAGAAGATGTTCATAAATGATGTTGCTGATATGGGATGTCATACAGCTTCATGTCAAAAGAGGTGAACTATCCCTTTAAGGTTTACAAACTTTTCTATTGTTCCTCTAATATCCCAAGAAGCAGATATTAGGTTCATATGTTGCTGTTTCTGGAGCATTAACTGACCTGGCTGCGGCTACATATCCTCTAACTTTGACACCTTTATGTCTTATTTCCTGTCAGGATGCTTAGTTTTTTACAAGGCACTAAATCTTTCAACAACAGATAAAAACCTCATTTAGGAATATTTCCCGAACGCGTAAACACACGATCCATCAACCCGTCACCTGTAGTCATCATCAGGCAGCAGCGCCGCAAAGCCACCTGAGACTCAACTCGCAGTAATTAAATGAACCGAGCAAACACCACCTGATGATGTCAGACAAAATAAAGCTGAGCGTGTGAAGCCAACGGCTTCGTATCACAGATCAAAACCCCACCTGATACTCTGCTCACTGTCTGCCAGTTGGACTTTTTATAAAGGTTGTCAGAGCAACTTCTGCCGATTCTATTCTTCCTGTAGATTATATTCAGAACAGTCCCGATCACAGAAGAAACATCTTTCAACACTCCTGACAGTTCAACCGTCAGAAATCTGGGAGTGACCTTTGACCTTTGACCTGAGGTCGGACGAACAAATTAACAATGTCGTCAGGACTAGTTTTTTCCAGCTGCGTCTCCTGGCCAAAGTTAAAATGTTTTTAAGTCGTCATGACCTTGAGAAAGCCATCCATGCCCATATAAATTCAAGGTCAGACTATTGCAATGCACTTTATGTCGGCGTCTCCCGGTCTTCTCTCAGTCACCTTCAGCTGGTGCAGAACGCTGCTGCCCGTCTTTTAACCAACACCAACAGACGTGTGCACATCACTCCTGTTCTTAACTCCCTCCATTGGCTTCCTGTCCTTTATAGAACTGATTTTAAACTTTTAATGTTTGTTTTTAAAGCTCTTAACGGCCTCGCCCCATCGTATTTATCTGAGCTTTTAACAGTCCTGGTAGAGCTCTGAGGTCAGCAGATCAGTTTCTGCTGGAAGTGCCCAGGTCAGAATACAAACCCTGGGGTGACCGAGCCTTTTCCCAAAGCTGCCCCCAGGCTCTGGAATAAGCCCCCCGTCCAGCTGCGTCTTATTTCTGACCTGGGCCTCTTCAGATCTAGGTTAAAATCCTACTTATTTAGGATTGCTTTTAATATCCAGTAGTATGATGACAGAAAAAATTATCGGAAAACAGAGTCTCTTCAGTCAAAGGCTTCTTCAGTTTGGATGCAAAACGGACTGCTACAGGAAATCTTTCCTGCCCACAGCCATCAGCATCTATAATAACTCCTTGATTTAATTGAGTTACATCAACATTTAATTTCCCTCTGGGATAAATAAAGTATTTTTGAATTTGAATTTGAATTTGAATTGAATTTGACACTTTTATCTTATTTTATTTTAATCGATTTTGTTGTATTTTTTTGCTTTCACTGTTCTTTTATTGTTTTTACTTCTTCTTCTCTTTATTTGTTACCTGCTGTAAAGCACTTTGTACACCGTAAGGATTGTCTGTAAAGGGCTGTATAAATAAAGTACATTTACTCTCTGTGGTCAGTCGGTCATGTTTATGTTTATGTATTTGGCAGAAGCTTTTATCCAAAGACTTACAGGCGGGGTAAGGGCGTCTTACCTAAGGACCCCTACTGGAGGTGGTACCTTTCATGCAGGGCATTTGAACCCACCTACATGAAAGGTGGCAATCTTACCTCCACACTCTCCAGTACAGTCATCAGTGATGCTGAAATCAAAGCTCTCTGTTAGAATCCAAACAGCTGCAGACCAAACATGTTCGGCAGCTCTGAAGGTAAATGCACTGCGGCGTTGGTCTGAGATTCATCCATGTGATACGACATGACTTCAGACCTGCAGTGAACTGATATCTGCATCTAAATACTGCAGAGAAGGGGCTCGGTTTAAAGTAGGGATGCACCGATACTGGTATCGGGACGATACTATTCTAATATACTCGTACTCGTTAAAGTTAAAGGATAAGACCGGTTTTTTGACATTGGGCACTTGATTTCACATTATAACATGATGTTCTACTCACCCCTGCTTGTTGTTGAACATTTGGAGCTGTTCCGAAGATATTCGCGAGGCGTCTGGCTGCTCTCTTGAGATATTCGGCCATGAAACGGTTTCCTATGGGCAAGCTTATACAGGCACAAACTATGCTGTTTATAATTTATTAATTACTCTACACTAGCACTGATAACGTGGAGGTGCGTCGCTTACTTAAAAAAATCCGGGTTATTGTCATTTTGATTTTTTTGTCGTAAAGTGGGTGTTACTGACGTCCTCGTCGTGCTACTGCCACAGACAGCCCACAGACCTGCTGCCTATTTATTCATTCGGCTAAAATTCAAAATTAGTAACCCGGATTTTTTTTAGTAAGCGACGCACCTCCGCGTTATCAGTGCTGGTGTAGAGTAATTAATAAATTATAAACAGCATAGTTTGTGCCTGTTTAAGCTTGCCCATAGGAAACCGTTTCATGGCCAAATATCTCAAGAGAGCAGCCAGACGCCTCTCAAATATCTTCGGAACAGCTCCAAATGTTCAACAACAAGCAGGGGTGAGTAGAACATCATGTTATAATGTGAAATCAAGGGCCCATTGTCAAAAAACCGGTCTTATCCTTTAACCGATACCATGAACCGGTACCAATTTATTGCATGCTTTTCATTTTTGTTGTATTTTTTTTGATTGGCAACAAGGGGAGATGTCGAGCTAATCAGGAACAGTGTGGTTAGGCTAGTGAGACCAAAACCTGTTTCCCAATTCATTCAATTTTTTTGTGGTAGAAGTATCGGCATCGGTACTCGGTATCGCCAAGTACTCAGATCCAAGTATCTGTGACGTATCAGTTTGAAAAAAAGTGGTATCGCTGCATCCCTAGTTTAAAGTCTACCGGTTTGGGTTTGTGGTCCAGGAACCATCCTATTTTCATGGAAGAGCTCCACTGAGCTTTTTTTTGTGAAATCTCAAAGTTTTTTGACACATTTGCAGCTGCGAAAGTTTGCATGAAGGAGCAGCTGCTGGAAGCAACGGATCCCAAAAGATCCAAAATCCAGACGAGTTGAAGAGGAGATGTCGAAGGTGAAGGGCAGCAGCGAGAGAAAGGAGGAGGAAGTTTAGACCCTTTTTTTTTAAACTTTGTTAACTTGAAGTTAACACAGACGAGGTCACGATGGAAATATCAGGATTATGAGCAATTTTATTGATACTACAATATATATCGATATTTTGTTTCCCAATAAAGTATCAATTTTTCAGCTGCGAATATCGAATTTTTTAAATAAATTTTTATTGAATTCATTTTTTTAAAGCAAACTTTATTGAAAAGTCAGACATTACAATTAGTGAAAACACAGAACATTAAGGTGATACAATACAATACCAGGGGGTCACATTATAAAAAACAACATTTTAGTTCATAAAAATGTTGTATAAAGTGCACAGCTCTCAAGTTTGTGACATGTTCATTTGTTTCTGTTTGTCTGGCTGTGTTGTCCTTCCGGTTCAAAGGTCGGACCACCGGTCCAATCAGCGACGATTCATTGAAATCACACTGTCCCTTTTTTCCCCCCAGAAAATGATGTAAATGTATCGAATCGTATCGAATCGAATCGTGTCGTATCGTGTCATGTCATGTCGTTTCCAAACTGATCATTTTGTTTCGTATCGAATCGAATCGTATCGAATCGTATCGTATCGAATCGTATCGAATCGTAGCGAATCGTATCGAATCGAATCGTATCGCATCGAATCGTATCGAATTGTATCGTATCGAATTGAATCGAATTGTATCGAATTGAATCGAATTGAATCGTATCGTATCGTAATGCATAGTATCGAACTGAATCGTATCGAATCCCATCGAATCGTATCGTATAGAAACGTATCAAATCGTATTGTATCGTATCGTATCGCATACGAATCGAATCGCATCGAATCGAATCGTATCGAATCGTATAAAATCGTATCGTATCGCATACGAATCGAATCGCATCGAATTGTATCGTATCGAATCGAAACGAATCGTATCGTATCGTATTGAATCGTATAAAATCGTATCGTATCGCATACGAATCGAATCGCATCGAATTGTATCGTATCGAATCGAAACGAATCGTATCGTATCGTATCATATCGAATTGAATCGTATCGTGAGATTAGTATATCGCTACAGCCCTAATCAGGAAGCAGTTTTTCATCGAGCCACAGCTGTAAACGTCTGTTTCAGACTCCCAACGCCTCTGTTTCTGGCTCTCAGACAGAGACTGCAGACAGGGTGGTAAACGTTAATGAAAAACAGCGCAGTGTCACAGAAGTTGTTGCAGAAAATCAGCAGGATTCCACTCTAAAGTCATTCTTTTTACCTGAGAACCTTCAGGAATCTCTGTTTTTACTCCGTTTCTGACATTCTTGAAGGGAATGAGCCGACCTGCATCCTTGGAAAGTCTCTGAGGCACTGGACTCACGCTCAATTAAAGATTTGTTATGCAGCGTCATGGGATCGTTTGATTCCACACGCCTTCTTTTCTCCTAAAATCTGGCACCTGCATATCCCACAATGCACTTCAGAAACCAGTCCGAGCTGAGGCTCAGGTGTGCCGTGCTGAGCTAGCCTGCAGCAGAGCTCAGCATCAGTCTACGGAGGTTCGGTTTCAGGCTCTGGAGTTCTCATAAAGCAAACATCTACTCCACGCTGCTCATCTGTGGACACCTGGCAGGAAACGGCGTCGCATTCAGAGGCGAACTTACTGTTGTTCAGACAGTTGTGTTAAAGTGAAACAGCTGTAATGGGCTCATAACAGCTTGCAGACAGCAGCAGCTTCCCAAAGGGAACAAAGAGGAGGAAGTGACACCAACCAGAGATGCACTGAGGCTGGAATAAAGAAGATTGTTTGGTCAGCTTCATTCGTGCACAGGTTGCTCATTTTTCAGCCTCGTTACGGCTTCATGACAAAAAAGAAAAACTAATCACATTTAATGAAAACGGTCTAATTAATCTCTGTCTCCCATCTGCTTATTATACTCTGATAAACAGCTCTGATCTACTCACACTTACAGGATTATTGGTCTTTGTTTGAGCCACAGATCCAAAAAAAAACAGCAAATGAAATATAACTGAATTAATTAAGGACACGAGGACGGGTCTGAACGGGGATCCGCGGGGTGACTGCTGGTGCGAATCTAATTAAGAATCAATACAAACGACGGTTACAGTATTTGATCCATGTGAAAAGCATCTTTCAGCTCAGCCATCTGCTCTCAGATCTGTACGCTCTCATAAAGCTGCAGCTGCTGCCGTCTCACATGAGGAGGTAATCACTTCCACGCCTGGAAACAGCGAAACCATCACTGAAATATCACGTAAAAAGCATCATTTAACTGTCTTATCTCTGCACTGGTTTCACATCAATAAGACCTGTGAAGGAATGTGGAAAAGGGGTTCTTATAGAGCGGCGGGTCCACTCATGTGGTCCACATGTCTGCATGTAAACTAAATGATTCGATAATAGCTTAGAGTCAGTGAGTGTTTTACCAGGTTGAGGATGGAGTTGAGGCGCTCCAGCTCGCAGTCGATGATGATCTGGAAGTCCTTCTTGTAGTCGAGGTCGGCCAGCAGCTTGATGAAGGCTGCCTCTGTCAGAGTGTCCAAGTTGATGGAGGTGACCTGCCAGCTGTGCTCTGCCGCCGTGTCCAGGATCCTCTGCAGCACCGCCAGACCTGAGAGGCCAAAATGAAACGCATATGTGAACATGTTCACTGGTTGTATGTTGGTGTTTAATCAGTTTAATCCAGTTTAAAAAGTTTAATCCATAAAATTTACAAACACATAAATACGTCTCTGCTTTGGAGCTATGAAACAGAGGAAAACAAGAGATTTACAATAAAGTTTGATGAAATTAGAGGTTTTCCAGATGGAACAAAACTGTGCAAAAGTCTTGAGTCGTTTCTTTACTGTCAGGAAAACAGGAAACAGCTGCAGAGATTCACTGAAACGTGAAGCTGAACCCAGAATCTGAGTCAGAACCAGAGTTAGTTCAGTTCTGAGCAGCTTTAAAGTGAATATCTGCTCTGAGCTCCTTTATCCTCCAGGAGTCTTTGATGCTGTCAATCACTCAGTTGTCATGGTTACTGGCAGCCTGCTTTGGCAGAGCTGAAGCACAGCAGAGAGGGAGGGGGCGGGGCCTGAGCTTCTACAGTCAAAAACATCAACATTTATCCAATTTATTAAAGCAAATTGAATGTTTTTTTTTGCTTAGATTGAAGACAAAGACTTTTCCCATAAGTTTCTGATTCTCAGTTCAGTTCCAGCGGCAGAGATTCACTGAAACATGTTCAAACTTTAATCTAAACCCAGAATCTGAGGTTAAAAACAGAGTTAGTTCAGTTCTGAGCAGCTTTAAAGTGAATATCTGCTCTGAGCTCCTTTATCCTCCAACACAGCCTGAACCCTCTCAGACGAGCTTTCTGTCCTTTCTTTAAGGAGTCTTCAGGAATAGTTCTCCAGGCTTCTTGAAGGACATCCCAAAGCTCTTCTTTGGATGTGGGCTGCCTTTTGTTCCGTTCTCTCCCAACATGATCCCACACCTGCTTCAGTAATGTTGAGCTCCGGGCTCTGGGGAGGATTCATCCCTCCATCAGACCTGCTGCCACTGATTTTCAGCCCACTTCTTGTGTCCTTTGGCACAGCTCAGCCTTTTCTCCCTGTTTCCCTTCCTTAAGAACGGCTTCTTGACAGCCACCCTTCCATGGAGCCCATTTCTGATGAGGCTTGGGCCAACAGCAGATGGATCAGCTGAAGGTCCAGATGCATCTCTCAGCTCCTGTGTCAGGTCTTTGCTGTATTTTTTCCTCTTTCTTGAGGACATCACTTTCAGATCCTGTTCATCTGCTGTAGATAGTTCTTTAGGCCTGACACTTCTTCTTTTGTCCACTTGTCCAGTTTCCTCAAATGTTTTAAGGACACACTGCACACCATGCTGAGATATGCCAAGTTTTCAGCTAACAGCTCTTTGGGAATCACCTTGTTGCTGCAGAAATCCTGTTTTCTGTCTGCCAGACTGTGTTATCTTTGCTGTTTTTCACACATGCAGCTAAAGAAATGGGAACAAATCTTAATTCCAGTCTAAAACCCACAAAGAGCTTCTAGATTATTCATTTCTGGTGGCATAAAACAGTTTAATCATTTAATTTATATTAATTGTTCCATAATTAGTCATTAGTTTATATCTTATATTCCTTTTTAAGCTTTAAATTGAATCTTATTTACTTTTTCGTGATGTTGTTTAACATATAATTTTAGTTTTTTTTCCCTACTTTTAGACGTTCATTTTTTGGGATTAGGATTTTTTTACAACTGAATTTCTTATATTAATTTGACTATTTTGGTAACTGAAAACAGTTTTAAACGTAAATGTACAAAAAAGTTGAAACTATGAAGCTGTTTTTCAGAGATGCAGCTAAAGAAATGGGAACAAATGATGTGTCTCTGTGACAGGCTGCTGGGAACAAAGTGCCTAAAGATCCAGTTTAAAATGGCTTCTTTGCTAAGTTGTCTGTTCTGTGTGGACACAACACTGGTTCATCCCTTGAGTTAGGAGCCTTTTTCCTGCCTGAATGGTTCATAGCTCAGAGTTAAGTGGCTTAAAGCAATACAATGTAACTTCTCAAAAAGCCCATTATGGAGCTCCCCCTACAGGCTTGGAGGTAATGTACGGTTACACTGTCGTAAATACAACACCCTTTCGCTTTCACGTTTCACGTTTGTTGACGAACCGGCGAGGAGTCAGAAGGTGCAAGCTATGTCGACCGAGAAGGTAAGAGTAATCAAATGTACCTGGGAGCGTGAGAGGGGCCTATTTGTTTTTGCGGTAGGTGTGCCAGAAAGCAAGTCGAAGTACTTCCGCTCAGCTCCCGGGCCGGTCCAGCAAAGTTACATAGCGCAGTTTTTCCAACTCAGACCCCCAAAGGGCATAGGAGACAGGCCAATCGTAATATTAAAACTCATTCCAGCCGCACAATTTTTTTCAAGCTGTTATTTTAAGGTAGAAATGTTACATAGTATTGCTTTAACAAAGAAAAAACTAATTCCTCTGAAGATGCTCAGGTACAAGGACTGGATTGAAGATGAGGGAAGAAGCAAAAAATGTCAAAAGAGAAACTCTGAAAGAGCTTCAGGAAGCTGCAGAACTGTTGATCAGGACACTTTAAAGGTTACCATAGAAGAAGAAGCTGAGGATCAGCACCACGGACAGCTACTCAGGTATTACTGCAGGCAGAGCAGCACGGAGACATTAATGATCCTTACTGATTATGTTCCTAATTAGATTTCTATTATCATGTTAAAGAATCAGCACCTTGGACAGAGTCTCATCTGAATACAGAGTTAGAATGAAGGATTCATATGAAATGTGATGACTGAGCAGCCCAAAAGCTTCTTCTAGTTTTATTGTTTTATTAATTAACACATGATTAATAAATTACTGCTCAGATATTTACAGAGAATGACAGGAATCACTGCTACAGACCAGCATCACTATTATTGTAGGAGTTATTTCTCTATTTTAGTTAAGTCTTAGAATTTAGATTTATTTTATATTATTTGCTTATTTTTTGGTTGATAATTAGTATTTTTGTTTAATTTTAGTTAGTTTAGGATAAATTGGTTTGTAATTCTTATTTTTTTTGTTTGGGAAATGGGCGTTTTACACATAAATACTTGGGTTTTAGGGAGCTTTGGACTCACTTGGGTGGTCACATGGTTTTTTACCAGTCATCAGTCAATCAGTGGGTGAACAGGTAAGGCAATCAGGCTGAAAGTGCGGGAATCAGAGCAGGAGAGGCAGGAAGGGATCCTGTGAAGCTTGCCATGTTTGGTTTTGCCTGCAAACTTGGAATGAATCCACGATGAACTACATTTTTTGGACGTTTTGGACCTTTTTGTGCTGCGTAAACCAGAAACCAAAAAGTGCGTCAAGTGACTATTTGTTTATTTTTAGTTTGATTACCTTTAAGTCAAAAGTTTTATCTATTATTGTCATGCATAAATAGTCACTACAGTTATCATCATTCATCTTCAATGAATGTAGAGCCTTTAACGGCCGTGCAGGGATCAGCACCACGGACAGTGATCAGCACCACGGACAGTTACACCAAAGTCTTAAAGGAATCAGAAAGTATTTCAGGTTTTTAAGTTGCTAGTAGGAGATAATGATGCAGGTGTTTATATATTAGTGGGATTTTACACAAGAATATCAATTATTTTGCCAATTGTCTCTAATCAATCAGTGATTAAATCTGTAGAATATTAATAAATGGTCAAATAAAAACTGAAAAGAGGATTGGAAACTCTTTACTTTTACATGAAAACCCGAATAATCAGTCAGTCAGTTATCAAAGTTTGGTGGAGAATTTTTATTCATGGTTTTATCCAGTTTTACACACCTAAACTTAACTGTTTGTTTAAATAAGTGGCATCAATAACTTCAGATTCTGTTTTCTTCTTGTTGTCATTAAAGTGAAAACAGCAGCAATTGAATAATTCTGACTCTGAGTGTTTAAAGTTTCCTTATTCTGACACTAGTTTTACCTCCAGTGCATGAATAATCTATTAATTATAAATATTTACTCTATAAATGCTCAAAGGAGATCTGGAGATCTTTAAAAGCCTTGTGTGGGAGGTAACGATACTTTATTTGCTCCTTATTTATTCAGCTTATTCAGTCCTGCAGTCAGCAAAACAGAATCAGTTTGTGCATCTTTAAACATCGTCCGCTCTTTTTCTACGACCGAACAAGTTTTCTGCTCTGCGCTTGAAAAACCCTGAGTCAACGATTACACCAGCATTTAACTGTGTATTTAACACACATATATATATCTATAGATATTTATATTAAATACACATGACTCACACCGTGTTCAAAAGACAATTCAGGAAAATTCACTTAGACTTCAAAGACCAGACAGACACTGACAACAAGACTTCAAAGACACTGTGTGACGCAAACACACAGATGCTTATGCAGAGATCTCTATCAGGACATCTTTCATTCCCATTCATATACCTGTCTCATCAGAATTGAGCTGAGTCAGCGTTCATCCCTGATCGTGTCTCAGACGGATTATATAGACACACTTTTTATCGACATCATCACACCGTCGGGAGTCAGCGGAGCAAACGGGCATCGGCTCCAAAGTTTCTGTAAAACTTGGACGTGTGTAATTTTTCTGACATTAAAGGGATAGTTCGCCTCTTTTGACATGAAGCTGTATGACATCCCATATTAGCAACATCATTTATGAACGTCTTCTTACCCCCTGCTGCGTCCTGTGAGCAGAGTTCCAGCCTCGTTTTGGTGTTGATGAAGGTAGTCCGGCTAGTTGGCTGGGGTTTAAAAAATAAAGCGTTTTTAAACCCCAGCCTAAAGCAGCGCGGAGGCGACATCAGGAGACGTTTCTCCAGATGTGAAGATGTGAAGACAAAGTGACTCCTGAGTCACGTTGAGGAAAACATGTCGGGTTGAAGCTGTTCTCCCATGTCCTGCTGCTCTGCTTCTGTCTGCAACAGAGCGTTTGTGCTGAGCTGATAAAGAATATGACAAGACATGGTTCTGTACTGGATAATTCAGCAGGCCAGGGCCACCTGACACAGATGGAAACCGACTTTCTTTTGTGAGGAAGTGAACGCGCAGCTAGCGTAGATTCGTTCTGTGATCAGCGGATAATTAACTTTGCTACAGAAAACGCTGCAAAGACAAAGATTAAAGCGCAAAAAAGCCAAGAAAGGAACAAAGATGCAAAGCAGGAAGTGTCACAAATGACGGAGAAGATGGCAGCTGGTACAGGACAAAGACGGTCCATAAAATCAGTGGTTTTATCAGACTGAAAGATGCTCTGCAGAGGTGGAGTCTGCTGATCAAAGATCAAACTTTAAGACTTTTTGACCTTTACAAGATGATTGTTTGCATATATATGTGCAGAGTATTTATGCAACAGCTAACTGGACCTCGTGCATGTATAAGATGTACATGGACAAAGGTTAAATTAAGACACGACTAATCTAATTTAAGGTAGTTTAAGTTAAATGATGGTAAATGATTTCTCTGTATAAATGTACTTTCTGCTGAGCTGAAACTGTCCGTCTGACCTGGTTGTGTTAGTTCTGGTAATAATAATCTGTGTTATGGTAATAAAGAGACTGTCAGAGTCATTTATAACCAATAACTCTGACAGTGAACAGAAGGAAAACTGGTATTTCTTCATTAAATGATCAGATGTTGGATTAAAGCTTCCAAACCAAAGCAACTCTTATCCTCTATGGAATATATTTTATGGACAAAAATACTCTGAAATCAGCCACTTTGCACAATGTGTTGGACCAGTGTGCACAAAGCATGATTAGTGTCATGTTCAACATCTGCAGCAGTCATTCACAGTCAGCATACAAGAAAGTGCTGTTACTGCGGAGAAAGTGAATCACTTGCAAGTTTAAACTCTTCAGAGCGCTTTTACAACCTTCTCCTCAAATTGAACTGGGGATGCAGCTGTGCTCCGATTTATCCTCGATCCAGCAGATGCATCACAGTCGCACTTAAAGCAACAGATACTGGAGCAGTTCATCTGGAGCAGTTCATCTGGAGCAGTTCATCTGGAGCAGTTCATCTGGAGCAGTTCATCTGGAGCAGTTCCTCTGGAGTAGTTCCTCTGGAGCAGTTCCTCTGGAGCAGTTCCTCTGGAGCAGTTCATCTGGAGCAGTTCATCTGGAGCAGTTCCTCTGGAGTAGTTCCTCTGGAGTAGTTCCTCTGGAGCAGTTCCTCTGGAGCAGTTCATCTGGAGCAGTTCATCTGGAGCAGTTCCTCTGGAGCAGTTCCTCTGGAGCAGTTCCTCTGGAGCAGTTCATCTGGAGCAGTTCCTCTGGAGCAGTTCCTCTGGAGCAGTTCATCTGGAGCAGTTCATCTGGAGCAGTTCCTCTGGAGCAGTTCCTCTGGAGCAGTTCCTCTGGAACAGTTCCTGTGGAGCAGGTCATCTGGAGCAGTTCCCTATGGATGATCTAATTAGTGCCTAAATAAATATGTGCTTACATTTAGGCAGAAGACATCATAGGAATGTATTTCCTTTCAGACTGCTGCATGAATGTGGATAAATGTGTCTTCTCACCACCTCTGAATGCGTCCCTGATCTGTCCTGAGTGCTGATCCCCAACGATCTGCGTTAATATCAGACGTAAACAGAGCTTTAGCTGTTTCTAAGAGGAGCAGTGTGCACGTTTTTATGTCATAATGACTTTATGGGGACTTCCTGTAAATGTGTGCAACGGTATTTTTGATGGGTAAGAGTTGGTCTTAGAGCTAAGATTAGAATTGGGTTGATGGTTAGGGTCAGGATTGAGCATTCGGTTATGATTATGAGTGTTTCTCCACCAGAAAATAGAAACAAATGTTTGTTTTTCAGTTTACTTCCTCAACTTTCTGGAGTAAGATTCGACTTCTTGTTTCTGTTCTTGCTGTCGGTGCGTCGCTCTCTGACAGAGAATATACGATCACCTCTGAAAGGTTTGTGCTCATTACGGCCCGTACACCGACGCTGTTTACAGCTGCCGCTGAGGCTCAGCTCAGCATGTGTTAACATAACCGACAACCTTCAATTAAAGCCACAGCAGAGCGAGACAAGAGCGAACATCAGTCACTGAGGAGAAAAAGGAAGAACAATAATTATAGATGGGTGATAAAAATAGAGCATGGAAATAGGTGGCATACAAAAGAGATTCAGAGGAGTCTTATAAACACTAATCTGCTCTCAGTTCTGTGTCTAATTTCCATAAACATAATGTGTGCATGTCATTTACTGTTAATGCAAGAAGAAATGAAGAGGAGAAAAGAGGGGGATGATCTGTGGAAAAAAAGGAGTGGATGAGCACAGACAAGAGAAGCGAACGCGTCGATACAAAAGGAAAAAGTGAACGTTTGGGCGAAGATGTGACGAGAAAAGAGATGAAATGAAAGACAAAAGGAAGAATAACACCGTGGGGATTAAAAGAAAATGTGAAAATGAAAGGTAATATGAGGACAAAAAGAAGGAAAAGGGAAAGAAAACGTGAGGAGGGAAAATAATGAGCAAAGATGAGGTGGAAAGAGAAAGACTGAGGGAGGAAATTGGAAAGCAAAGACGGCCGATATAAAGGGAGAAGCAGAAATCAGGAGGAAGGACAGGATGATAATAAGAAAAAGGATGGAGAGATGTTTTTCAGATGATTATAGCATCAGTCCTAATCTGTCCTGACAGGCTGATTACCTAAAGTGGGCCGAGAACCAGCCAAAACCGGTCCAAGAGGTCAGAACCAGCCAAAACCGGTCCAACAGGGTCAGAGCCAGCCAAAACCAACCAGCCAAAACCGGTCCAACAGGGTCAGAGCCAGCCAAAACCGGTCCAAGAGGTCAGAACCAGCCAAAACCGGTCCAACAGGGTCAGAACCAGCCAAAACTGGTCCAACAGGGTCAAAACCAGCCAAAACCAACCAACCAAAACCGGTCCAACAGGGTCAGAGCCAGCCAAAACCAACCAGCCAAAACCGGTCCAACAGGGTCAGAACCAGCCAAAACCGGTCCAACAGGGTCAGAGCCAGCCAAAACCAACCAGCCAAAACCGGACCAGCAGGGTCAGAACCAGCCAAAACCGTCCCAACAGGGTCAGAACCAGCCAAAACCGGCCCAACAGGGTCAGAACCAGCCAAAACCAGCCCAGCAGGGTCAGAACCAGCCAAAACCGGTCCAACATTGCACTTAATAACTCAGTCTGGTTGTAATTTAGCCAATAAACTGATCCTTTCGGTGCCATGTGACCCCACTGACGGAGGCTACGTTAAGCTCTGGATGGTGTCGGCCCGGATGAGGTCCATGCTGGTCGTATGTTTTAGAGTTTAAAAAATGATTTAGTCACGTCTAATGTTGAGGAAATTCAATCCTGGGTGTCTGGGGACAGAGAAACCTTGTTTTATAGATTTTAGGCGCCCATGTTTAACACACTTTATTGGATATTATTGTATGTTTGATCGGCTAAGCAGAGGAGATGAATAAAGTCTTTTGTGCATTTATTCAGGTGAAAACCTCTTAAAGGAGCGTTCCCACGCCATGGATGGGTTGGGTTGCCAGGTTGATCGAACAAAGAGCCAAACAAGCTAATGAACTGTTATCTTGTCATGATGGGACTCACCACAACAACCCTGGACCTCCATAAGTCAGCTGTGGTCCTACACCAGGTTTAAGCTTACAGTTTTTTTTCAATCACTAACAATCGCTTACCCATACTTCAGATACTTTTTCTAAACTCTTAACACAATTAGCACAGCATGGGTATTTTGTGGCCATACCATTCACACATTTCATGTCGTTTCACACAATATGCAGTCAAACACATTTTCTTAACAGACAAGCTATACCCCCCAACAAAATTATGGATTGTTTTTGTATTATTTACGAATGTTAACACACAACATCCCACAATAGCAAAAACAATATTCAAAACCTTAGATACAGTATAAAAACCTCTGCTTCTGCAGTGATATCAGTTCAAAAACAGTATATCTCAGCTGATAATTAACAAACAATTGAATAATTGACACACAGCTGATTTACGTTAATTTATGTTTATAAATTGGGCCAACCACAGCTGACTCCAGTCTGGCTTAGGCTCAGTGGCTTTGAAGAGTGATATTTTTGGAAACAGAAACAGAAAAAGACAAACACTGTAATGTCTGGATGAGGAAGAGTAAGAGCAAGGGGCCCAGGGAGAAGAGCAGGCCCAGTGAGAGGTGCAGTGAGAGGTGCAGGAGCAGTGAGAGGAGCAGGAGCAGTGAGAGGAGCAGGGCCAGGGAGAAGAGCAGGCCCAGTGAGAGGTGCAGTGAGAGGAGCAGGTGCAGTGAGAGGAGCAGGCCCAGTGAGAGGTGCAGTGAGAGGAGCAGGTGCAGTGAGAGGAGCAGGTGCAGTGAGAGGAGCAGGCCCAGTGAGAGGTGCAGTGAGAGGAGCAGGTGCAGTGAGAGGAGCAGGTGCAGTGAGAGGAGCATGGCCAGGGAGAAGAGCAGGCCCAGTGAGAGGTGCAGTGAGAGGTGCAGGAGCAGTGAGAGGAGCAGGAGCAGTGAGAGGAGCAGGGCCAGGGAGAAGAGCAGGCCCAGTGAGAGGTGCAGTGAGAGGAGCAGGTGCAGTGAGAGGAGCAGGCCCAAGGAGAGGTGCAGTGAGAGGTGCAGGAGCAGTGAGAGGAGCAGGTGCAGTGAGAGGAGCAGGTGCAGTGAGAGGAGCAGGGCCAGGGAGAAGAGCAGGCCCAAGGAGAGGTGCAGTGAGAGGTGCAGGAGCAGTGAGAGGAGCAGGTGCAGTGAGAGGAGCAGGTGCAGTGAGAGGAGCAGGGCCAGGGAGAAGAGCAGGCCCAAGGAGGGGGCAAGGTAGAGGTGTAAGAATGCGTGGTGGTGGCATCCCAAGGGCTGCAAGAACAGTAGTCAGTGATGAAATTCGTGCCACTATCATTGACCATGTAATCAACCACGGTCTTTCACTAAGAGAGGCTGGTGAAAGAGTGCAGCCCAATTTGAGGCGGTCAACGGTTGCCTCCATTATACGCATCTTTCAACAAACCAACAGGTAAGTATTGCTTTTTACATGGATTGTTTCTATTCCCACTTGACATGTCAATAAGGGCATACAGTAATGCATATGTTGATTTTTTTTTTTTTTTTTTTTGTCCCTCCCTCTGGGGGAAGAGGAAAGCTCCTCAATAATGATCAAGAGCTTGCCATTGTAGAAATGGTTGTTACAAATAATGGAATAAAGCTACGTGAAATTCAAACCAGAATTGTGGAGGACCATGAGATATTTGACAATATCGACAGCATCAGCCTCACAACCATTACACGGACATTGTCCAAACACAGAGTACGGATGAAGCAGCTCTACACTGCTCCCTTTGAGAGGAACAGTGAGAGAGTCAAGGCGCTACGACCACAACATATCCAGGTATAGTACTGTATATTCAATTCAATGTCCAGTTCTATAAGCTTTGCACTTTGCAAGTAGGTAACCTACACAGTAATAGGTTACAGTACAGTATGGTATACAGTAATGAGATTTACATAAACTTTGTTTCAGAGAGTTATGGAATTGGAGGCCAACCAGGCCCCTCATGAATTCATATACATAGATGAGGCAGGATTCAATCTGGCCCAAAGGCGTGGACGAAATGTAATTGGAAAAAGGGCCACAGTTGATGTGCCAGGTCAGAGAGGGGCAAACATCACCATGTGTGCAGCAATGCAAATGCAGGATTACTCCTTCACAGATGTCAGGTTGGACCCTACAATACCGAGCGCCTCCTTGCCTTTCTCAATGATCTCCACCATCGCCTGGTTCCAGAGCAGGATCAGCAGGGTGAAAACATGAGGACCTTTGTGATCACCTGGGACAATGTGGCTTTCCACCATTCACAAGCCATAACTACATGGTTTGAAGTCCACCCAAGATTGGTACGTCTCTTCCTTCCACCCTATTCACCTTTCCTCAACCCCATAGAGGAGTTCTTTTCTGCATGGAGGTGGAAGGTTTATGACCATCAGCCACCAGATGTCCCTCCTTGAAGCCATGGATGCTGGCTGCAGGGACATCACAGTTGATGATTGCCAAGGGTAGATCCGACATACCAAGCGGTTTTATCCCAGGTGCCTCGCCTTGGATAATATCAGATGCGATGTTGATGAAAACATGTGGCCTAACCCTGAAGATCGCAGAGATCAGTAATCAGTAATTTTGTGCTTTTTTTTAGTCCCCCGCCCCCTTTTTATCTGGACTATTTGCAGTTGTTTTTTTGTTCAGAATGCTCTTGTGTATTTCATGGATATTTTGTTCACTGTAAGTGAACTGTTTTCTGTTCTATCATATTGTAAACAGTATTTCTACTGTACCTCCTGTAGTAAACAGTAAAGGAAAATAAAAACGTATTTGCTTTTTACTGGAATGCCTTTGAATGTGAACATTACATGTGGACATACAGTTTCCAACCAAGAAATTTAGTGAAAAAACGGTGGATTTCATGTTTTGCATGCAAATACCTGTAAAACTGAAACATAAAAGTCTATGCAGTTTTTGTAATGTCAACAATAGCCAGTATTATGAAACCTGGTGTACTCCTTTTGACTGCATGTACCTTGTGAAGTGTAAACAAGTGTTATTCTTTGACAGAATAATTTCATTTTGAGTCAGATTTCCAGTGTTTTGGTAAAGTTAATGTGTGCAGAGAAAGATGTGTTCTATTTTGAAATGAAGAGTTATTATATATTTAACAAAATGTGTTTTTGAGAAGAAAATTATCCATTTGGCCAATTGTGTTTTGTAGGTGTGAGTCTGTGTTAAGAGTTTAGAAAAAGTATCTGAAGTATGGGTAAGCGCTTGTTAGCGATGGAAAAAAACTGTAATATGACCTGGGCCTCTCCAAATCTCGGCTAAAAACCTACTTATTTAGGATTGCTTTTAATACCCAGTAGCAGAGATGGGGACTCGAGTCGACTCAAGTTGCTGTTTTGATGACTTGTGGCTTGACTTGACAAAAAATAAAAGACTTGAGACTCGACTCGGACTTGGAAGTTAAAGACTCGGCACTTGACTTGACTTGAGACATGATGACTTGAATGACTTGAGTGTTAAGCATCTAGCATAACTTCGAACTGTGTTCGTCATTTGAAGATCCATTCTGACCACTAAGTGCTTGTCAAATTAGCTAATATTATCCTCTTAGCCTAGTCGGTAGTTAGCTAACGTTAGCTTGATATGATACGGGGTGGACAGGTTGGACATATTGGCCAATGATGTTTACTGACAGTTACTTATATCTTGTCTTTTCTCTTTATTAAGATCAGATTCTGCAGGTAAAATTGCAATAATAAGGTGACTTGACTGACTGGACTTGCCCAAGAAAAAATTGAAATGAGACTTGAAAGCTAAGACTTGGGACTTACTTGAGACTTGCACATGTGTGACTTGGTCCCATCTCTGCCCAGTAGTATGATGACAATTTTATCTTATTCGATTTTGTTGTATTTTATTGCTTTCACTGTTCTTTTGTTTTTATTTGTTTTTACTTCTTCTTCTCTTTATTTATTACCTGCTGTAAAGCACTTTGGTACATTGTAAGGAATGTCTGTAAAGGGCTGTATAAATAAAATGCATTTACATTTAAGTGAATAAATTCAGCAACAAAAGTTCAACAACAGACAATCAACACGACAGATTCTGACTAACGGATCAGGCCGGAGGCAGAAAGTGTTTGGAAATAAAACCTGAACGTTTTGGTTTAACGGATAAAGACAAACTCAGAAACGTGCCGATGTTCTGACAGAAAGAAACTGAGGTCAGAGGGACTCCGGAGCAACTTTTAATTAGTGGAGTTCCAACAACTGAGCACAAAAGAAGCTTCTGTTCCGGCTTTAAATGTGTCTACTGGTGCGTGAATGTGCGACTGACTGAGAGCGTGTGGGCGGGCGCACATGTGTTAGCCAGACATCAGACCAGCCATGCGGCAGCATTTATGTCCAAAAAAAAAATCAGGTTCATGTTCAATTACACACGGTGTGTTCATGCGAGCCGATGCTCCGGTTCATCTTCCAGCAGCTGCTGTCCGTCCGTCTGTCCGGTTTTTATCCTTTATCTGTTCCACACCCGTCAGATGCCTTGCTCAAAGGCACCGTCCACACTAACAGAGGACGGGGGTGGACATGTAAAAGCGCTCTGAGTTTTGTGGACGGTTCAGAAAACAGAGGAAGGATGAAGATCTACGGCTCCGGTTTGATGCTTTCTGGAGCTCAAAGTGATCAAACTCTAGGATAAATTGATATTAAGTCTTTTCTGCCTCTTACACACAGTCCAACAGCCAATCAGAGGGACTAAACAAGGTGAGGCTGCGTTTCAGTTTGATGCTCCTAAAATCTGGAGCAGTCTTCCAGAAGATGTGAGACAGGCCTCAACTCTGACAATGTTTAAATCCAGGCTGAAAACACTTCTGTTTAGCTGTGCATATGACACCTGAAAGTATTTTATCTGCACTCTTTGCTTTTAAATTAATTAATTAATGATTATTTTTAATGGGTTTTTATTTTCTATTTTTTTTATTTATTTATTTATTTTACGATTTTATTGCCTTCTTGTGATTTTATGTAGCTGTAAAGCACTTTGAATTACCTTGTGTACAAATTGTGCTCTACAAACAAAATTGCCTTGCCTTACATCAGGGGTGTCAAACTCATTTTGTGGCCAGATGTAACTTCTAAATGTAACTACTCCTTAATGTTAAATAACTCTGAATTTATTACTTATTCAAGTTACAAATATTACATATATATTTGCATAGATGTAAAAACATATGTTTGCGTGTTGCTCTGTTGTTATATCAGAATCAGAATCAGAATCAGCTTTATTGGCCAGGTTTGACTAAACAAACAAGGAATTTGACTCCGGTACAACTTCACTCACAAAGTACAACACTCAACAATAACATGAAATAATAAAAATTTGAAATGCAGAACAGTAAGAGTGGAATTGATTATAAATATAAATAAATAGCAACTATGGGTGGGAATGCTATTCCTTGGTGTTCAACAGAGTGACTGCTTGGGGGAAGAAGCTGTCTTTGTGTCGTCTGGTTTTGGCAAGCAGTGCCCCGTATCGTCTGCCAGAGGGGGGGAAATCAGTTTGTGACCAGGATGTGAGTCTGTCTGCAGAGATTTTTACTGCCCTTTCCCTGGCCCTGGACCGGTACAGGTCCTGTATGGAAGGGAGGCCAGTTCCAATAATCCTCTCTGCAGCCCTAATTGTCCGTTGCAGTTTGGCCCTGTCTCGTTTGGTGGCTGACCCAAACCAGACAGTGATGGAGGTGCAGATGACATAAATCATGAATCCTTTTAATTTGTTTACGGTCTTCAGTCTCTTTAACTTTCTCCAGCATTTTTAAAAATTACAGCAAGAAGGTGTCTGTCATGTTTTAACAGTTAATTATATTTGTGTGAAAAGTCTCCTGGAATAATCAACACAATGGTTTAACGTTTGTTATTTATAAAAACACAACTTGGTATTAAAGCTAACATGAATAACAACAACAAATATCCATTAAACACTTTGTTTTTCATAGTGTTTAGATGAATAATTATGTTTTTATTTAGGGCTGGGCGAGTTAACTCGTTATTATCACGTTAACTCGTTAATTATTTAACGCAGAGAAATATGTTATCCTGCATTAATGCAGGTGTTTTTTGTTTTTTGGGGGGCAGAGAGACAGGAAGCAAGGGGCAGAGAGAGGGGGAACAACACGCAGCACAGGACCGTCCGATGCGGGACTCAAATCGGGGCCAGCTGCAGGGAGGACTATAGCCTCTGTACATGGGGCACCTGCTCAACCCACTACGCCACGGACCACCCCTGTTTTATTATTATTTTTATTTTGTAAAAGTCTGTTGATCATAGGCTTTTATTTTGTAAAAGTCTGTTGCTCATGGGCTTTTATTTTGTAAAAGTCTGTTGCTCACAGGCTTTTATTTTGTAAAAGTCTGTTGCTGTCTGCTGTTGAACCAGAAAAGAAAGTAATCGGTGGATCCACCAAACATGGAGAAGGGTAAGGAACTTTTACTCGGCCATTTTCATGTTAAAGTTCTTCCAGACGGCGGAGTGGACAGAACCAAAGTCATCTGTAAACTCTGCCAAGTTGAATTGTCTTCTCAGCGTAGTAGTTCCAGTCTAAAATATCACTTAAAGGCAAAACACACAACTGATAGCAGCAAGTCATTCAAGGAAACAGACAGTGGAGCGAGGCTTCTACATAAAAACTACAGAAAGATGCTGATGTTAAAAGTGTGTTTGCACAACAAATGTTATGGCACTTTCATTCATATGGCAACACATTTAAAATAAAGCTAAATGCTAAAAGCTATACACTACTTTTGGATTCATTTTTGGATTCTGTGTACAAATGTGATTAATCGTGATTAATCAGGGAAATCATGTGATTAATTAGATTAAACATTTTAATCGTTGCCCAGCCCTAATTATTAAACCAAGTTTAAGACGTCCATCTAAGACATCATGTGAGAAAACCTTTCGTCATGGCGTTTCAGTGATGCTCAATGAGCAAAACAAGAGGTTTCGTGCCAAAGTCAGACTTTAAAACATCCGTCAACAACTTGTTTTTCAGTTTTCTGCAGAAGAAAACCCGACAGGAAGCAACCCTGAATGAAACACCTCAGCATCCGTCCATCGTTCAGGATGGACGCACAGACGAGAGGAAGAAAGGGGAAGAAATTCCTGCTGTGCCGTTCGGTTGTAAGGCTGTATCCATGGCAACAGGACAGAACAGCAATTGTGGGATGAGTCAGAGTCGATAACTTTTCCATCTGACTGTTTGTTGAATAAAAGTCAGAGCAGGACAGCGAGTTCATTTAAGCAATAAACGACTGGGCCATTGATGTCCGTCTGTACTGTCCACACACACACGTGCACGCACACGCGCACACACACGTGCACACACACGTGCACGCACATGTAAAAAGCCTTCGGACTCTGCTGCAGACGGAAGGAAGACGCAGAGGAACAGACAGAGGAGACACAAACATGTAAATAAAGCAAAGGAGGCAGGAAATAAACGGATTTACTTGGTTTTAAAACATTTTCTCAGGCTCTAAATGAGTTTTAACACCTGCTAAAGACTTGATTATTCTCACTTCTGACTGTTAAACCTCAGGTTTATTAAAAGGTGCATTAACTTTGTCACATACCTGACTTCTCAGTACCCTATGAACACCAACATTTTAACCACTTAAGGTGTCCGTGCGCCCTACTTTAACGGTAACGTACTGTAAGGAGTGATGATCTGTTCCCATGCATAATTCAAGCCAAACTTCATAATGATCAAGAGCTTGCCATTGTAGAAATGGTTGTTACAAATAATGGAATAAAGCTACGTGAAATTCAAACCAGAATTGTGGAGGACCATGAGATATTTGACAATATCGACAGCATCAGCCTCACATATTCATAGTGAATATTTAATTGTTTGTTTTTTTATTGGAGTTCATTTAAAAACCTGAAGAAACCTGTTGGTCAGTTAAAGATTTGCGATATATCAAATTATTAGGTTATTGTCTTGTTATTGTCTTATTATAGTCTTACGCAACACACTTTAAAACTATTATTTTCATGAAGTTACAGCTTTAAATTAGGACTGGGGGAGTTAACTCGTTATTATCGTTTTAACTCATTAATTATTCAATACCGATAAATATATTATCGTGCATTTCGCAGGTTTTATGTTTTGTAATTATTTTTTTTAATTAAAAAAATTAAAGAATAATAATATTTTTTTATTATTAAAAATATCATTAAAATATTAAAATTGTGTTTGCACAACAAATGTTATGGCAATTTCATTCATATGGCAGTATATTTAAAATAAAACTAAATGCTAAAAGCTATTTACTACTTTTGAATTCATTTTTGGATTTTGCGTAAACATGCGATTAATCGTGATTAATCAGGGAAATCATGTGATTAATTAGATTAAATATTTTAATCGTTACCCAGCCCTAGTTTAAATCAAACTGAACGTCATCCAGCTTTGCAAGGTTTTATTCAGCCATCTTTTATTCCTCTCATCTGCCTGTAAATGCTGATTTCAAATCATTTATCACCACATCGCGTCAGACTTTTTCTGCTTGTAATCTGCTGCAGTTGGCTCTACTCTTCCACTCCTCCGGTGCAGATGTTAAACAACAAAGATTGGAGGCTGTAAGAAGTTTTAAAGCTCAGAACGAGCAGGATGACTCTGGAATGAGTCATCCTGAGGTGGGTAGTAACGAGTTACATTTACTTGAGTAAGTTTTTGAATAAATTATACTTCTAGGAGTAGTTTTAAATCTCTATACTTTTTACTTTTACTTGAGTAGATGTGTGCAGCAGAAACTGTCCTCTTACTCCGCTACATTAGGCTACAATGAGCTGGTTACTTTTCTTCTTACCTCTTTGGTATTCTACGCCTCATTATTTTTATCCCCCCGCGTACGCCTCATTTTAATGTTTTATTCTGACAGAGAGAGAGACTTCCGCCAAAGGCTCTACCACCTGACTGTGTTTCACCAATCAGACGCAGCCGTGCAGTCTGGTCACGTGACCATACTCAATCTCAGCGGCGGGACGGGTTAGCTTTAGCATTAGCAGTCGTAGCAAACAAACAAAGAAACAGATGAAAAATGTCAGAACCAACGGTGGGAAATGAAGACGCAGACGAGGCCTCATACTGAAAGCATGTTTACCTTACAAAGAGTGAGAAACAGCAGCTACATTATGTGTCTTCTGTGTCAACCAAAACAAACGCACATTTCAGCAGAAACTCAACGTCTAACTTCAGGAAACATGTAGCGGTAAGTTTCCTAAGCTCGTTTTTTCCCCCATGGATAGGTGAATGTTTGTTTTTTAGGTTACATATGGGTTACATATGTTTTAAACATTTCCTAAGTCTCTTTTATTTTTTATTGAAGTTCTTGAATTTACCTGGATTATTTTAATTTAAGATATTTTGTAATTAATTAATTCATTTTAATTTATTTTATCAATTGGATGAACTCTAATTTGCCTAAAGATGATTATTTAGTATTTTTGTCTGTCTGATTGAATGCTTGTGTTAACAAATAAATCAGACGTTACTCAACAGTTACTCAGTACTTGAGTAGTTTTTTCACCAAGCACTTTTGCTATAATGCTAACGAGGTAACTAAGTGTCTAAATCTGAATCTGAAGCTGAAAACTGAATAAATCTCCCACATGCACGGTACATCAGATCTGTTTGTTTCTCACCTGAGTCTGAGCTGTACATGTAGACGAACCTGGTCCAGTAGAAGTGCTCCAGCAGGGCCATGAGGGGCTCCTGCAGCTGGGGCCGCAGCTGCAGGACGAATTGGTTGTTGGTCTGAACGGGGAAGGACGGCGTGACGAAGCACACGTGCAGCGAGCTGCAGAAGGACATCAGCATGTGGACCGTCCGCCGGTCATAGAGGCCCATGATGGCGTAAACGCCCTTCGAGAATTGGGAGCAGACTGGGAGAGGAAGAAGAAGAAGAAGAAGAAGAAGAAGAAGAAGATTTTTTTTTTTTGATTTTTAAACACAACTTTATTTACATTTAATTACTTAATGAACAACAGCTCAGACACTAAATCAGGTCAAAATTAAATAACAGTGGCAACGACAGCTCAGGCAACAAATCAGGACAGAAAAGGTGCAAACAATAATTTGCCATCAGCTACGTGGCACAAAAGGCCTTTATATGCCCACTGCTGAACAAAAACGTCCAGGTTCCCGGTCAGCCTGTGAAAACAAAACTCCAGGTTTAACCTGGCCTTCACGTGGAACTTCCACAGCGTTTCCGGGGCAAGGGTCGGTTCTCCCTTCAGCTCGTCTCTGCGAGTCAAATAAATGGATAATTTCGCTTCACCAACTAAAAAATTAAGGAGGGTACACTTTTCCTTTTGGGTTTTACAGTACTTAACTCCACAAATAAAAAGGGGTGCAGCAAAAAGAACACCAAACAAACCAAAAACATGAGTTAGAACAGTAAAGAAACCGGTCAATCTGCTGCACTCGGTGAAAACGTGGAACAGGGTTTCGGGCAGGGAACAGAAAGGACAGACATTGATAACACTGGGACTAAACTTAGATAAAAAGGCGTTTGTCGCGATGGCGCCATGGAGAATTCGCCACTGGAGATCTCCTGTTCTCTTTTTGAGAGGTGGCTTGTAGAGGACCCTCCATTGTGGCCTCAGCCCACCCAGCCTCCCGGTCCACACACACTCCGCCCTGTCGCACAGGCCCTTCTGGTGGATGGCTTTAACACAGGACGCGTACAGAGCCTTCTTAGCGGCCGAGTGCAGGCTCAGCTTCACCGCGCTGCAGGACCGTAGCAGAGGCCCACTCAGCGCCGCCAACACAGGCTTCAGGAGGATGTCAGGGTACGGGTCCCTGGGGTCAGGTTCCGCCTCTCCCCTGCCGTATGCGAGGAGAAGGCCCCTCTCCTTCTCCGTCAGCCTCCCCCTCCACAGCTCCAGGCACCTCTCCACCAGGCGGAGGGCGCGCACTCCCAAAGCGGAGCCCAGAGCTCGGCTGTCCGCGAGCGCCGGTCCAGCAGCACTCACCAGCTGATGCAGGCGGACGACCTTGGAGCTGCACAGCGCCCCCTGCAGACCGGGCACAGCGCTGCAGCAGACGTCCAGCCTGGCACCGCAGACCAGAGGCTCCTGTAACAGCCAGTGCAGAGAGTTATACTTATCACTTCTTTGAGTGTGGAACAGCGCCCAGGACTTAAAAGCACCACGATAAAAAGGAGGCAACCCGCTTAACTTTAGAGAATTAAAATCAGTTAAAAACAGAGCAGCATCCAGCCCCAGGTTATTAACACGCCTGAGAATGCAGCTGGCCGCGTCCCGCCACACCAGATCCTCCGGTCCAGTCAGATACCTCTGAAAGAACCGGAGTCTGAAGGTGGCAGTTTTACTGGCCAGGTGGACCAGGCCCTGGCCCCCCTCGTCTCTGGATAAAAACAGAACCGACTGAGGCACCCAATGGAACTTGTCCCAGAAAAAGGTGACCATCTTGGCTTGAATCTGGGCTAGCAGGTCAGGCGGAGGGTCCAGACAGGCCAACCGGTGCCACAATAAGGAGGCCACCAGGTTATTCAAAACCAGGACCCTCCCCCTGAAGGACATCTGGGGGCGGAGCCACCGCCACTTAGCTAGCTTGGTTTCTACCCGTTCTAAAACATCATCCCAGTTCTTTTTCTCGACGTTGTTGTTCCCCAAATAAACACCCAGATACTTGAAGCCGTCCTTCGTCCAGGTTAGGCTTTGGGGGAGAACAGGGAGGCCTTCGCGCCACTCGCCAACAGCCAGGGCTTCGCTCTTCCTCCAGTTCACCCTCGCAGAAGACACAAGGGAGAACTTGGTGATGATGGAGGTTAAAACGCACACATCCTGTTGGTCTTTAATAAAAACAACGACATCGTCGGCGTAAGCCGATAAAACCACGCTGCTGTTAAACCCAGGTAAAAGCAGGCCTCGGACAGACGAGCGTAACATGTGTAGGAGGGGTTCCAGGGAGAGCGCATAGAGCATCCCAGACAGGGCGCAGCCCTGCCGGACGCCTCTATGCACCCTAAAAGGAGCACACAGGCTACCGTTAACCTTCAGCACACTCTCAATGTCACTGTACAGCACCTTGATCTTGGCTATGAAACCAGCGCTGAACCCAAACCTCTCCATGACCTTCCAGAGGAAGTCGTGTTCAACGCGGTCAAAAGCCTTTTCTTGATCCAGTGAGATCAATCCCGTGTTCAAGCCTAATGAACTGGAGACCTCCAAAACGTCCCGAATGAGGTAGATGTTATCTACCATAGACCTGCCGGGCACACAGTACGTCTGGTCCCGGTGGAGAGCCTGCTCCATGGCTCCCCTCAGCCTATTGGCTAAGACCTTGGACAGGAGCTTATAGTCGGTGCAGAGCAGAGAGACAGGACGCCAGTTCCTCACGTCCTGCAGGTTGCCTTTCTTAGGCAGCAGGGTGATGACGGCTCTCCGGCACGAGACTGGCAGTGACCCAGACGACAGGCTTTCGTTAAAAACATCTAAAAGATCGTGGGCAAAGATGTCCCAGAAAGCTTTATAAAACTCGGCCGTGAGCCCGTCTATGCCCGGAGCTTTCCTCCCCTGCATGCTCTGCAGAGCTGCCTGCAGCTCCTGGGTAGCCAGAGGCCTGTCCAGCAGGGAGTTGAGCTCCTCAGACAGCCGAGGAAGGCCAGCACAGACCTCGTCCATCAGCGCGTCATTTTCTTTAAAGTCACTCTGATACAGTGAGGCGTAAAACCCAGCAGCCCTCTCTCTGATTGGGCCGGGCTCTGTCAGCACCTGCCCCGTCTCAGAGAGCAGGGAGTGGATCTGCCTTCTCTGCCCTTTCTTCTTCTCCAGGCCGAAGAAGTAGCTCGTCGGAGCGTCCATCTCCGTGATGGCCTGGAGCCGGGACCGGACCAGCGCACCCTGTACCTTAGTGTCCAGCAGGTTGGCCAAAGCCATCTTTTTAGACTTGAGGATTTCAACATGTCCTCGATTTCCCGTGGACTCAGTTGCACACTCGAGATCCACAATATCAGTCTCCAGATCCCTGACAGATCTGGTGATGTCACGTGTGACATTGAGCGTGTGCTGGTGACATAAAAGTTTGATTTGCACTTTGCCATGGTCCCACCACTGTCTCAAGCTGACAAACTCGTGTTTCCTCTGTCTAAAATCACTCCAGAAGAAACTAAGAGCCTCCCTGAAAGATTTGTCGACAGCTAAAACCGAGTTAAAATGCCAATAGGCGCTCTTGGGTAAAATGTTATTAATAAAAACCTTACATAAAACCAAAGAGTGGTCAGTAAAACCTACAGGTAAAATCACACACTGTTTTAAAACACCAACTCTATGCTTAAAAATATAAAAGCGATCGAGTCTAGCTGAGGAGATTCTGTTCTCACAGAGGTGGGACCATGTGTACTGTCGGCAGCCCGGGTGCATCCTTCCCCACACGTCCACCAGGCCATGGGAGGAGACCAGCTGCCTCAAGGCGCGCTGGGATGCTGGATGAGGCTCTGCATGGTTTCGGTCTAAAAAGTCATTAACAGTACAGTTAAAATCCCCCCCCATGAATAAAAAATCCTCCTGGCTGCAGCCATTTAAAATGTCATTCAAGGTCTCAAAGAAGTGTTTCCTCTCTGCACCGTTGTTCGGAGCGTAGATGTTAATAAAAACCACCTTAAAATGCTCAAAGTGAGCCGTGACCAAGAGGCACCTCCCCGCCACAACATGCTGAACCTCCAGGCGAGTAGGAGTGAAGCCTCTGGAGAACAGCAACCCTACTCCACCACTGCGGGTGGTGTTGTGGCTCAGCACCAGCTCCCCTCCCCACTCGCTGCTCCACTCCGCCTCATTCCCAGGGTCGCTGTGTGTTTCCTGCAGAAACAGCACATCAATGCGCTTCATCTCGGCCATCGCGAACACAACAGCCCTCTTTGCCACCACCCTGGCACCGTTTAAATTAAGACTGCCAATGTTAAACTCAGCCATGGGGAAGGAGAAGAGGAAAACCAACCAAAGAACAGACAATGAGAAAAACAGAGAGAAAAGCCGTGAGTACATCATTAAAAGCCGAGGTGTTTTCGGACTTTGCCCATATGTTTCTTCAGCCTGAATAGTTCCTGGTCTGTCAGGTCTGACTCAGCTCTGTGTTTCACAGTGTAGCTGGCTGAACGGTAGAAACCCTGCAGGTCAGGGAAGTGCTGCTCTAACAGCAGACCCTTCATCCCCTTGGTCAACTGTAAAAATGATTTCAGTTCCTCAGCAGGATACACAGGAGCAGCCTGCTGGCTGTGGGACATCACACTGCTGTGGGACATCATACTGCAGTCAGACACCCCCCCCTCACTGTCACTGCTGTCAGACACAGCCGCTCTGCCCCCTGCAGCACCCGGCCTGTCCGCCAGCCGCCCGGCCTTGCCACCAACCACCACAGTAGACACCTTCCGTTTCTTATTGGGCAGTTTGCTCGGAGCAGAACCACCCACAGCCCCACAGGCCTCCATCTCTCCATCCTCACAGGCCTCCATCTCCTCAGCCTCAGCTGCTCTGCTCCTCACACACAGCACACCCGCCACTACACTCGCCTCACCCTCCTTACCCACTGCACACAGGCCCCCAGCAACCTCAGACCCTCCGCAGAGCCCACCCGCCGCCTCAGCTGCTCCCTCCAGCACACCTGCAGGCACACCCGCCCCACCTAGCTTACCTCCCATGTAATAAGCTCCACTCACCTGTCCAGAACCCTCACCTGGCACACCCGTGGCACCTGGTACCCCCACATCCTCCACCAGTGTACCTGCTGACTGACCTGAGGTGTCATTACACACCTCACCTGCTTCTCCTCCCACCTCCTCCCTTTCACCGGGTACCTCAGTGGTCTCCGCAGCCTGGCTCTGCACCCCGTCAGCCTGCCGTATCCCTGCAGCTCCTGTGTCCCTCTCCGTCTGTGCTGCACCGGCTTTGCCAGCAGCGACCGCCGCCCACGACCCCGCGGGCGCCGCCGGCCCCGCGGCGGCCGCCACCCGCGGCCCCACAGCCGGCTCAGCGGCGGTAATGGCCGCCGCCCGCCGCTCCGCGGGTGCAGCCGGCTCAGCGGCGGCCACCGCCGGAGCAGCGCGGCTGGGACAGGCCTTAATTAAGTGTCCCTCTTCCCCACAACCAAAACACTTCACAGTGGACGACGATGCAAACAGAATGTATTCAAAGTCGTCCACACGGACACGGAAACGGTACTCAAAGTCTTCGGTCTTATTATTAAGAACCATGAACAGCTGCCTGCGGTGAGACACCACGTGTCTCAGCAGCGGGGACTTACAGCCCGACAGCACCTTCCTAATGGGCGACACCACCTTACCGTGCCTGGACAGCTCTTTCACCAGGAACTCATCGGTGATGAAGGGAGGCACATTGGACAGGGTGACTTTAGTAGCCGGCTGCGTTAGCGGCATGACCGGCTCAAACCTCCCGTTCACCGTGATGCCCGCCTCCACCAGGCTGTGCACCTGCTCCACCTTAGCTACAAACAAAACTACCGCGCTGTTCATGCGGGCAGCGGACTTTACCGACCCGTGCCCGATAACCTGCCCCACTGCCAGCGCTACTTCCTCCACGCTGCACGGAGAGCCGGCACCAACACGGATGCCGTGCTTCCGGGACAGCATGGAGAAGCCGCCAGACGCCATTGCGGCCGGGAAGCGCACCAAACAATTAAGAAAAAAACGTCGAAATTAACCCTACAACACTACACAAAGTACGCAAAAGTAACACAACTAATTAAACATTAACCAGAGAAAACAAGGATAGTGAAAAAAGGGCAGAAAAACCACTTTTACACTTAGCCTTTCACTCAGCTCTTCCACTCACACTCCTCTCACTCGAAGAAGAAGAAGAAGAAGAAGAAGAAGAAGAAGAAGAAGAAACATCAAGTTATTAAAACTCAGCCAAAAGAAAAACACCTCACCAACCAGATGTCAGTAATTATTCATCATTATTGCAGAACTTTAACATCAATTATCACAGTTATGCAGACGATACACAACTTTATGTGTCTCTGTCACCATGGCGAATGCAGCCCAGCAGACGTACTGTGTCAGTGTCTGGAGGAAGTAAACACCTGGATGAGAGAGAGTTTTCTACAATTAAATGAAGATAAAACTGAGATCATTCTGTTTGGTAGCAAAGAGAAGAGGGTCAGCGTTGGTAAATATCTTGAGACTCGGGACCTTACAATCACTGACCAAGTTGGTAACCTCGGAGTGTTGATAGACTCAGATCTGACTTTCAGCAGCCACATCAAAGCTGTCACCAAGGCAGCTTTTTACCACCTCAGAAATATCAACAGAATTAAAGGTTTCCTCTCCCAAACAGACCAGGAGAAACTCATCCATGCATTCATCTCCAGCAGACTCCATTACTGTAATGCTCTTTTGACTGGACTTCCCAAAAAGAGCATTAAACATCTGCAGCTCATCCAGAACGCTGCTGCTGGAGTTTTAACCCGGACTAAGAGATCTGAACACATCACAGCAGCTTTAAAATCTTTGCACTGGCTTCCAGTCAGTCACAGAATAGATTTTACTAAACATGGAGAAGCAGCATTTAGCTGTTATGCTGCAAACAAGTGGAACAAACTGCCAGTGGAGATTAAACTTTCACCAAATGTAGACATTTTTAAATCCAGGTTAAAAACATTTCTCTTCTCATGTGTCTATGCATGAAATCTGCACGATATCTTTGAACTTATCTGGACTGTTGCTTGTTTTTAAATTAATTTATATTATTTTATTTGTTTCTCTTTATATTCTTTTATGTATTTTTAATGCTTCTTACTACGGTGGCCGACACGTGCAAACGCGCTGCAAACGCCGAAACAAATCCAACAATAAAATGCTGCAAGAGAAAAATGCGGCAATAACAAAAACGACCGGAGCACACGCGCTGCAAACCCCAAAACACATGCAAGAAAAAAACGCGCTTCAAACATAGAAACACATGCAAGAAAAAAACGCGCTTCAAACATAGAAACACATGCAAGAAAAAAACGCGCTTCAAACATAGAAACACATGCAAGAAAAAAACGCGCTTCAAACATCAAAACACATGCAAGAAAAAAACGCGCTTCAAACATAGAAACACATGCAAGAAAAAAACGCGCTTCAAACATAGAAACACATGCAAGAAAAAAACGCGCTTCAAACATCAAAACACATGCAAGAAAAAAACGCGCTGCAAACCCCAAAACACATGCAAGAAAAAAACGCGCTTCAAACATAGAAACACATGCAAGAAAAAAACGCGCTTCAAACATAGAAACACATGCAAGAAAAAAACGCGCTTCAAACATAGAAACACATGCAAGAAAAAAACACACTTCAAACATAGAAACACATGCAAGAAAAAAACACACTTCAAACATAGAAACACATGCAAGAAAAAAACGCGCTTCAAACATAGAAACACATGCAAGAAAAAAACGCGCTTCAAACATCAAAACACATGCAAGAAAAAAACGCGCTTCAAACATAGAAACACAACGGAAGTTCGCCAGACCACTAGGCAGTCTCGACCTGTGGGATAGGGGATATCTATGGGAGATCTACCATATTAATGAAAGAGAAGAAAGTCAAAAGGTACTGTCATTTATGTCTTTTTTAAACACTTGGCCGCAATCTTTTACCTTATTATAGAAGAGCAGCGGAGTTATGTCGCTATAATGAGGTAAAAGATTACAGCCAAGTGTTTAAAAAAGACATAAATGACAGTACCTTTTGACTTTCTTCTCTTTCATTAATATGGTAGATCTCACATAGATATCCCCTATCCCACAGGTCGGGACCCCCTAGTGCCCTGGCGAACTTCCGTTGTGTTTTGAAGTTTGCAGCGTTTCTCTCTTGCATGTGTTTTGGGGTTTGCAGCGCGTGTGCTCCGGTCGTTTTTGTTATTGCCGCATTTTTCTCTTGCAGCATTTTATTGTTGGATTTGTTTCGGCGTTTGCAGCGCGTTTGCACGTGTCGGCCACCGTATCTTACGCTCCCTGCTGCAATGCTTTTATTTTATGTAAAGCACTTTTAATTGTTTTGTACATGAAATGTGGTACAAATAAAAAAAAATGTTTTTATTGATTATTCATCATGGAAGGCTAGACATTAGGAGCCAGTTTCAGGTGTGAAAGAATCTTCTGCACGATCAGTTTATTGATTGATCGATTATGAACCCTGAGGTGAGATCACATTGTCTCATTTAGTCGAATAAAACCCCAAAGTGACATAAAAGCTCAACAGAAGCAGAAGCTGAACCACCGAATTCAGACGGACAGTGTTGTCCCATTTCTGTCTGCTGGAGTCTGCAGGACACAGCGTCCAGGATGTCCAAACTGAATCTGTTTGGACAAGTTCTGATCCATCTTACCACAGAACAGTTTCCCTCTCTGCCTCAGTCCATCCTAAACGAGCTTTGGTCCAGAGGAGACGGCAGAGTTTCTGGATCGTGTTCACATGTGGCTTCTTCTCTGCCTGATGGAGATTTAACCTGCATCTGTGGACGTTACGCTGAGACGATGAGTCCTGGAAGTGTTCCTGAGCCCAGGCAGGGTTTCCAGGACAGAATCAGGTCTGTTTTCAATGCAGAGCTGCCCGAGAGCTGCCTGAGAACTGCCCGAGGGCCTGAAGGTCACAGAGATGTCCCCAGACTCTCTGAATCTTCTCATAGAATAGAATAGAAAAATACTTTATTCATACCCCAATGGGGAAATTCAAATTAGTCAAGTAGCTCAAAAAATGATTAATATTTACAACGATTGTATATTAACAACAACAATAATAATACCAATTCTTAGGTTAGGTTAGGTTAGGTTTCTTTATTAGTCTCCACAAGGGAGAAATTTGTCTCGGAGACAGGGAGGTTACAGCACCATAAAACACATAGAGGACAACACCAACAGACAACCATAAAATTGTAAAATACAGGCTCAGAAACATTGAATTTCCTAACCCACTGCCCCTGTCCCATCCAGTCCATACCCCCCCCCCCCCCCCCCATCGTCATTCGTCATTTCTCCATTCCATCACCACCTACAGTACAAACACTAATTGCAGAGGTCCCTTTTTGTCCCAATCAATCCCAGTTTATTCAGTATCTTAATAGACTGAGGTATAAAAGAATGTTTGTAGCGATTGTGTTTACATAGAGGGAGTCTAAACCTCCTCCCAGAGTTTAAAAGAATATATTCCCCATTTAGTACATGGTCACCATCTGATGCAATGACATTCGCCTGACTGATAGTGGCCTGCTCAAAGAGCTCCTGTGGGTTAAGGGGGGACATCACCCCCATAATCCTGCCTGCTGTTCTAATGAGGCTTGAGATTTCTGCCCTGTGTTTTACCGTGAGATTGCCAAACCAGCAGGTAATCCCATAACGGAGAACAGACTCTATCGTGGCTCTGTAGAAGATTAACATGATGTTTTTACATACTCCAAAGACTCTAAGTCTGCGCAGAAAATGTAGACGCTGGTGTATTCTGGCACAGACATTGGTCACCTGGGTACGCCAGCTGAGATCGCTGTCTATGTGCACCCCCAGGTACTTAAAAGTGTTCACCTGATCAATAGCCTGGCCATGTACAGCCACTGTGCCCTGGCCTCGGAGGGATTTAGGATCGAACACCATCTCTACTGTTTTTTTTGTGTTAATATGTAAAAAGTGTGAATCGCACCAATTAACAAACTTATCTATTGCTGTTTGGTGAATGTTCAAATCATCATGTTTAGTAAGCAGGCTAAGAATAACAGTGTCATCTGAGAATTTGACAATGTATTGATTTGGCCCAGAACTGACACAGTCGTTAGTGTATAGCGTAAACAAAAATGGTGAGCTGACGCAACCTTGGGGCGCGCCAATACTGCAGGAGGTTATATCAGACAAAGCAGAATTGAACTTAACCTGTTGTGGCCTATTTGATAAAAAAGAATAATACCACCTAATTAAAAACGGGTTAATATTCAGCTGAGTTAATTTTTCAAGAAGAATGTGTGGCTGGATAAGATTAAAAGCGGAACTAAAATCAACAAAAAGAAGTCTGGCATAACCTGCAGGGTTTTCAAGATGTTTAAGCACCAGATGCATTATTGTTGCTATGGCATCTCCTGTGCTGCGGTTCTCAGTGTAGGCAAACTGATACTTATCAAGAGCTGGTTGCACATCTGTGCGAAGTTTCCCGATCATTATTTTCTCAAAGGATTTAAAAACATTTGAGGTGATGGCCACGGGCCGGTAGTCATTATCCTCTTGAGGACTAGCCTTTTTAGGAATCGGTAAAATGATGGAAGTCTTCCATAACTTTGGAATAATGTGGGAGTCAATAGATAGTTGAAATAATTTTTGCCAAACTGGAGACAATTCGTCCGCAAACGACTTCAGGATAAAGGCAGACAGACCATCTGGCCCTGTTGCCTTTTTAGTGTTTATACCTTTAAAAGTTTTAACTACAGTATCCAGCTTAATTTCAATCCTGTGCGCATTCATATCACATATTACATTTTCCAAAACCTCTGCACATTCTGCACTATTATCCACATTAAAACGCATATAAAAATTATTCAGTTCGTTTGCCCTAACACTTTCATTCAGAGCAGACAAGGGCTTCCTTTTCGCAGTCATATTTGTCATTTGTCTGATCGAGTCCCACAGTTTCTTTCCATTGCATTCTGCCAGGTCTTGTTCCGCACGCTCCTTGTGTTGCCGACGCGCTGTGCTTATGTGAAAGTTCAAATCCTTTTGGGCCGCGCGAATTTCCACCTTATCCCCCACCTTAAAAGCAGCTCTTTTCCTTTTGATACACTCGTTAATATCCTTGTTAAAATACGGTTTGTTGTTGGGATACCGTTTAACAGTTTTGGACGGTATGACAGTATCAATACAGAAATTGATATAATCAGTGATGGATTCCGTCGCAATGTCTATGTCAGCATCTTTAAGGAAAACGTCCCAGTCAGTGCTGAGGAAACAGCCCTTTAATTCCTCAGATTTTTCACTTGTCCATAACTTGACTGTGTGTATTTCAGGTTTAGTTGATTTGAAGACAGAGCGGTATGTGGGGAGCAGGTGAATTACATTGTGATCGGAGTCTTTAAGTGGTGGTCTGGCTTTGGCAGTGTATGCCTGCTTAACATTGCCATAACATTTGTCCAGAAGTCTCTCATTTCTGGTGTTGCACTTAACATATTGGTCAAAGCCCGGAAGTGTTTTATTTAAACTACAATGATTGAAATCGCCCAGTATGAACATTGGGGCATCAGGCTTACTTTGTAAGTGGCGATGGACACAATCCGTGATTAAGTTTGCAGCTTTGCTCGCGTTCCCACTGGGGGGGACGTACACAACACAAATAAACAAGTTGCTGAATTCTCTGGGGAGATAATGTGGTCGTAGGGTCACGCACAAAAGTTCCACATCAGGTGTGCATATTTTATCTCTCACAGCGAAGTTTTGGCACCAGCTGTCCTTGATATAAATACACACACCCCCGCCACGGAGTTTGCCAGAGTTTGCATTCCTGTCCAAGCGCAAATGCGAGAAACCCTCGAGTTGAATGAAATTATCAGGAATATCATTAGTGAACCAAGTCTCTGTAAAAGCCATAACGCCAGATTCACGGTATTCGTAGCATGATCCTACCTGTTGACGCAGGTGATCCAGCTTGTTTTTAAGGGAACGGGGATTGCACAGGAGCATCGGCGGCAAGGGTAGCTTGGTAGCTGACCGAATATGCCGCCTGATGCCGCCTCTCCTTCCTCTCTTCCTGACCCTGGCCTGCCGGTGTTTCTTACCCCGGTGCCGTCGCAGTTCTCCGGGAACATCCCGCAGGAGATCAGGCGCCGATGGTATTCCACTGTTCCGTAGTCCTAATAGTTCCGCAGAGCTGTACGCCCTCAGGCCGCGGTTGTTCGTGGGGTCCACCGCCAAACATTGTGTGGCTAGCCCCAACAGGATCAGCCACACCAACGCAATTGCCTCCGTTCTCCGCCAATTTCCACCCCATACACGTAAGATAGGCCCCAGGACATGAGAAATGACATCCAATAAATCTACACTATTAGTCCACTGAAGAAAGACAAAAAACGGACAAAACAAAGATGCGTAACCAGAGCCCATCTCCATGTCGCCAGCAGAGCAGCGCCACGACTTCTAATAAAAATACTACTACTAACTAATAATAATAATAATAATCATGAATATCGTGATCATGATATCGTGTCCTGTAGATGATGGAAGATTCAAAGTCTTAATTCTGAAGTTGCTCCAAAATCTGTTGAATCTGTCCATCTTTACCTCTGAGAGACTTTTTTTTATACCTGTTAGCGTTACCGACCTGTTGCTACTTTAACCTAATTTGTTGCTGCGTGTTCCTGAAGCCTTTTTTCTTTTCATTTCCACAGATTTTGTTCCATTTTTTATCGACCCAACTTATCTGAGATCAGAGTCACGATGAGTTCACATTTTTAATAAAATAATAAACTTTATCAAATATTTCTTTTAGATTTTACAAAGTGTCCCGACAGTTTAAAGGGATAGTTCGGGATATTTGACATGGATCTGTATGGCATCACCATAACCAGTGTCGTGCATTCAAACTGACTTACCCCCGACAGTGTCCTGTGAGCCGAGTTTTTGTCCAGTGTTGGTCAAGGCGAAAGTAGTCCGGCTTGTTTGCTGGGGTCAAGAAATTAGCGCGTTTTTCTTCCCAAAACAGTACGTGTGCTAAAGAGTGATTTATTTCATCACAAAAACCGAAGCCGGCAAAAGTCACTCCTCGTTATCACTTGGGCCCTATACTGTCTCTTATTGTGTATCAGTGCGCACGTCATTCTGACCGCGAGCTGTGCGCACGAGTTCACTTTGTTTACTGCTCGGGAAGATGTCTGACAACGAGAGCGACGAGGAACATATTGACTTCCGTTCAGAGCCAAGGGGGTATCTTTATGAACCCGTTTATACTGAGGAGGAAGTTCGCCAAATGGACTTAGATCGGGCAGAAAGAGAGAGGGTGGACAGAGAAGTGATGGAAACAGAAGCTGGAGCCACTGCTGGAGCTGCGATACCCAGGGTGGCCGACAAATCCTGGTGCACTTGTTTGAAGTGCGAAGTAATGCAGACAGAGGTGGAATGTTACTGCTGCCACGAGTGGGATTTAGTTATGCCCCAGATACAAAACCTTTCCATAGATGAGGATGTCGGCGGCCGCGGGACAGCTGCTGCCTGCATCACAAATAACGGTGACTTCCCTGCACTCCTGAATGCAGGCGTCTGAGAACTTTTTTCCATGTTCCCAAGATCAACTGGAAGAGGCGTCCCAGACCAGCTGGACCCGATGGCCAGTTGTCTGCAGAGTAAGTGTTGAGCACTGCCAAAGAACAGAAAGACTCGTGCGCACAGCTCGCGGTCAGAATGACGTGCGCACTGATACACAATGAGACAGTATAGGGCCCAAGTGATAACGAGGAGTGACTTTTGCCGGCTTCGGTTTTTGTGATGAAATAAATCACTCTTTAGCACACGTACTGTTTTGGGAAGAAAAACGCGCTGATTTCTTGACCCCAGCAAACAAGCCGGACTACTTTCGCCTTGACCAACACTGGACAAAAACTCGGCTCACAGGACACTGTCGGGGGTAAGTCAGTTTGAATGCACGACACTGGTTATGGTGATGCCATACAGATCCATGTCAAATATCCCGAACTATCCCTTTAAGGAAGAACTGATATATTTACACTGAAGCTCTTTTCCTGCTGTTGGAACTTTCTGTCGTGTTTAATTGGAGGATATCTCAGGTGCACTGGAAAAAATCAAAGTCTTACCAAGTATATTTGTCTAATTTCTAGTCCAAATATCTCATTACACTTAATATAAGACAGCCTGCCTAACAAGTACCATTTCAGCCAGATATAGGGACCTGTTTGAAGACAATACATCTTGAATATCTTGTTAAATGAAAACGTCTTGAAAACAAATTGTTTTGAGTCATATTTCATATGAAACAAGCTTTTTTTGACATTTGAAGAGGTTTTTAAGCTAATTTCAAGATCACTTTTAGCTCAAAAGTCCTAAATATCACATTTTATTTCAAGAAATCTTGACAAGCCGATTTTCACTAGTTCCATTGACAGAATTTTTTTGCTTATTTCAAGCAAAAGCGTCTTTTATTTGTTGTTTTTTTTACTTATTTTTGGAGGGGCATTTTTTCCAGTGTGTCACCTTGTTCCAGATGGAAACCTTTTTATGGACTGCCTGCCTTTGAACCGTCGCTTCCTGTCAAACCTCCTTCCTGCGCCACATGTTAAATGTCCTAAATGTGTCGCACCTGTTAAAGAAACTTCCACAACAAATCTGTCGTCTCTCATTTCATCATTTCTGAGCTTCTAAGGCTGATATTTTACTCTTTCATTTAAGGATGCAGAACACAACCTCTGCTTTTTCCTATATTATTTATCTTTAATCCAAATAAACTCATCTTTATCCGTCCTACTTCCTGCCATTTTGTCACGCACGTTACACATTTCCTCTGCTTTTTCCCTCCAGAACAGCAAAATATCTTCATTTGATAATGGGCAAAGGGAATAAAAAATGTCCTTATCTTCACAGTAAACAGATGTAATTTCTGCTGCCGCCTTATCTGCTGCTGTGTAGCTGATGGAGCGCAGCTTCCGACTCGCACAAAAGGCGTCCTCACAGTGAATCCCCTTCCACACAATGGCTTTAATCAAATTACTCCTCATGCAGAGCTCCTTCACAGCCAGGGATTACGTCTTAAGACCAAATAACACTCGCTGCTGAGGCACCACGAGTCATCCTGTAAATCACTCTCACTTTGTGGTCCTCTCGGATCAGGACTGAATAAAAACACGGCTGTAGTGTTACTGATGTCAGCCAGAAAATCCTCATTTGGACGGGATGGTGGAAGCCTGACTGGAGCTAAGAGGTCCAGGAAAACCAGCTGTGAGGCGGCCGTCGATCAAACAATAAGCTGCTAATCTTCCTGCTCTAATGGCCCGTGTGAAAAGGGAAGATGGGGAGCCATTTTAACACAAAACTAAAGCAATTTTAACACAAAACTAAAGCCATTTTAACACAAAACTAAAACCATTTTAACACAAAACTAAAACCATTTTAACACAAAACTAAAACCATTATCTGATGAAAGGAGATACGAGAGGATTTAATAAGATCGGCCTAAAGTGTGAAAGTATGACATCTTGTTAGCTAGGCTGACATTTTGGCTCAAATGTGATACAACAGTAAAATATTTCTGAAGAAATTTTGATGGGTGCCAATCTACTGCCCGCCCTATAAAAAAAAAAGTTTAATTTAGTTGAAGTTGGGAGTCTCCTGTCCCATATAAACTTTGAATGAGGTCTCTGTGATTTCGTACGGCTGAGTCATGAGGCCTCCAAAACAGGGTATTTTTTTTTATAATTTTTTGGCATTTTTGGTTCGTTAAGTGCTTTTCAATCGATTTTCCCATTGAATTTTGGATTCAAGATTTTATTCAGAGCCTTCAGTTATCAGGCCCCTCTCTGTGGAACCAGCTGCCAGTTTGGGAGGCAGAGCCTTCAGTTATCAGGCCGCTCTCTGTGGAACCAGCTGCCAGTTTGGGAGGCAGAGCCTTCAGTTATCAGGCCCCTCTCTGTGGAACCAGCTGCAAGTTTGGGAGGCAGAGCCTTCAGTTATCAGGCCGCTCTCTGTGGAACCAGCTGCCAGTTTGGGAGGCAGAGCCTTCAGTTATCAGGCCCCTCTCTGTGGAACCTGCTGCCAGTTTGGGAGGCAGAGCCTTCAGTTATCAGGCCCCTCTCTGTGGAACCTGCTGCCAGTTTGGCAGGCAGAGCCTTCAGTTATCAGGCCCCTCTCTGTGGAACCAGCTGCCAGTTTGGGCAGAGCCTTCAGTTATCAGGCCCCTCTCTGTGGAACCAGCTGCCAGTTTGGGAGGCAGAGCCTTCAGTTATCAGGCCCCTCTCTGTGGAACCAGCTGCCAGTTTGGGAGGCAGAGCCTTCAGTTATCAGGCCCCTCTCTGTGGAACCAGCTGCCAGTTTAGGAGGCAGAATTGGCTATATATGAATGAATTGGATTATTTTGTAAATAATTATGATTACAATTAATTGAATTCCAATTGGCTTGAATTGGACTTTATTATTTAAGTGCCTTCAGATGACATTTGTTATATTTGGCGCTATATAAATAAAGTGAAACCGACTGAGGATGACTTTCTACTGAAAACACACTGTTTTTATCTTTGTGGTCTCTAGTATCTAAAGTTTGAGCCTGCTGCCACCTCTTCTCCTATCGATGTCCGTCGGACAGAATATGATCGTGCACGTCCACGTGCTCATCGCCACCTCATGTGAAAAGATATGAAACATGTAAGCTCATATGAGCTTTAAAGCAGCATTTTAGGTCAGTAAACAGGGTTTAAACATCTCCATGGTGCTGAAAAGTAAAAAAAAACTACTAAAACTTGAGAAACGATCTGCTGTTTCCATGGTAACTCTCTCAGCCAACTTTCTTCCGGGTCCAACCTTCACCGGGGTAGGACAGAAAAAGTTGGTGAACAGAACTAAGATGAGCGGAGAAACAAAGAAGATATTCAGTAACTCTCAGTGTGGGCAGCATGCAGCCATCTTCCTCCTCCACCTCTCACTGCAGCCTGATATTACAGCCGGGAAGTAGTGTCACACATTAAAGGGATAGTTTGCCTCTTTTGACATGAAGTTGTATGACATCCCATTCTAGCAACATCATTTATGAACATTTTATTACCCCCTGCTGCATCCTGTGAGCAGAGTTCCAGCCTCGTTTTGGCGTTGATGAAGGTAGTCCGGCTAGTTGGCTGGGGTTTAAAAAATAAAGCGTTTTGCTTCTCAAAACAATATAAATAAAAAGAAACTACTTTGGTGAAGATGTTAATAAGCTGTTAGAGGAAAAGAGATAAACGGGTGGAGCTCTGGTTGAGCAACGCAGAAACAAGGAGGCTCATTTATTACCTTAGTAATAAATGAATAAATAAATAAATGAATGAATAAATAAATAATAAAAATAAATAAATAAATATAAAATATAAACATTTTTAATATTGATAAATAAATATTTAAATTTTATATATTATATTAATATATAGTATATATTTATAAATATTATATATTTATAAATAAATAAATAAATAAATTATTACCTTAGTAATAAATGAGCTTTTCTTTACTCAGCGTAATCAGACCTCACCTTCCAGCTGTTCCACTCAGGTAAAATCAGCCTCTAATTGTTATAAATACCCAGCAGAGTGTCAGCCAGGTGTAATCACCACAAAGGTCAGATTCAGCTCATCTGTTATTCCTCCTACAGAATGATTCAAAAGCAGAAAATCTGCATCAGTTCATCTCTCCATTCATTCTACAGCTATGATTTTTCATAAATCAAACTGTCACAGTCTGCAGACTGAGGAAAGCTTAAAGGAATGCATCACAGTAAACTACTATTGTCGTGAATCCTGACTGGAGAGAGAAGGAAAAGGACCGAGCAGGCTGGAAGTCCGACCTCACGATCTCTTGGCCCTATTTTCTCTCCCTTCGTATCGCTGCCTGCTGCCGCCTGCCGACAGCCGCGCCTGTTACGGTGTTTGCTGCTCGGAAGCAGGGGACTGCTCGGTCTGCACTTCGGTCTGCACGGTCTACACAGCAGGCAGTGATATGAAGGGAGAGAAAATAGGGCCAAGCGATTGTGAGGTCTGACTTTTTCCTGGAGAACGATTTTGTGATGCAAATGTATTACTCTTTTGAACGCATACTGTTTTGAGAAGCAAAACGCTTTATTTTTTAAACCCCAGCCAACTAGCCGGACTACCTTCATCAACGCCAAAACGAGGCTGGAACTCTGCTCACAGGACGCAGCAGGGGGTAAGAAGATGTTCATAAATGATGTTGCTGATATGGGATGTCATACAGCTTCATGTCAAAAGAGGCGAACTATCCCTTTAAAGAGACGGCTGGCTCGACTGCAGCTCAACAGGCGTTTACACCCCAGTGATCCTGCTGATACAGTCGACTTCATCTGTGACTAGCTGAGGGGACCAGGCCGTCTCTATGGTTACCGAATGTTGCACGAGAGGTGCCGTTATCGTTTTCTCTAGATAATGAGATAAATAACTCGTTATCTCGAGAAAACTAAATGTTTTTTCCTGGAGAACGATTTTGTGATGCAAATGTATTACTCTTTTGAACACATATTGTTTTGAGAAGCAAAACGCTTTATTTTTTAAACCCCAGCCAACTAGCCGGACTACCTTCATCAACACCAAAACGAGGCTGGAACTCTGCTCACAGGATGCAGCAGGGGGTAAGAAGATGTTCATAAATGATGTTGCTAATATGGTATGCGAGTAAACTCACAGTCTTAAGATCACAAACTCATAGTTTAAATAATTAACCAGTTAATGCGATAATAACGAGTTAGCCCTATTTCTTTTATTTTTATTTTCTAACTATTTGGAGATCGACAAAAGGTCGAAACTAAAGGTTGCAGGCAGCACTTTGGACTAGTCTCAAATAAAGAGGAATGTAAATGGTTAGGACTGCATCCGTTCACATCTGTTAAAAACAATAAATGACTTTATAAAGCCACTTTTTTTTATATTTATCAATCTTTTGATCTGCTACAATAATATAATGAATTTAAATGAAAATACCTCAAATTGAGGGCTTTTCTCAGCAATTTTAGGTGAGCTTAAAAAGAGATTAATTAGATTAATTAATTACAGATCATAATTAATTAATCTCTCAGTTTTTTAATCTCATGACAGCACTACCTGAGATATCCTCCAATTAAACACGACTACCTTCGTCAACACCAAAACGAGGCTGGAACTCGGCTCACAGGACGCAGCAGGGTGTAAGAAGATGTTCATAAATGATGTTGCTAATATGGGATGTCATACAGCTTCATGTCAAAAGAGGCGAACTATCCCTTTAAAGTCACACCCCAGCTTTTCTAAGACCAGAGTGACTATGTTTTTTGATGGTTTCATGTCCTTTAATGGCTTTAAGTGATGTTTTAAGATTCTTCTTAATTATCTTTATTTGCTCACTTGTGGATCTCAGACCATTTCCTGCTGCCATACAGCTGTAACCCACTTTAATTCGTCATTAATCACACACACTTCTGCCCATCACAGTCACAGTTTAGCTGCTTATCAACAAATGCACATCAACCAAAACTGTAAGTGATGACAGATGTCTTCACTCTCTGTGTCCTTGATACAACCCCTAACCCTTTGGCCTGCACTAACGGACTCACACTGGAAATAACTGTCCCTCGGGGCTCATGCTATCATGCTAACAATAGACGTCGGGCCTCGGGCAGATGCTATGATGCTAACGAGGTATCTGTCTGTTAGCATTAGCGCTGGCATCCCGCTGGGACGACAGGCGGGTCCTTCATCAGGCGGAGCGAGGCAGCAGGGAGCTGACAGACGCCGTCAGCCCCGAGAGTCTTTGGAGTTGTTTGTGTTTGGGGTCAGAAACCTCCGCCTGACGGAGTCCAGATGAACGACAGGCGAACTGATTTTCAACTTATACTAGTCCGAACACACGAGCAGCTGTGCTTTTTGTAATCAATGAGCTCTGAGAGAACTCTTAGTTGTTGTGTTGGGAGCATCATGTTTATCTGTGTTTTTCACTTGGATTCATCAGCCACTTTCAGCTCATTACACTGGAAAAAATCTAAATCTTACCAAGTATATTTGTCTCATTGAGTATCTCATTACACTTGATATAAGACACAATTGCCCAACAAGTACCATTTCAGCCAGATATAGGGACTTGTTTTAATACAATACATCTTGAATATCTTGTTAAGTGAAAAAGTCTTGAAAACATCTTGTTTTGAGTCATATTTCACTTGAAACAAGCTTTTTTTTAATTTGAAGAGGTTTTTAAGCTAATTTCAAGATCACTTTTAACTCAAAAGTCCTAAATATCACATCTTATTTCAAGAAATTTTGACAAGCTGATTTTCACTAGTTCCATTGGCAGATTTTTTTGCTTATTTCAAGCAAAAACGTCTTTTATTTGTTTTGTTTTTTTACTTATTTTTGGAGGGGCATTTTTTCCAGTGTTGGGCTCAGACCCGCTCGGATCCTTCGCTTCCAGCTGGAACAAACTCAACATGAGCTGGAGACTGAACAAGTCTTTACATCCAGCTTCTATACAGATGGAACTGGGCTCTGCATTGCAACACATCAGGAGGTTTTTTAGGTCTTATTCAAACAAATCAGTCAAAGTTATGTTGCTGAAACCCATCATTTAAATGTAGATGTATTCCCTTTTTGTTCCCTGCAGATAGTTTACGTTTTGACCGGCTTAAAGGCAACGAAATATTTAATGAAAAGTAAGAAAAAAAGAGATAATTCAGGGCCAGTTGTCTGTCCAGATGGGTTGTACTGAAACTTGTAATTTCACCCTCGGGGATTAATAAAGTATATTGATTGATTGATTGATGATTGATAACAGTGATCAGAGATCAATAAAATGCAGTCTTCCTATCACTGATGTTTCAGCCACATCTGTCCTGACTCATTCTATCACTGATGTTCAATCCACATCTGTCCTGACTCATTCTATCACTGATGTTCCAGCCACATCTGTCCTGACTCTTCCTATCACTGATGTTCCAGCCACATCTGTCCTGACTCATTCTATCACTGATGTTCCAGCCACATCTGTCCTGACTCATTCTATCACTGATGTTCCAGCCACATCTGTCCTGACTCTTCCTATCACTGATGTTTCAGCCACATCTGTCCTGACTCATTCTATCACTGATGTTCCAGCCACATCTGTCCTGACTCATTCTATCACTGATGTTCCAGCCACATCTGTCCTGACTCTTCCTATCACTGATGTTCCAGCCACATCTGTCCTGACTCATTCTATCACTGATGTTTCAGCCACATCTGTCCTGACTCATTCTATCACTGATGTTCCAGCCACATCTGTCCTGACTCATTCTATCACTGATGTTCCAGCCACATCTGTCCTGACTCGTTCTATCACTGATGTTCCAGCCACATCTGTCCTGACTCTTCCTATCACTGATGTTCCAGCCACATCTGTCCTGACTCTTCCTATCACTGATGTTCCAGCCACATCTGTCCTGACTCATTCTATCACTGATGTTCCAGCCACATCTGTCCTGACTTATTCTATCACTGATGTTCCAGCCACATCTGTCCCGACTCATTCTATCACTGATGTTCCAGCCACATCTGTCCTGACTCTTCCTATCACTGATGTTCCAGCCACATCTGTCCTGACTCATTCTATCACTGATGTTTCAGCCACATCTGTCCTGACTCATTCTATCACTGATGTTTCAGCCACATCTGTCCTGACTCATTCTATCACTGATGTTCCAGCCACATCTGTCCTGACTCATTCTATCACTGATGTTTCAGCCACATCTGTCCTGACTCGTCCTATCACTGATGTTCCAGCCACATCTGTCCTGACTCATTCTATCACTGATGTTCCAGCCACATCTGTCCTGACTCATTCTATCACTGATGTTCCAGCCACATCCGTCCTGACTCATTCTATCACTGATGTTCCAGCCACATCTGTCCTGACTCATTCTATCACTGATGTTCCAGCCACATCTGTCCTGACTCTTCCTATCACTGATGTTCCAGCCACATCTGTCCTGACTCTTCCTATCACTGATGTTCCAGCCACATCTGTCCTGACTCATTCTATCACTGATGTTCCAGCCACATCTGTCCTGACTTATTCTAACACTGATGTTCCAGCCACATCTGTCCTGACTCTTCCTATCACTGATGTTCCAGCCACATCTGTCCTGACTCTTCCTATCACTGATGTTCCAGCCACATCTGTCCTGACTCATTCTATCACTGATGTTTCAGCCACATCTGTTCTGACTCATTCTATCACTGATGTTCCAGCCACATCTGTCCTGACTCATTCTATCACAGATGTTCCAGCCACATCTGTCCTGACTCATTCTATCACTGATGTTCCAGCCACATCTGTCCTGACTCATTCTATCACTGATGTTCCAGCCACATCTGTCCTGACTCTTCCTATCACTGATGTTCCAGCCACATCTGTCCTGACTCATTCTATCACTGATGTTTCAGCCACATCTGTCCTGACTTATTCTATCACTGATATTCCAGCCACATCTGTCCTGACTCATTCTATCACTGATGTTCCAGCCACATCTGTCCTGACTCTTTCTATCACTGATGTTTCAGCCACATCTGTCCTGACTCTTCCTATTACTGATGTTCCAGCCACATCTGTCCTGACTCTTCCTATCACTGATGTTCCAGCCACATCTGTCCTGACTCATTCTATCACTGATGTTTCAGCCACATCTGTTCTGACTCATTCTATCACTGATGTTCCAGCCACATCTGTCCTGACTCATTCTATCACAGATGTTCCAGCCACATCTGTCCTGACTCATTCTATCACTGATGTTCCAGCCACATCTGTCCTGACTCATTCTATCACTGATGTTCCAGCCACATCTGTCCTGACTCTTCCTATCACTGATGTTCCAGCCACATCTGTCCTGACTCATTCTATCACTGATGTTTCAGCCACATCTGTCCTGACTTATTCTATCACTGATGTTCCAGCCACATCTGTCCTGACTCATTCTATCACTGATGTTCCAGCCACATCTGTCCTGACTCTTTCTATCACTGATGTTTCAGCCACATCTGTCCTGACTCTTCCTATTACTGATGTTCCAGCCACATCTGTCCTGACTCTTCCTATCACTGATGTTCCAGCCACATCTGTCCTGACTCATTCTATCACTGATGTTTCAGCCACATCTGTCCTGATTCTTCCTATCACTGATGTTCCAGCCACATCTGTCCTGACTCATTCTATCACTGATGTTCCAGCCACATCTGTCCTGACTCATTCTATCACTGATGTTCCAGCCACATCTGTCCTGACTCTTCCTATCACTGATGTTCCAGCCACATCTGTCCTGACTCATTCTATTACTGATGTTCCAGCCACATCTGTCCTGACTCATTCTATCACTGATGTTCCAGCCACATCTGTCCTGACTCTTCCTATCACTGATGTTCCAGCCACATCTGTCCTGACTCATTCTATCACTGATGTTCCAGCCACATCTGTCCTGACTCATTCTATCACTGATGTTCCAGCCACATCTGTCCTGACTCATTCTATCACTGATGTTCCAGCCACATCTGTCCTGACTCTTCCTATCACTGATGTTCCAGCCACATCTGTCCTGACTCATTCTATCACTGATGTTTCAGCCACATCTGTCCTGACTTATTCTATCACTGATGTTCCAGCCACATCTGTCCTGACTCATTCTATCACTGATGTTCCAGCCACATCTGTCCTGACTCATTCTATCACTGATGTTCCAGCCACATCTGTCCTGACTCATTCTATCACTGATGTTTCAGCCACATTTGTCCTGACTCATTCTATCACTGATGTTCCAGCCACATCTGTCCTGACTCATTCTATCACTGATGTTTCAGCCACAACTGTCCTGATTCTTCCTATCACTGATGTTCCAGCCACATCTGTCCTGACTCATTCTATCACTGATGTTCCAGCCACATCTGTCCTGACTCATTCTATCACTGATGTTTCAGCCACATCTGTCCTGACTCATTCTATCACTGATGTTTCAGCCACATCTGTCCTGACTCATTCTATCACTGATGTTCCAGCCACATCTGTCCTGACTCATTATATCACTGATGTTCCAGCCACATCTGTCCTGACTCATTCTATCACTGATGTTCCAGCCACATCTGTCCTGACTCATTCTATCACTGATGTTTCAGCCACATCTGTCCTGACTCATTCTATCACTGATGTTCCAGCCACATCTGTCCTGACTCATTCTATCACTGATGTTTCAGCCACATCTGTCCTGACTCTTCCTATCACTGATGTTCCAGCCACATCTGTCCTGACTCTTCCTATCACTGATGTTCCAGCCACATCTGTCCTGACTCATTCTATCACTGATGTTCGAGCCACATCTGTCCTGACTCATTCTATCACTGATGTTCCAGCCACATCTGTCCTGACTCATTCTATCACTGATGTTTCAGCCACATCTGTCCTGACTCACTCTATCAATGATGTTCCAGCCACATCTGTCCTGACTCTTTCTATCACTGATGTTTCAGCCACATCTGTCCTGACTCTTCCTATCACTGATTTTCCAGCCACATCTGTCCTGACTCGTTCTATCACTGATGTTCCAGCCACATCTGTCCTGACTCTTCCTATCACTGATGTTCCAGCCACATCTGTCCTGACTCATTCTATCACTGATGTTCCAGCCACATCTGTCCTGACTCATTCTATCACTGATGTTCCAGCCACATATGTCCTGACTCTTCCTATCACTGATGTTCCAGCCACATCTGTCCTGACTCATTCTATCACTGATGTTTCAGCCACATCTGTCCTGACTCATTCTATCACTGATGTTTCATCCACATCTGTCCTGACTCATTCTATCACTGATGTTTCAGCCACATCTGTCCTGACTCATTCTATCACTGATGTTCCAGCCACATCTGTCCTGACTCATTCTATCACTGATGTCCCAGCCACATCTGTCCTGACTCATTCTATCACTGATGTTCCAGCCACATCTGTCCTGACTCATTCTATCACTGATGTTCCAGCCACATCTGTCCTGACTCTTCCTATCACTGATGTTTCAGCCACATCTGTCCTGACTCATTCTATCACTGATGTTTCAGCCACATCTGTCCTGACTCATTCTATCACTGATGTTTCAGCCACATCTGTCCTGACTTATTCTATCACTGATGTTCCAGCCACATCTGTCCTGACTCATTCTATCACTGATGTTCCAGCCACATGTGTCCTGACTCTTCCTATCACTGATGTTCCAGCCACATCTGTCCTGACTCTTCCTATCACTGATGTTCCAGCCACATCTGTCCTGACTCATTCTATCACTGATGTTCCAGCCACATCTGTCCTGACTCATTCTATCACTGATGTTCCAGCCACATCTGTCCTGACTCATTCTATCACTGATGTTCCAGCCACATCTGTCCTGACTCTTCCTATCACTGATGTTCCAGCCACATCTGTCCTGACTCATTCTATCACTGATGTTTCAGCCACATCTGTCCTGACTTATTCTATCACTGATGTTCCAGCCACATCTGTCCTGACTCATTCTATCACTGATGTTCCAGCCACATCTGTCCTGACTCATTCTATCACTGATGTTCCAGCCACATCTGTCCTGACTCATTCTATCACTGATGTTTCAGCCACATTTGTCCTGACTCATTCTATCACTGATGTTCCAGCCACATCTGTCCTGACTCATTCTATCACTGATGTTTCAACCACAACTGTCCTGATTCTTCCTATCACTGATGTTCCAGCCACATCTGTCCTGACTCATTCTATCACTGATGTTCCAGCCACATCTGTCCTGACTCATTCTATCACTGATGTTTCAGCCACATCTGTCCTGACTCATTCTATCACTGATGTTTCAGCCACATCTGTCCTGACTCATTCTATCACTGATGTTCCAGCCACATCTGTCCTGACTCATTATATCACTGATGTTCCAGCCACATCTGTCCTGACTCATTCTATCACTGATGTTCCAGCCACATCTGTCCTGACTCATTCTATCACTGATGTTTCAGCCACATCTGTCCTGACTCATTCTATCACTGATGTTCCAGCCACATCTGTCTTGACTCATTCTATCACTGATGTTTCAGCCACATCTGTCCTGACTCTTCCTATCACTGATGTTCCAGCCACATCTGTCCTGACTCATTCTATCACTGATGTTTCAGCCACATCTGTCCTGACTCATTCTATCACTGATGTTCGAGCCACATCTGTCCTGACTCATTCTATCACTGATGTTCCAGCCACATCTGTCCTGACTCATTCTATCACATTTTTTTTTAGCCACATCTGTCCTGACTCATTCTATCAATGATGTTCCAGCCACATCTGTCCTGACTCTTTCTATCACTGATGTTTGAGCCACATCTGTCCTGACTCTTCCTATCACTGATTTTCCAGCCACATCTGTCCTGACTCTTCCTATCACTGATGTTCCAGCCACATCTGTCCTGACTCATTCTATCACTGATGTTTCAGCCACATCTGTCCTGACTCATTCTATCACTGATGTTCCAGCCACATATGTCCTGACTCTTCCTATCACTGATGTTCCAGCCACATCTGTCCTGACTCATTCTATCACTGATGTTTCAGCCACATCTGTCCTGACTCTTCCTATCACTGATGTTCCAGTCACATCTGTCCTGACTCATTCTATCACTGATGTTCCAGCCACATCTATCCTGAATCTTCCTATCACTGATGGTCCAGCCACATCTGTCATGACTCATTCTATAACTGATGTTTCAGCCACATCTGTTGTGACTCATTCTATCACTGATGTTCCAGCCACATCTGTCCTGACTCTTCCTATCACTGATGTTCCAGCCACATCTGTCCTGACTCATTCTATCACTGATGTTCCAGCCACATCTGTCCTGACTCATTCTATCACTGATGTTTCATCCACATCTGTCCTGACTCATTCAATCACTGATGTTCCAGCCACATCTGTCCTGACTCTTCCTATCACTGATGTTCCAGCCGCATCTGTCCTGACTCATTCTATCACTGATGTTTCAGCCACATCTGTCCTGACTTATTCTATCACTGATGTTCCAGCCACATCTGTCCTGACTCGTTCTATCACTGATGTTCCAGTCACATCTGTCCTGACTCATTCTATCACTGATGTTTCAGCCACATCTGTCCTGACTCATTCTATCACTGATGTTTCAGCCACATCTGTCCTGACTCTTCCTATCACTGATGTTCCAGCCACATCTGTCCTGACTCATTCTATCACTGATGTTCCAGCCACATCTGTCCTGACTCATTCTATCACTGATGTTTCAGCCACATCTGTCCTGACTCATTCTATCACTGATGTTTCAGCCACATCTGTCCTGACTCATTCTATCACTGATGTTCCAGCCACATCTGTCCTGACTCATTATATCACTGATGTTCCAGCCACATCTGTCCTGACTCATTCTATCACTGATGTTCCAGCCACATCTGTCCTGACTCATTCTATCACTGATGTTTCAGCCACATCTGTCCTGACTCATTCTATCACTGATGTTCCAGCCACATCTGTCCTGACTCATTCTATCACTGATGTTTCAGCCACATCTGTCCTGACTCTTCCTATCACTGATGTTCCAGACACATCTGTCCTGACTCATTCTATCACTGATGTTTCAGCCACATCTGTCCTGACTCTTCCTATCACTGATTTTCCAGCCACATCTGTCCTGACTCGTTCTATCACTGATGTTCCAGCCACATCTGTCCTGACTCTTCCTATCACTGATGTTCCAGCCACATCTGTCCTGACTCATTCTATCACTGATGTTCCAGCCACATCTGTCCTGACTCATTCTATCACTGATGTTCCAGCCACATATGTCCTGACTCTTCCTATCACTGATGTTCCAGCCACATCTGTCCTGACTCATTCTATCACTGATGTTTCAGCCACATCTGTCCTGACTCATTCTATCACTGATGTTTCATCCACATCTGTCCTGACTCATTCTATCACTGATGTTTCAGCCACATCTGTCCTGACTCATTCTATCACTGATGTTCCAGCCACATCTATCCTGAATCTTCCTATCACTGATGGTCCAGCCACATCTGTCATGACTCATTCTATAACTGATGTTTCAGCCACATCTGTTGTGACTCATTCTATCACTGATGTTCCAGCCACATCTGTCCTGACTCTTCCTATCACTGATGTTCCAGCCACATCTGTCCTGACTCATTCTATCACTGATGTTCCAGCCACATCTGTCCTGACTCATTCTATCACTGATGTTTCATCCACATCTGTCCTGACTCATTCAATCACTGATGTTCCAGCCACATCTGTCCTGACTCTTCCTATCACTGATGTTCCAGCCGCATCTGTCCTGACTCATTCTATCACTGATGTTTCAGCCACATCTGTCCTGACTTATTCTATCACTGATGTTCCAGCCACATCTGTCCTGACTCGTTCTATCACTGATGTTCCAGTCACATCTGTCCTGACTCATTCTATCACTGATGTTTCAGCCACATCTGTCCTGACTCATTCTATCACTGATGTTTCAGCCACATCTGTCCTGACTCTTCCTATCACTGATGTTCCAGCCACATCTGTCCTGACTCATTCTATCACTGATGTTCCAGCCACATCTGTCCTGACTCATTCTATCACTGATGTTTCAGCCACATCTGTCCTGACTCATTCTATCACTGATGTTTCAGCCACATCTGTCCTGACTCATTCTATCACTGATGTTCCAGCCACATCTGTCCTGACTCATTATATCACTGATGTTCCAGCCACATCTGTCCTGACTCATTCTATCACTGATGTTCCAGCCACATCTGTCCTGACTCATTCTATCACTGATGTTTCAGCCACATCTGTCCTGACTCATTCTATCACTGATGTTCCAGCCACATCTGTCCTGACTCATTCTATCACTGATGTTTCAGCCACATCTGTCCTGACTCTTCCTATCACTGATGTTCCAGACACATCTGTCCTGACTCATTCTATCACTGATGTTTCAGCCACATCTGTCCTGACTCTTCCTATCACTGATTTTCCAGCCACATCTGTCCTGACTCGTTCTATCACTGATGTTCCAGCCACATCTGTCCTGACTCTTCCTATCACTGATGTTCCAGCCACATCTGTCCTGACTCATTCTATCACTGATGTTCCAGCCACATCTGTCCTGACTCATTCTATCACTGATGTTCCAGCCACATATGTCCTGACTCTTCCTATCACTGATGTTCCAGCCACATCTGTCCTGACTCATTCTATCACTGATGTTTCAGCCACATCTGTCCTGACTCATTCTATCACTGATGTTTCATCCACATCTGTCCTGACTCATTCTATCACTGATGTTTCAGCCACATCTGTCCTGACTCATTCTATCACTGATGTTCCAGCCACATCTGTCCTGACTCATTCTATCACTGATGTCCCAGCCACATCTGTCCTGACTCATTCTATCACTGATGTTCCAGCCACATCTGTCCTGACTCATTCTATCACTGATGTTCCAGCCACATCTGTCCTGACTCTTCCTATCACTGATGTTTCAGCCACATCTGTCCTGACTCATTCTATCACTGATGTTTCAGCCACATCTGTCCTGACTCATTCTATCACTGATGTTTCAGCCACATCTGTCCTGACTTATTCTATCACTGATGTTCCAGCCACATCTGTCCTGACTCATTCTATCACTGATGTTCCAGCCACATGTGTCCTGACTCTTCCTATCACTGATGTTCCAGCCACATCTGTCCTGACTCTTCCTATCACTGATGTTCCAGCCACATCTGTCCTGACTCATTCTATCACTGATGTTCCAGCCACATCTGTCCTGACTCATTCTATCACTGATGTTCCAGCCACATCTGTCCTGACTCATTCTATCACTGATGTTCCAGCCACATCTGTCCTGACTCTTCCTATCACTGATGTTCCAGCCACATCTGTCCTGACTCATTCTATCACTGATGTTTCAGCCACATCTGTCCTGACTTATTCTATCACTGATGTTCCAGCCACATCTGTCCTGACTCATTCTATCACTGATGTTCCAGCCACATCTGTCCTGACTCATTCTATCACTGATGTTCCAGCCACATCTGTCCTGACTCATTCTATCACTGATGTTTCAGCCACATTTGTCCTGACTCATTCTATCACTGATGTTCCAGCCACATCTGTCCTGACTCATTCTATCACTGATGTTTCAGCCACAACTGTCCTGATTCTTCCTATCACTGATGTTCCAGCCACATCTGTCCTGACTCATTCTATCACTGATGTTCCAGCCACATCTGTCCTGACTCATTCTATCACTGATGTTTCAGCCATATCTGTCCTGACTCATTCTATCACTGATGTTTCAGCCACATCTGTCCTGACTCATTCTATCACTGATGTTCCAGCCACATCTGTCCTGACTCATTATATCACTGATGTTCCAGCCACATCTGTCCTGACTCATTCTATCACTGATGTTCCAGCCACATCTGTCCTGACTCATTCTATCACTGATGTTTCAGCCACATCTGTCCTGACTCATTCTATCACTGATGTTCCAGCCACATCTGTCTTGACTCATTCTATCACTGATGTTTCAGCCACATCTGTCCTGACTCTTCCTATCACTGATGTTCCAGCCACATCTGTCCTGACTCATTCTATCACTGATGTTTCAGCCACATCTGTCCTGACTCATTCTATCACTGATGTTCGAGCCACATCTGTCCTGACTCATTCTATCACTGATGTTCCAGCCACATCTGTCCTGACTCATTCTATCACATTTTTTTTTTAGCCACATCTGTCCTGACTCATTCTATCAATGATGTTCCAGCCACATCTGTCCTGACTCTTTCTATCACTGATGTTTCAGCCACATCTGTCCTGACTCTTCCTATCACTGATTTTCCAGCCACATCTGTCCTGACTCTTCCTATCACTGATGTTCCAGCCACATCTGTCCTGACTCATTCTATCACTGATGTTTCAGCCACATCTGTCCTGACTCATTCTATCACTGATGTTCCAGCCACATATGTCCTGACTCTTCCTATCACTGATGTTCCAGCCACATCTGTCCTGACTCATTCTATCACTGATGTTTCAGCCACATCTGTCCTGACTCTTCCTATCACTGATGTTCCAGTCACATCTGTCCTGACTCATTCTATCACTGATGTTCCAGCCACATCTATCCTGAATCTTCCTATCACTGATGGTCCAGCCACATCTGTCATGACTCATTCTATAACTGATGTTTCAGCCACATCTGTTGTGACTCATTCTATCACTGATGTTCCAGCCACATCTGTCCTGACTCTTCCTATCACTGATGTTCCAGCCACATCTGTCCTGACTCATTCTATCACTGATGTTCCAGCCACATCTGTCCTGACTCATTCTATCACTGATGTTTCATCCACATCTGTCCTGACTCATTCAATCACTGATGTTCCAGCCACATCTGTCCTGACTCTTCCTATCACTGATGTTCCAGCCGCATCTGTCCTGACTCATTCTATCACTGATGTTTCAGCCACATCTGTCCTGACTTATTCTATCACTGATGTTCCAGCCACATCTGTCCTGACTCGTTCTATCACTGATGTTCCAGTCACATCTGTCCTGACTCATTCTATCACTGATGTTTCAGCCACATCTGTCCTGACTCATTCTATCACTGATGTTTCAGCCACATCTGTCCTGACTCTTCCTATCACTGATGTTTCAGCCACATCTGTCCTGACTCTTTCTATCACTGATGTTTCAGCCACATCTGTCCTGACTCGTTCTATCACTGATGTTCCAGCCACATCTGTCCTGACTCTTCCTATCACTGATGTTCCAGCCACATCTGTCCTGACTCATTCTATCACTGATGTTCCAGCCACATCTGTCCTGACTCATTCTATCACTGATGTTCCAGCCACATATGTCCTGACTCTTCCTATCACTGATGTTCCAGCCACATCTGTCCTGACTCATTCTATCACTGATGTTTCAGCCACATCTGTCCTGACTCATTCTATCACTGATGTTCCATCCACATCTGTCCTGACTCATTCTATCACTGATGTTTCAGCCACATCTGTCCTTACTCATTCTATCACTGATGTTCCAGCCACATTTGTCCTGACTCATTCTATCACTGATGTCCCAGCCACATCTGTCCTGACTCATTCTATCACTGATGTTCCAGCCACATCTGTCCTGACTCATTCTATCACTGATGTTCCAGCCACATCTGTCCTGACTCTTCCTATCACTGATGTTCCAGCCACATTTGTCCTGACTCATTCTATCACTGATGTCCCAGCCACATCTGTCCTGACTCATTCTATCACTGATGTTCCAGCCACATCTGTCCTGACTCTTTCTATCACTGATGTTTCAGCCACATCTGTCCTGACTCTTCCTATCACTGATTTTCCAGCCACATCTGTCCTGACTCGTTCTATCACTGATGTTCCAGCCACATCTGTCCTGACTCTTCCTATCACTGATGTTCCAGCCACATCTGTCCTGACTCATTCTATCACTGATGTTCCAGCCACATCTGTCCTGACTCATTCTATCACTGATGTTCCAGCCACATATGTCCTGACTCTTCCTATCACTGATGTTCCAGCCACATCTGTCCTGACTCATTCTATCACTGATGTTTCAGCCACATCTGTCCTGACTCATTCTATCACTGATGTTTCATCCACATCTGTCCTGACTCATTCTATCACTGATGTTTCAGCCACATCTGTCCTGACTCATTCTATCACTGATGTTCCAGCCACATCTGTCCTGACTCATTCTATCACTGATGTCCCAGCCACATCTGTCCTGACTCATTCTATCACTGATGTTCCAGCCACATCTGTCCTGACTCATTCTATCACTGATGTTTCAGCCACATCTGTCCTGACTCATTCTATCACTGATGTTTCAGCCACATCTGTCCTGACTCATTCTATCACTGATGTTTCAGCCACATCTGTCCTGACTTATTCTATCACTGATGTTCCAGCCACATCTGTCCTGACTCATTCTATCACTGATGTTCCAGCCACATGTGTCCTGACTCTTCCTATCACTGATGTTCCAGCCACATCTGTCCTGACTCATTCTATCACTGATGTTTCAGCCACATCTGTCCTGACTCATTCTATCACTGATGTTCCAGCCACATCTGTCCTGACTCATTCTATCACTGATGTTTCAGCCACATCTGTCCTGATTCTTCCTATCACTGATGTTCCAGCCACATCTGTCCTGACTCATTCTATCACTGATGTTCCAGCCACATCTGTCCTGACTCATTCTATCACTGATGTTCCAGCCACATCTGTCCTGACTCTTCCTATCACTGATGTTCCAGCCACATCTGTCCTGACTTATTCTATTACTGATGTTCCAGCCACATCTGTCCTGACTCATTCTATCACTGATGTTCCAGCCACATCTGTCCTGACTCTTCCTATCACTGATGTTCCAGCCACATCTGTCCTGACTCATTCTATCACTGATGTTCCAGCCACATCTGTCCTGACTCATTCTATCACTGATGTTCCAGCCACATCTGTCCTGACTCATTCTATCACTGATGTTCCAGCCACATCTGTCCTGACTCTTCCTATCACTGATGTTCCAGCCACATCTGTCCTGACTCATTCTATCACTGATGTTTCAGCCACATCTGTCCTGACTCATTCTATCACTGATGTTCCAGCCACATCTGTCCTGACTCATTCTATCACTGATGTTCCAGCCACATCTGTCCTGACTTATTCTATCACTGATGTTCCAGCCACATCTGTCCTGACTCATTCTATTACTGATGTTTCAGCCACATCTGTCCTGACTTATTCTATCACTGATGTTCCAGCCACATCTGTCCTGACTCATTCTATCACTGATGTTCCAGCCACATCTGTCCTGACTCATTCTATCACTGATGTTCCAGCCACATCTGTCCTGACTCATTCTATCACTGATGTTTCAGCCACATTTGTCCTGACTCATTCTATCACTGATGTTCCAGCCACATCTGTCCTGACTCATTCTATCACTGATGTTTCAGCCACAACTGTCCTGATTCTTCCTATCACTGATGTTCCAGCCACATCTGTCCTGACTCATTCTATCACTGATGTTCCAGCCACATCTGTCCTGACTCATTCTATCACTGATGTTTCAGCCACATCTGTCCTGACTCATTCTATCACTGATGTTCCAGCCACATCTGTCCTGACTCATTATATCACTGATGTTCCAGCCACATCTGTCCTGACTCATTCTATCACTGATGTTCCAGCCACATCTGTCCTGACTCATTCTATCACTGATGTTTCAGCCACATCTGTCCTGACTCATTCTATCACTGATGTTCCAGCCACATCTGTCTTGACTCATTCTATCACTGATGTTTCAGCCACATCTGTCCTGACTCTTCCTATCACTGATGTTCCAGCCACATCTGTCCTGACTCATTCTATCACTGATGTTTCAGCCACATCTGTCCTGACTCATTCTATCACTGATGTTCGAGCCACATCTGTCCTGACTCATTCTATCACTGATGTTCCAGCCACATCTGTCCTGACTCATTCTATCACATTTTTTTTTTAGCCACATCTGTCCTGACTCATTCTATCAATGATGTTCCAGCCACATCTGTCCTGACTCTTTCTATCACTGATGTTTCAGCCACATCTGTCCTGACTCTTCCTATCACTGATTTTCCAGCCACATCTGTCCTGACTCTTCCTATCACTGATGTTCCAGCCACATCTGTCCTGACTCATTCTATCACTGATGTTTCAGCCACATCTGTCCTGACTCATTCTATCACTGATGTTCCAGCCACATATGTCCTGACTCTTCCTATCACTGATGTTCCAGCCACATCTGTCCTGACTCATTCTATCACTGATGTTTCAGCCACATCTGTCCTGACTCTTCCTATCACTGATGTTCCAGTCACATCTGTCCTGACTCATTCTATCACTGATGGTCCAGCCACATCTGTCATGACTCATTCTATAACTGATGTTTCAGCCACATCTGTTGTGACTCATTCTATCACTGATGTTCCAGCCACATCTGTCCTGACTCTTCCTATCACTGATGTTCCAGCCACATCTGTCCTGACTCATTCTATCACTGATGTTCCAGCCACATCTGTCCTGACTCATTCTATCACTGATGTTTCATCCACATCTGTCCTGACTCATTCAATCACTGATGTTCCAGCCACATCTGTCCTGACTCTTCCTATCACTGATGTTCCAGCCGCATCTGTCCTGACTCATTCTATCACTGATGTTTCAGCCACATCTGTCCTGACTTATTCTATCACTGATGTTCCAGCCACATCTGTCCTGACTCGTTCTATCACTGATGTTCCAGTCACATCTGTCCTGACTCATTCTATCACTGATGTTTCAGCCACATCTGTCCTGACTCATTCTATCACTGATGTTTCAGCCACATCTGTCCTGACTCTTCCTATCACTGATGTTTCAGCCACATCTGTCCTGACTCTTTCTATCACTGATGTTTCAGCCACATCTGTCCTGACTCGTTCTATCACTGATGTTCCAGCCACATCTGTCCTGACTCTTCCTATCACTGATGTTCCAGCCACATCTGTCCTGACTCATTCTATCACTGATGTTCCAGCCACATCTGTCCTGACTCATTCTATCACTGATGTTCCAGCCACATATGTCCTGACTCTTCCTATCACTGATGTTCCAGCCACATCTGTCCTGACTCATTCTATCACTGATGTTTCAGCCACATCTGTCCTGACTCATTCTATCACTGATGTTCCATCCACATCTGTCCTGACTCATTCTATCACTGATGTTTCAGCCACATCTGTCCTTACTCATTCTATCACTGATGTTCCAGCCACATTTGTCCTGACTCATTCTATCACTGATGTCCCAGCCACATCTGTCCTGACTCATTCTATCACTGATGTTCCAGCCACATCTGTCCTGACTCATTCTATCACTGATGTTCCAGCCACATCTGTCCTGACTCTTCCTATCACTGATGTTCCAGCCACATTTGTCCTGACTCATTCTATCACTGATGTCCCAGCCACATCTGTCCTGACTCATTCTATCACTGATGTTCCAGCCACATCTGTCCTGACTCATTCTATCACTGATGTTCCAGCCACATCTGTCCTGACTCTTCCTATCACTGATGTTTCAGCCACATCTGTCCTGACTCATTCTATCACTGATGTTTCAGCCACATCTGTCCTGACTCATTCTATCACTGATGTTTCAGCCACATCTGTCCTGACTAATTCAACGAGGAGGAGCTGACCTCGCCTCCCTCCCTGCTCCAATCAGACGTCCCACTCCTCGCCACCCGAAGCTTTCAGGCGGAGCTTTATTCAAACGCAGCCTAAAGACGACGACAAAGAGCGGCCCGAGGGTCGCAGCTGTGGACATGTCGCCCTCCTGACACATCAATCCGTCTCTGAGGGCCGCAGATCTGTCCATCTGAGACGAACAACAAGATGAAGGGCGGCCATGGGTAACGGGGGAGGCTTATTAACCCCAGGCTTCCATCCTCCATCATCCTCCGTTCATGACAACGCTGATTCGAGCCGTGCACGGCCCAAAGACACCCAGACAACGACCAGGTCACTGTCCCGGCCCGTCGTTCCACGTTTCCATCACGCGTCTCACTGCCGCTTTCCTGGAATAACAACCAGTCCTGGAACAAAATGAGCTCCGAACACGTCTCGCTGTCGGTTGGTTTGATCTGAAGGGAGATGCATCCTGGCATCTGAGCCATGGCAGCTCAAACCGGGGAAACTATGACATCACACATAAGGAGCCTTTGGACTGGTCCAAGGCTCATCTTTGGTTAAGAAAGTCTGAAACCAGCATTAATGTCTTTTAAACCACAAACAGATCTGAAGCCAGATGGAGATCCTTCTCAAACCTGTATATTCTTAAACTAACTCCCATCCTGTTCTTTGTAACACAGCTGACACAAAGCTACTCAAAGCTGCAGCCGCCACACAACTAAACAGCAGGAACGAATGGGTTAGTTAAAGAGTTAGTTAAAGAGTTAGTTTAAGATTTAGTTTAAGAGTTAGTTTAAGAGTTAGTTAGTTAGTTAGTTAGTTAGTTAGTTAAAGAGTTAGTTAAAGAGTTAGTTAAAGAGCTTGTTAAAGAGTTAGTTAAAGAGTTAGTTAAAGAGTTAGTTAGTTAATGAGTTAGTTAATGAGTCAGTTAAAGAGTTAGTTAAATAGCTCATTAGTTAACGAGTTAGTTAAATAGCTCATTAGTTAACGAGTTAGTTAAATAGTTAGTTAATGAGTTAGTTAAAGAGTCAGTTAGAGAGTTAGTTAAATATTTAGTTACTGAGTTAGTTAAATCAATTAGGGAGGAGCTCCACCATCCGGAGGAGCTGGGAGTCGAGCCGCTGCTCCTCCACATAGGAAGGAGTCAGCTGAGGTGGTTCATCTGGTCTGGATACCTCCTGGTCGCCTCCCTTCGTAGGTTTTCCCGACGCGTCCTACTGGCAGGAGGCCCGAACACTGGAGGGATTTTACATCCCATCTGGCCTGGGAACACCTCGGGATCCCCCAGGAGGAGCTGAAGAGGGATGCCCGGGTTTCTGTCCTGAACCTGTAGCCTCCACGACCCGACCTTGGATACGTGGATGGCAAGAAAAGGTTGCCTGAGAGGGTTCAGGCCGAGATGTGGATGCTCTCCAGCTGTCATCCATCAGCTAACTGATGGTAGTTACAGCCTGGAGAGATACAAACTGTCATGGATACGGTGTTGGATGTGTTACCTCGCACTTTATCAGCCTTGCTGTAGACAGAAAACCTCCTGAAATGTCCCTTTTGACTCTGTGCCACCATGTGGAGCTCAGAGCTTCAGCTCCCTGTTCAATGAGATTACTGAAATGAGTCGTGTCCTCAGCACCGAAGGCAGCGCTGCGTTACCAAGCTTCTAACCAAACCTTCAGCTCACATAAAGACGGAGATGTGAGGCTCAGAGATGGACTCCCAGAGAGCAGAGCAGGGCTGTTTGCGCCGTCTCAACCACAGGCTCTAATTAATGTGTTTAGTAGCAATGCTGAATAATAGATTAAATGGCTGCCCTCCTTAGGGTGACACACACACACACACACACACACATTCTCGCACTTACTGCTGAGTAAGGACCGATGAAAACCACTCACAAAGTGAGGACCAGTATTTCCAGTTCACTTAGAAACAAACAAAGTGTCATTCCAGACACTAAGTGGCATAGTGATCCAATACACTGCTTCAGATTTTGAGAAGCAAAAAAGATTCACAAAAAGATTTTAATCTGTGTTAAACTTTAGAGGTGAAAAATTGAAACTTAGGACATTCTGAGGTCCTACTGAGATAATTAGAGGATAGCATCTATATAACCTAAGGAGGTCATCTAGAGGAAAACAAAGTGAGGACCGGCCAAAATGTCCTCACTATGTAAAAATGTCCTCACTGTGTAAAAATGACCTCACTATGTAAAAATGACCTCACTCTGTTGGTTAAAAACTTGGATTGGTCCTCACTCAACACTAAGTGCAAGAACACACAAACACACACACTGAGTCTGAAGTCATTTAGGCATCTGCTGCCGCCCAGGCTTCGATGCAATAATCTGCTGCTGAGCATGAAGCTCTGACACGCTCACATGCACACACACGTGCATACGGTCACGCACACACAGGAGGATTTGAAGCCTCCCGTCACATGCCGTCTCCCAGCGGTTGGAGGTTCAACTCCCATCTGTTTTCTCAGAGTCTGAACTCCTCTGTACGTTTACTTTTCAGTCGTCCACAGAGGTTTTTTCCCTCAGTTAATGATGCGAAGCAGAAGGTTTGGTTAAAGGGATAGTTCGCCTCTTTTGACATGAAGCTGTATAACATCCCATATTAGCAATATCATTTATAAACATTTTCTTACCCCCTGCTGCGTCCTGTGAGCCGAGTTCCAGCCTCGTTTTGGCGTTGACGAAGGTAGTCCAGCTAGTTGGCTGGGGTTTAAAAAATAAAGCGTTTTGCTTCTCAAAACAATAGGGCTGGGCGAGTTAATGTGTTATTATCGCGTCAACGCGTTAATTATTTAACGCCGATAAATATTTTCATTTTTCTTTTTTTTTTGGGGGGGGGGGGGGGGGGGGGCTTTTGTGCGGATCCACCAAGGGTACGGAACCTTTACTCGGCCATTTTCATTTTAAAGTTCTTCCAGACGGCGGAGTCGACAGAACCAAAGTCATCTGTAAACACTGCCAAGTTGAATTGTCTTCTCAGCGTAGTAGTTCCAGTCTAAAATATCACTTAAAGGCAAAACACACAACTGATAGCAGCAAGTCATTCAAGGAAACAGACAGTGGAGCGAGGCTTCTACATAAAAACTACAGAAAGATGCTGGTGTTAAAAGTGTGTTTGCACAACAAATGTTATGGCACTTTCATTCATATGGCAGCACATTTAAAATAAAACTAAATGCTAAAAGCTATACACTACTTTTGGATTCATTTTTGGATTTTGCGTACAAATGCGATTAATCGTGATTAATCAGGGAAACCATGTGATTAATTACATTAAACATTTGAATCGTTGCCCAGCCCTACAAAACGATATGCGTTCAACAGAGTAATACATTTGCATCACAAAATGGTTCTCCAGGAAAAAGTCAGACCTCACAATCGCTTGGCCCTATTTTCTCTCCCTTCGTATCACTGCCTGCTGTGTAGACCGTGCAGACCGAAGTGCAGACCGAGCAGTCCCCTGCTTCTGAGCAGCAAACACTGTAACAGGCGCGGCTGTCGGCAGGCGGCAGCAGGCAGTGATACGAAGGGAGAGAAAATAGGGCCAAGCGATTGTGAGGTCTGACTTTTTCCTGGAGAACGATTTTGTGATGCAAATGTATTACTCTTTTGAACGCATATTGTTTTGAGAAGCAAAACGCTTTATTTTTTAAACCCCAGCCAACTAGCCGGACTACCTTCGTCAACACCAAAACGAGGCTGGAACTCGGCTCACAGGACGCAGCAGGGGGTAAGAAAATGTTCACAAATGATGTTGCTGATATGGGATGTCATACAGCTTCATGTCAAAAGAGGCGAACTATCCCTTTAACGTCATTTGAGAGGTTGAATGAAACCATAAAGCATCGTAACTTTAGATCTTTCACAGCTGAAGGAATTCTGCTGGTAATTCTGGTGCCTCTAACATCCGTTATGTGACATCATTATCTCAGCTGTTCCCAGATTCAACATCTCAGAACCTTCCTGGAGACCTCAACCGGTTCCTCTCGGTCTGCTTCACTTCCAACAAGCTAACGAATGACTCATTTTTATTTTATTTAAATTCACTGAAATCTTTTCCACTGCAACAATGTGATTTTCCTCCAGGCTGTATTAAAGTGCTGTATCATTTAATTGAATTCAAAGTGAAGCCTTTTAAACTCGTCATTCTGACCGAGTTTCTCTCTGTAAAATGGAAAAGATGGAAAATAAAGCAGTTATCAGCACTAAATGAATCAGCTGTGCCCTTTAAATCCGTGAAGGAGGCGCCAGCTGAAGCTTCACAGCTTGTTTTCACACAGTTATCTGCTGAAATGCATTAATCAGCGTTTGTTTCATGTTTCAAACTTCACAACCTGTCTCAGAATAGAGTCAAAAAGCTGCAGTTCGCCTTCAGTTCGCTCTCATAATAAACTCTGAATCGGAAACAGCTGATATGGTTTCTGTTTGTTTGACATGAAACTCACAGATTGGGATTATTAATTAAAAGATAATCCCTTCGTTACTGCAGCCAGGCTTCATATCTGCCCCATCTTTCATTGTTTGCTGCATTGTGTCGGAGGAGATAAGCATCTTTCCAGGCCAGACATGTTTTTAACGCCGCTCTTTATCTGAGGCCTTCGGCTCAGAGTGGCTCCGCCGGCTTCCTGCCTATAACGTGCCCAGCACAGGGCGGCTTCTTTCTTTCCTATATCACAGATAAACAATGAATAAGACCGGCTGTGGGCAGCAGGCTGGCCGTGTTCCCTCCTTCTGTTTGTCTCAGTCTGAAAGCTGCTGATAATCAGAGTCCTCAGAGTTAACCTGGGACTGCTGATCACTGTCAAAGCTGGTCCTACGTGGGTGTAGATCGGATGTTTGTTAGGTATTGATTAGTTTTAATGAATACCATGTTCTCTCTCATTTAATTTCATGTTCAATACGTGTGTATAGTTGCGTTTCTTTAGTTGCACTGGCACCGACTGATTGATTTTTCGAGACAGCGAAAGTGGTGATATGATAACCACAGTTTTTGTTTCGTTTTTTAGACAACACATGAGTTGCGGGAGCGCAGAATTCTAGGTGAACATTTCTTTCGGGAGTCGGTTTCAGCCGGTCGGAAATTTTTTGAGTTGCAGCTAAGCTAAGCTTCAACTTTAGCCTGCCCGGGACCAGGCTAGTTCAGCGGCATAAGTTACCATGGTTACTCAGTGGGCATTCAAATAAGCCACGTTCGTGGAACGGAACTCTCTCTAAGTTTAGCCAGAAGTAGCGAGAAAAGCCAGGCTTTCCGCTAAGCCAGCTTCTAGGAATACCCCTCTGGTCTCATGTGTCCAAGTTGTTGCTTATCAGGAGTTAACATTTGAAAATCAGAAGCTGCTGTTGGAGTCTGATGTTGCCACAGAGAGAACTGTCATGAACATGGAGTTTTGCGCCATGTTTTTAGTTCTTAGTTTTGTGTTTTATCATGTTTTAGTTTCTCATGCCTTGGTGTTTAGTTTTTAGTTTTCTAGCTCATGTTTCGTTTTAGTTTTGCCATTGTTTTCCCCACAGTTTCTCTTTCCTCAGTCCCCATGTTCAGGTCATTAGTTCATTCACTTAACCAGTAAGTTCATCAGCTGCACCCATACACTCATCAGTCCCCACAGTATTTAGGCTCTGTTTTCTCACAGTCAGGGTGAGATCCTTGCACCTTCACCATTTACCTTCCAAGCTAAGGCAAGCTAAGTCCAAGCTAAGTCAAGCAAAGTCAGGCTAAATCAAGCTAAGTCCAAGCTAAGTCATGCTAAGTAAAGCTAAGGCAAGGCAAGGCAAGGCAAGGCAAGGCAAGGCAAGGCAAGGCAAGGCAAGGCATCTTTATTTATATAGCGCATTTCATACCACAGGCAACTCAATGTGCTTTACATAAAGACAAGGCATTTAAAAGAACAGCATAAAGCAGCAATTTAAAGAGAAAAAAAAAGTAGAATGAAAATTAAAAACACAGTTAAAAGCAATCAAAGATGAGGGGAAAAAGAAAGATATAAACTCAACCATACGCACACCGAAAGAGAAATGTTTTTAACCTAGATTTAAAAGTGCTTACAGTTGGGGCTGATTTCAGTTCTGCTGGTAGTTTGTTCCAGTTGTGTGCAGCATAACAGCTAAAAGCTGCTTCACCGTGTCTAGTTTGAACTCTGGGCTCCACAATCTGACCTCAGTCAGCAGATCTCAGAGCTCTACTGGGTTTATACTCTGCTAGCATGTCATTCATGTATTCTGGACCTAAACCATTCTGTGATTTGTAGACGAGTAGCAGAACTTTAAAATCTATTCTGTATCTGACCGGGAGCCGATGTAAAAACCTGAGAACTGGGGTGATGTGATGTGATCTCTTTGTTCTGGTTAAAACTCGGGCTGCAGCGTTTTGAATGAGCTGCAGCTGTTTGAGACTCTTTTGGGGGAGTCCAGTCAGAAGACTATTACAGTAGTCAAGTCTGCTGGAGATGAAAGCATGAATCAGCTTCTCCTGATCTGTTTGGGACATGAAACCCTTAATTCTGGATATGTTCTTAAGCTGATAAAAGGCTGATTTGGTGACTGATTTGATATGATTGTTGAAGGTCAGGTCTGAGTCTATCAGCACGCCGAGGTTCCGGACTTGGTCTTTAGTTTCTAGAGACAGTGACTCAAGATGTTTACTGACAGCAAACCTCTTCTCTTTGTTGCCAAACACAATGACCTCAGTTTTTTCTTGATTTAACTGAAGGAAATTTTGGTTCATCCACTTTTTGACTTGCTCTAAGCAGTTGCACAATGACTCTATAGGACTGCAGTCATCTGGAGACAGTGCGAGATATATCTGTGTGTCATCTGCATAGCTGTGGTAGTTGACTTTAGAGTTCTTCAGAATTTGACCCAGAGGCAGCATGTATAGAGTGAACAGAAGGGGTCCAAGAACTGACCCCTGAGGAACTCCACGTGTCATAGCCACTCGATCAGATTGATTACTTCCAATAGTCACAAAATAACTCCGCTCCTCCAAGTAGGACCTGAACCATTCTAGGACTGTCCCGCTGAGTCCTGCCCAGGTTTCCAACCTGTTCAGCAGTATACTGTGATCCACAGTGTCAAATGCAGCACTGAGATCCAACAATACCAGAACTAACACCTTGCCTGAGTCAGTGTTCAACCTTATGTCATTTAACACTTTAATAAGAGCCGTTTCTGTACTGTGGTGTGGCTAAGTCAAGCGAAGTCAGGCTAAGTCAGGCTAAGTCAAGCTAAGTCCATGCTAAGTCATGCTAAGTCAAGCTAAGTCAAGGTAAGTCAAGCTAAATCCAAGCTAAGTCCAAGCTAAATCCAAGCTAAGTCATGCTAAGCCATGCTAAATCAAGCTAAGTCCAGCTAAGTCCAAGCTAAATCCAAGCTAACTCCAAGCTAAGTCATGCTAAATCAAGCTAAGTCAAGCTAAATCCAAGCTAAATCCAAGCTAAGTCATGCTAAGCCAAGCTAAATCCAAACTAAATCCAAGCTAAGTCCAAGCTAAGTCCAAGTTAAGTCAAGCTAAGTCATTCTAAGCCAAGCTAAGTCCAAGCTAAATCCAAGCTAAGTCCAAGCTAAATCAAGCTAAATCCAAGCTAAGTTCAAGCTAAGATCAAGCTAAATTCAAGCTAAATCCAAGCTAAGTCCAAGCTAAGTCAAGCTAAATCCAAGTCCAAGCTAAATCAAGCTAAGTCAAGCTAAAACCAAGATAAGTCAAGATATGTCATGCTAAGCCAAGCTAAGTCTAGCTAAATCCAAGCTAAGTCAAGCTAAGTCCAAGATAAGGTAAGCTAAATCCAAACTAAATCCAAGCTAAATCCAAGCTAAATTAAGCTAAGTCAAGCTAAATCCAAGCTAAGGTAAACTAAGTCCAAGGTAAGTCAAGCTAAACTCAAGCTAAGTTCAAGCTAAGTCCAAGCTAAGTCCAAGCTAAGTCCTTGAAGTCTAAGTCATGATCACGTTTTGTTTTCCCAGTTCAGTTCTTCTCATCCGGCTCAGCCACGCTTTATGTTAACCTTGTTCTCTTTTTTTAATAATAAATCAAGTCTTGCTTTTTGAAAGTCCGCATTCATGTCCTTAACACAAACTGAACTAAAGCTGCTCTGTGTTTGCACTCCAGAGACAAACTGTCAGACATGGATAATCTGGTCACCAGGTAAAAAAAAAACACCTGATTTATTACTGTGTGCAGTTTCATGTCACCTCATATATAAATGTGTTTTCCATGCATGTGAAATCCAGCCCGACGCTCCTGCAGGTGAAAGCCGTCAGTCTCAGAGCCCGGAGAATTACCTTAATGACAGGAAAAGAGACACCGGGTCGGCAGACTATCTGCCGTTTCATTCCACTCCATCTCTGCTGAGCCCAAACCCATCATTTCAGTCTGAGAAATGGAATAAGCTCCATATTTCTTCATGAAATGTTCCAGCCTGGAATTTTAATGGGACGTTCATGGTGCCGCCAACATAGTGGAGCCTGTGTTAACGCAGGATCACACCCGGGTCGAGGCTTCATTCACAACCAACGCTGCATTCTGTTAGCCGGAGATGCTCACTCTTCTTTGCCATCTCACTCAAATCCATTCATTTCACTCCTATTCAGAGCACCTCCATTCAGATCTGCTGGCATGAACGCGCCGGCATGTAGCTTTGCCAAAGTGGCCGACTCCACGTGGGTTCCTTTATAAGAGCGTGTGTTCATTACTGCAGCAACACCTTCATTAATATGCAAGTCTCTATCTGCCTCATCACTCCCGTCAGCTGGTTTACAGTCACACTAAAACTCATGACTCAACCTCTGGAGTCGGCTCATTAAAGGGAGAAATCAACAGTCAATATCACGTATTTACATCTCTAAAAGGCAAAATCCCAGCCTGGACAGTTTTACCAAGATAGAAAGTCATTGTTAGCTGAAAACTTGGCACTCTACAGTAACCTTTAAAGTGTCCTGATCAACAGTTCTGCAGCTTCAGAGTTTCTCTTTGGACATTTTCTGCTTCTTCCCTCATCTTCAGTCCAGTCTTTTTTTATTTAAGCCACTTAACTCTGAGCTATGAACCATTCAGGCAGGAAAAAGGCTCCTAACTCAAGGGATGAACCAGTGTTGTGTCCACACAGAACAGACAACTTAGCAAAGAAGCCATTTTAAACTGGATCTTTAGGCACTTTGTTCCCAGCAGCCTGTCACAGAGACACATAATTTGTTCCCATTTCTTTAGCTGCATCTCTGAAAAACAGCTTCATAGTTTCAACTTTTTTGTACATTTACGTTTAAAACTGCTTTCAGTTACCAAAATAGTCAAATTAATATAAGAAATTCAGTTGTAAAAAAATCCTAATCCCAAATAATGAACGTTATCACGTCTAAAAGTAGGAAAATAGGAAAAAACAGACAATAATAAGAATTATATTTTATTCAACATCAAGAAAAAGTCAATAAGATTCTATTTAAAGCTTAAAAAAGAAATATAAGATATAATCTAATGACTAATTATGAAACAATTCATATAAATTAAATGATTAAACTGTTTTATGCCACCAGAAATGAATAATCTAGAAGCTCTTTGTGGGTTTTAGACTGGAATTAAGATTTGTTCCCATTTCTTTAGCTGCATGTGTGAAAAACAGCAAAGATAACACAGTCTGACAGACAGAAAACAGGATTTCTGCAGCAACAAGGTGATTCCCAAAGAGCTGTTAGCTGAAAACTTGGCATATCTCAGCATGGTGTGCAGTGTGTCCTTAAAACATTTGAGGAAACTGGACAAGTGGAGGACAGAAGAAGAAGTGTCAGGCCTAAAGAACTATCTTCAGCAGATGAACAGGATCTGAAAGTGATGTCCTTAAGAAAGAGGAAAAAATCCAGCAAAGACCTGACACAGGAGCTGAGAGATGCATCTGGACCTTCAGCTGATCCATCTGCTGTTGGCCCAAGCCTCATCAGAAATGGGCTCCATGGAAGGGTGGCTGTCAAGAAGCCGTTCTTAAGGAAGGGAAACAGGGAGAAAAGGCTGAGCTGTGCCAAAGGACACAAGAAGTGGGCTGAAAATCAGTGGCAGCAGGTCTGATGGAGGGATGAATCCTCCCCAGAGCCCGGACCTCAACATTACTGAAGCAGGTGTGGGATCATGTTGGGAGAGAACGGAACAAAAGGCAGCCCACATCCAAAGAAGAGCTTTGGGATGTCCTTCAAGAAGCCTGGAAAACTATTCCTGAAGACTCCTTAAAGAAAGGACAGAAAGCTCGTCTGAGAGGGTTCAGGCTGTGTGGGAGGATAAAGGAGCTCAGAGCAGATATTCATTTTAAAGCTGCTCAGAACTGAACTAACTCTGGTTCTGACTCAGATTCTGGGTTTATGTTAATTTTGGAACACGTTTCAGTGAATCTCTGCAGCTGGAACTGAACTCAAAATGAGAAACAGGTCTTATGGGAAAAGTTTTTGTCTTCAATCTAAGCAAAAAAAAACCATGCGATTTGCTTTAATAAAGTGAATAAATGTTGATGTTTTTTACTGAAGAAGCCTAGGCCCCGCCCCCTCCCTCTCTGCTGTGCTTCAGATCTGCCAAAGCAGGCTGCCAGTAACCATGACAACTGAGTGATTGACAGCATCAAAGACTCCCAATCCGAATCATTCTGGAGCAAAGCGAGAACCTTGGAAACTTTGTTTGGGATGTTAATGAGCTGCTCCATCAGATTCAGGAGGCTTACTGAATCTGTAAAACATTTGAGTGCTTATTGGGGCGCTTCAGCGCTTTGCACCGTGCACCAACATGCTTATAACAAGCTTATAACATGCTTATAACATGCTCAGCCTCAAGTTTGGATTGAAATAAATGATACTTTTATAAGTCTTCATCTCACAGCAGAGCGAGCTGCCAACACAAAGTCAACCTTACTCTCTTGTTTCACTTAAACAGATGCAGGTTTCCATTTTCTGATCAATACTCAGATTGTCATTGGTCTTTTTCCGGTTTTATCAGTCATTTCTGCTGGTTGTTTGTCTCTTTTTACATCCATCCGGCAGAGGTCAGACTCAGTTCATACCTGTTATTAATATCTAACCATGAAGTCTGGTGAATAAGTTCATAAATAATGTCTTTATCTGTCAGAGGAGATGCTCATAGACTATTCAAAACATAAATAACCTAAAGTTACACGGCGTCTGGATCTAACTGTAACTTCTCAAAGTCAAAGTCAAAGTCAAATTCAACTTTATTGTCAAATCTGTATATGTACAGGACATACACAGGATTGAAATTACGTTTCTCTCAGACTCAATAGTGCAGCGGTAACATTTAACTTAACACTTTAATACACAGCAAAAATAAACTATAGTAACCGGTAAACAGAGTGACAGTACAATGTGGATATATATATACAAAGTCTCTGACATTGACATCAGAAGTAAAGTGGCATTTGCAGAAGTAAGTACAACTAGAAAATTTCTGAAGAAATTTAGAAGGCGCCTGCCAAAGTGTGCGTATCGCTCAACCAATCACGGCTGTTGTTTAATGTGCTTCATTGTTCATTATGAAAAGCAGAGCAATGAGACCTCCAGAAGCTCTTCGTCATCATCAGCTCGTCTTCATCACATTCACAAGCAGCTCTGTGTCTCTGTAGGGTTACATTGAGCTGTCTGCTTCAGCCATTTTGATTGTAGGAAATTTTCTCTTCACAACCTGTAGTTTCAAAAAGCCCAAAAAAAGCTGGCCCACTGATTAATTGTGCTGTTGAAACGTCAAAGGACTGGCTGGGCCACTAATAGCCTTGTTTCTATGGTAATTAATCTCCCTCAATTAACTGACAGTTAAGCTGCCCCAGCTGCTGCTACACTAATTATATGAGACTCAGGCTTCTCAGAGCCAAAAAACCTCTACGAACAGATGCTTCCCATTCGGAAACCGTAAGAGCTACGGAAAAAATTCTCGCAGAATGAGCGAGGGACGCCTTTGGACTTCAATATTCCCACGTTTCAGATCTGTAGCACATTCACAGTGAAAGCACGGATGAGAGAAAGAAGGGCTGCAGGAGCTGCTGAGATTCTGAGAATTGGATGAATTAAAATTGGGATTTGAGGTCTTAGAGCCCCGACATCACTTTGCTCTGAGGGGCTCTGAGAGCAAACGGTCAGCCCTAGATGAAATATGAAAACATTTTATGAATCCCAACATGCGTGCCTATATTATGACAGTACATAATGGCATTGGAGCGATATTTGTAGGCGTGAGGGCGATTCGAAAATGAATCTGAGGTCAGAACTCTTGCTCTTCCCACACTCTAATGAAATGGCAGTTGTGCTCTAAAAATTAAAATTTTGCAGATTTTGGTCAAAACTTTGGGTCGCTTGGAGGCATGCTGTGGGAAATCCGTAGCAGGTATCGACATGGCGTCTTCACTTCTGAACACAGCACGGACGTATCTACACACTGACATTTGAATGGCGTTTCTAGGTTAATGCATGATGACACAGTAACTGCTCAAAATGTTGGGTTTTTAATTATTTTTCCAGGTCATCCCCCTGTTTATTACTAGGGGGTCTTTGGGGGGCTGTTTTTTGCTTATTACGTCGCCATGGTAACTCCAATCTTCAATAAAAGTAATAGCCCGCGAAAACTCATCAAGCCAGTCGTTTTGATATATATATATTGTTGGGATGTTAATGTGGACGGAAGAATAAATATAGCCTACCTACCTATAAATAAAGAGACACGTTTTCAATGTTAAATCCCATAGACTTTTGCCAACGGAATAGTAATAGGTGCCTTGCCATGCATTTGCATGGAGGCACTGCTTCGCAATGCTATGCAGTGCTCTCCTATGCAATGCTATGGCAGGCCCCAATTAATGTTTTGCAGGAAGAATTGAGAGGCAGGCTAGCAATATTCAGAAGGGCTGAACATCTTAGGAAAAAGAGAAAGAAGAAAGAATATGTAAGGACGGCATTTTACAGGGACCCGTTCAAGTTTGTTAAAGGATTGTTTAACCAGGAAAAGGGAGGGCAGCTTAAGGCAACAAAGTCAGAGGTGGAAGAGTATCTAAGAAATACATATTCAGATCTTGAGCAGCGTAGAGTAGTAGGCCTTCCACCTGACATGCCACCATTAGGAGAGATAGCTCATAAGATGGATGTTAGACCACCTAGGTGGAAGGAGGTTGAGGAGGTAGTCAGGCGTGCAAAGGCTTCATCGGCCCCAGGGCCAAATGGAGTCCCCTGCCGGGTTTATAAAAGTGCACCTGATATCCTAAAGTTTTTGTGGAGGCAATTAAGAATAGTTTGGGAGAAACAGGTTATTCCTAGAGCATGGAGTAGGGCAGGAGGCGTTCTTATTCCAAAGGAGAAAGAGTCCTCAGACCTGAGTCAGTTCTGGATGATCTCTCTCCTAAATGTAGAGGGGAAGATTTTCTTTAGTTTAGTTGCACAGAGATTAGCTAGTTATTTAGAAAATAATAGCTTAATAGATACTACTGTGCAGAAGGCAGGAATACCAGGTTTCGCAGGGTGTTTAGAACACACTAGCATGATTTGGCATCAGATTCAGACAGCCAAGATTGAGAAGAAAGACTTGCATGTTATATTTCTTGATCTAGCAAATGCATTTGGTTCAGTGCCACATAGCCTTATCTGGAAAGCATTTGAGTATTTTAGAGTGCCTGTAGTAGTTGTTAACTTAGTGAGAGCATATTTTCAGGATATTAGACTGTGCTTAAGTACAGCAGGTTTCACAACAGGTTGGCAGAGGCTAGAAATAGGCATTATGGCAGGGTGCACGATTTCTCCATTAGCATTTACAATGGCGATTGAGATAATTATTAGAGCTTCCAAGTGGGTTGTAGGTGGAGAGAGACGTCAGGATGGCATGCGTCTTACACCAATTAATGCATACATGGATGATATGACGTTAGTAACTACAACAGTGCCATGTATGAAGAGAATACTTGAGAGACTTAATAAAAATCTAAAGTGGGCTGGGATGAAAATCAAATCTACTAAGTCTAGAAGTATCTCAATAAGTAGAGGGAAATTAAGTGATAGAAAGTTTGTAATAGATGAAGAAAGCATTCCAATAATTACAGAAAAGGCAGTAAAGATTTTAGGCAGGTGGTACCAGGCAGACATGAATGATGGAGAGCGGGCAGTCCAGTTTCGGAAACATGTTGCTGAGGGACTGGATAGAATAGATAAATCAGAGCTTCCAGGAAAGTTGAAGCTGTGGTGTCTGCAGTTTGGATTGTTTCCTAGGTTGATGTGGCCACTGTCTGTGTATGAGATTCCATTATCTGTTGTAGAAAAAATGGAAAGATTAGTTAGTTTTTATATTAGGAAGTGGCTAGGTGTTCCTAGATGCTTAAGTACTGTGGCACTGTATGGGAAGGGCATACTCCAGCTCCCAGTATCTAGTCTAGTAGAGGAGTTTAAATATACTAAAGTTAGGACAGAGCTCCTGTTAGCTGGGAGTAAAGATGTGGTAGTTAGTAAGGTGGTTCCAAACCCAACCAAGGGGAGGAAGTGGAAACCAAGAATGGCAGCTCAGGAGGCAGAAGCAACTCTTAGACATGCAGAGATTGTGGGTAATGTGCAAATAGGCCGGGGAGGCTTTGGGCTTGGCCCAGGCAAACCAGTGTGGAGTAGAGCAGGTCCCAAGGAGAAGAGAAAGCTAGTTGTTGAGCAGGTTCGTAGACAGGAGGAAATGTTAAGGGGTGCAAAGGCAGTGGCTCAGGCTAAGCAAGGACGGTGGTTGAATTGGGAAGGTGTAGAGAAGACAAAGCTTAGTTGGAAAGAACTGTGGAGTATGGACGAAAGGAGTATTAGATTTTTGATAGGGGCAACATATGATGTATTGCCAACTCCCCAGAACCTAAAACTCTGGGTAAATGGAGACCTGTTATGTTCGTTATGTTCAGGTACTGCAACTCTAAGGCATATTTTGTCAGGTTGTAAGGTTAGTCTGTCACAAGGAGATGTGATTGGGAGATGCAGGTAGATTTCATGTTCTAGAATGCGCTGCTGAGGGTGGCAGCATGTTGGAGTAGCTCTGAACCTCACATTGAGATTTTTCTTTTTTCAAAATTTCATTCCTGTTATTTCTTGGAAGAAATTGCATTTTTTTGGACAACTGTTCCTTCCTGCCTTGGATGCTGTGCAGCTGGATTAATTTTTCCCAATACTTTTGTATATTTTACTCTTTTGTCATGATGCATAACCATAGCAACAAGGTGGTTTACAACAGGGAGCAGCTGATTAAAATTGGAAAAGCAGAAATAATTCGACAACTGAAGCCAGAAATCTCACTGGAATTGAAAAGGAGGCATCGTGGATGCAGAGCAGGAGCAAAGAGGAGAGAAAGAAAGAAGAAGTTCAAACCATCTCTGCCATCCGTCATCATGGGAAATGTAAGATCGTTAGCTAACAAGTTGGATGAACTTCTAGCATTGACAAGGACTCAGCAAGAATATCGGGAATGTAGCATTATGTGTTTTACTGAGACATGGCTACAGGATCATATACCTGACTCCAGCGTCTCTCTGCCGGGCTTCCTGACTGTACGAGCAGATCGAGATTTAAAGAGTAGCAGGAAAAGGAAAGGGGGTGGATTGGCAGTGCTTGTCAACAACAGATGGTGTCACCCAGGACATGTAACTGTGAAGAGTCGTCTCTGCAGTCCTGACATTGAGCTATTGGCAGTAGGTTTTCGTCCATATTATTTGCCAAGAGAGTTCAACAGTGTTGTTTTGGTGGCTGTTTACATTCCACCCTCAGCTGTTGCCGACACTGCATGTGATGTCATCAGTTCCGTTGTTGCTAACATACAGACACAACACCCCAATTCTTTTGTGGCAATATCTGGTGATTTTAATCATGCCTCACTCTCTGCTACACTGCCAACTTTTCAACAGTTTGTCAGCTGCTCTACCAGAGAAAACAAGACATTGGATTTGTTTTACACAAATGTCAAGGATTCATACATTTCCAAATCAAGACCTCCCCTGGGTAAATCCGATCACAACCTTGTTTTTCTCTGTTCAGCATATAAACCCCTTGTCCAGAGACTACCTGTCACAAAAAGGACTGTTAGAAAGTGGTCATATGATGCTGAAGAAGCCTTACAGGGTTGTTTTGATGCAACCGATTGGATTTCTCTTTGTAAGCCACATGGAGAGGACATTAATGCCATGACTGAGTGTGTGACTGACTATATAAACTTCTGTGTGGACAACACCATCCCCACCAGAACAGTGAGATGCTTCCCTAATAACAAACCCTGGATCACCAGTGAGCTAAAGGAACTATTGAACAAGAAAAAAAGAGCCTTTAGGGAGCAAGACAGGGAGTTACTGAGGAGTATACAGAAGCAGCTCAAAGTCATGATCAGAGAGAGCAAGGAGGTGTATAGAAAGAAGCTTGAGAGTAAACTGCAGAGGAACAATATCAGAGATGTGTGGTCAGGAATGAAGAAGATCACAGGCCTCAAGCAGAGGGAGGATCGGATGGATGGAAGTCTGAACAGAGCAAATGAGCTGAACACATTCTTCAACAGGTTCAGTTCAGGAACAAGCTCACCATCCTCCCCTCCTGTTCCCAGCCAAAGAGACATCCCACCCTCCTCTGACCCACAGCTTTCCTGTAACATCTCCACCTCCACCTCAGTCATGGATTCTTCTGCTTCCACTAGTTTGTCATCAACCCAATCAGGAGATGCTGCTGTCCCCTTTGCCTCCCTCTCCCACTTTTCTGTTTCTAGAAGTCAGGTGAAGAGGCAGTTGGAGAGACTGAACCGGAACAAGGCTGCAGGTCCAGATGGTGTCAGCCCCCAAGTCCTGAAGGCCTGTGCAGAGCAGCTCTGTGGGATTCTGCAACACCTTTTCAACCTTAGCTTGACCCAAGAGAAGGTACCACTGTTGTGGAAGACACAACTGGTTCCGGTACCAAAGAAAACTCACCCTTCAGACATCAATGACTACAGACCTGTTGCCCTGACATCCCACATCATGAAGGTCCTGGAGAGACTCCTGTTGACCCACCTGTGTAAGCAAACCAGCACATATCAGGACCCCCTGCAGTTTGCTTATCGCCATGGAGTTGGAGTTGAAGACGCTATCATACACCTGCTTCAACAAACCCACTGTCATCTGGACAAAGCAGGCAGCACTGTGAGGATCATGTTCTTTGATTTCTCCAGTGCATTTAACACAATCCAGCCTGATCTGCTTAGTCTGAAACTCCAGAAGACTCAGGTGGAGGCCTCAACAATCACCTGGATTAATGACTACCTGACAAACAGACCACAGTTTGTCAGACTGAAGAATTGTGTGTCTAACCAGGTGATCAGCAGCACAGGAGCACCACAGGGGACTGTACTCTCACCATTCCTTTTCACTCTGTACACTTCAGACTTCCAGTACAAGTCAGACTCCTGTCATCTACAGAAATATTCAGATGACTCTGCAGTGGTCGGGTGTATCAGAGATGGACAAGAAGCTGAGTACAGAGAGCTGGTGGACCGCTTTGTGGCATGGTGTGGGAACAATCATCTCATCTTGAATGTTAACAAAACAAAGGAGATGATTGTAGATTTCAGGAGAAACAGGGTCAGATCAAACCCTGTTTCCATCATGGGAGAAGAAGTGGAGGTGGTTGAGGAATATAAATACCTTGGTGTTCATGTGGACAACAGACTGGACTGGAGACACAACAGTGATTTTGCATAAAATCAAGAGAATTATGGACAACCCTGAACATCCTCTCAATGAGACTGTTATCGGAAAACAGAGTCTCTTCAGTCAAAGGCTTCTTCAGTTTGGATGCAAAACTGACCGCTACAGGAAATCTTTCCTGCCCACAGCCATCAGCATCTATAATAACTCCTTGATTTAATTGAGCTACATCAACATTTAATTTCCCTCTGGGATAAATAAAGTATTTTTGAATTGAATTGAATTGAATTGATTTAGGAAATAAGCTTGTTGTTCCCCAGGAGATAGCCTCTACAAATTTAAGGCCTGATATAGTTTTGTGGTCTAGGAGTAGAATGAGAGTCTATTTCATAGAGCTGACGGTTCCTTGGGAGGAATTAGTAGTAGAAGCATATAAAAGGAAAAAGCTTAGATATGTGGAGTTGGGGACAGAAGCAAAGCAGCGAGGATGGAAAGTTAGGATATGTCGAGTGGAAGTAGGATGTAGAGGATTTGTTGCAAAGTCTGTTGACTCATTGTTGAGGGAGCTGGGTGTAAGTGGACAGAATGTGAGGAAAATATTGAAAGAAGTGTCAGATGAAGCAGTAAAATCCAGTCAGTGGATTTGGATTAGAAGAAGCAATAGCAGCTGGGGGCCCAGCAGGGGGAGCACTTAGGGTAAACAGACTCTTGGAAGAAGCAAAGAAGAAATTCAGGATATTTAAGTGGAGGGTTTGGCACATGTGATCCTTTTGAAATCAGGCGGCCATTATGGATGAGTTGGCTTTGAGTGAGTTGTATGGCTTAGTTTTTGCTGGCATTTTTGCTGATTATAGGACTGTTTAGGTGAGTTTGTCTGCTGAATCTGCTAGTGTGTCTTGTCCCGCCTCCACCTCTGGCACCCTCTATATTTTCATTACCCCCTACCCGAACCAGGGTTTGAATCCCATCCCTACTTATCTTAACCTCTTTTATTTCTCCCCCTACCCGAACCAGGGTTTGCATCCCCACCCCGCTGTTACTGGTGTGCAGTTGGTGAAGAGGCTGAGGTAGCTTGTGGCTGTGGGAGAAAAAAAATATAAAAAATAAGATGGTGGTTGTGGTGTGAGGAGCAGTGATGGCTGGCATTAGGGGGGTGACTCTGGGACCTCCTGGAGGTGTTGTGGGCCCAACTAGACGAAACACTGATGAAAGGAGGTTCCCACCTGATGACCCCAATGATATGTTGGTCAGCACTGCTCACTGGTCTATATAGGGAGTATAGGGAATTACTCACTGAGTCTGGTCCTTTTTTTTTTCTTTAGCACAAGTTTCTTGTGTCTACCTTGAATATTTTAAATGTGCTGCCATATGAATGAAAGTGCCATAACATTTTATTGTGCAAACACACTTTTAACATCAGCATCTTTCTGTAGTTTTTATGTAGAAGCCTCGCTCCACTGTCTGTTTCCTTGAATGACTTGCTGCTATCAGTTGTGTGTTTTGCCTTTAAGTGATATTTTAGACTGGAACTACTACGCTGAGAAGACAATTCAACTTGGCAGTGTTTACAGATGACTTTGGTTCTGTCGACTCCGCCGTCTGGAAGAACTTTAAAATGAAAATGGCCGAGTAAAAGTTCCGTACCCTTCTCCATGTTTGGTGGATCCGCCGATTACTTTCTTTTCCGGTTCCGCAGCAGACAGCAACAGACTTTTACAAAATAAAAGCCTGTGAGCCACAGACTTTTACAATAATAAAATAAATACTAAAACAGGGGTGGTCCTTGGCGTAGTGGGTTGAGCAGGCGCCCCAAGTACAGAGGCTATAGTCCTCGCTGCCGCTGGCCCCAGTTCAAGTCCCGCATCGAACAGTCCTGTGCTGCATGTCGTTCCCCCTCTCTCTGCCCCCTGCTTCCTGTCTCTCTGAACTTTCCATTAAAGGCACAAAAGACCCCAAAAATAATAATACATTTCTTTTAAAAACTGCATTATGCGCGATAAAATATTTATTGGCGTTAAATAATTAGCGGGTTAACGCGATAATACGAGTTAACTGGCCCGGCCCTAGTGTTAGCATCACATTTCCAACATGAAACATCGATCTGTCCCTGATGGACAAACCTACAGATACTGTGGCCTCAGGAGAGTTGATGAAGATCTTAAAATGAATAAAATGAATGGTCTGCAGTTTTCTGGTCCTCAGCCATGGGTCGTGAACAACAGAATGAGGATGCCAACACTCGGGACTAAAATGGACTCCCTCCTCTGATAACGCCTGGGGTTGCCCTTGGAGAACGGACGGGGAGCTCATTCTGCAGTGAAAGAACCCGGCCGAGGTGTTCAGGACATGTCCATTCAGAGGAGGCCCAGAGGCACAGCCAGAACTGAACTCCCTCAGCAGGCTTAGAAACGCCTTGCTGCCCCCCTGGAAGAGCTGGAGGGGATGGCTTAGGAGGAGGAGAAGGGTGTTGGATCTCCACTCAGACTGTGATCCAAACCCAGATGAGCCACATAAAATGGAGGAATTCCACAATTACAAATACTTCCTCCCAGTGTCATCCCCTCACATGAAGGGATGTCTCTGTGTCTGCGTTACTGAGCCCCCGTCAGGTCGCTGATGTTCTCGGTGCATCACATGACTGAACCGGCGCTTTACAGTAAGTGCAGATGTTGCTGTGCAGCTGGACAGAGTTAATGCTGCAGCAGCAGAGACTCAGCTGCAGGTTCTTCCACCAAGCTTATGTCATTCATGAAGTCTGTGTGCAGAGCTCAGCTGCTCTCCCCCCAGCCCCCCCGCACAGACTGCAGACTGTGCGGGGGGGCTAGAGGACGCCATCCCTGCGTCCACTGTGAGGACAGCAGGAAGCATGAACAGAAAACTCTGCTTCGCATCAGTAAAACGATGTAACTCAAGTGGGAAAATGGGCAGCTGGACCAGCTAAACCTACAGTCAACTGTTGCATCACTTCCTCATTTAGAGCGTCTGCCAGCAGCTAGAAGTAAGAGGACAGTCAGTGGGGTCATATGGCACTGAAAGGATCGGATTATTGGCTAAATTACAATCAGACTGAGTTATTAAGTTCATGTAGACACCTTAGTCTGACTAAGAATTGGATCGGATCGGATTAAAACCCCAAGATAACTGGGTTGAAAGTCACTCTAAACCTGCTTGTAGACGCTGAAGCACGTGTTGAATTAGACTTTGCGTTCTGCGCATGCTCCAGATGTTTTCCCGGGGTCGTGACAAAGTCAAAGGAGACGATATTACTGTTGTTGTCGCCGTCAGAAAGAAACAAACAACGCGATGAAGAATGCTCCGTTGGGCATCGAGTTTGTGCAACAAGCAGCTCATCACAGACCAAATGTAGAGGGACGTAGCTTCATCTTGCTCTGCCTTCTCCATCTTTCTCCAATGCCTGAGTTTGTTGTTGTTGTTGGTGGTGGTGAAGAGGTCAACAGGAAGTGATTCTATTAGCAACAGTTGAAATGGGTACAGCGCCACCTATCATACGTATGACACTCTGACTCTGAGCATCCAGAGCTTCAGGTGAGAGTTCAGCAGCCACAGCGAACTGAAACGCTGTGAAGACGCCTCGCTCTGAAAGATCGAACACGCCGCTCCGACAGCCCCGTTTTCAGGAAGGGAACACGTCCCGATGCCAGAACCAGGAACTTATCTTAAACTCACTTAAAACTTTTAACTGGCTCTAACTGGATCCTGAATTATTCAACCGGCTGTTTCACATGAACTGCAGCACCGGGAGTTCTTAGGGAAGCTCCAGCAGGAGCACGATTTGACTCTCTCACACATCACAGCCTCGCTTTTACTGATCAGGTTGAGCATGTTTGCATGGAATTCTTACAAAAATCTTATAAATATCGACTTCCACTTTAATCTAGGGACAGTTGGTCCATCAGGTAATCATTGAGGTTTCCTCTCCTGTGCTGCACTCCAGCAGAGTTTGAATAAATCCCCTTTTGATTCTCAAGCAAAGATGCTTTAACATTTAAACCCATCTGCCTGTAACTGATCATCGGCCTGACATCTACCGAGCTACACTAGTTGGTGAAAATGACAGAGTAGAGTGAGTATGAATATTTATTGGAACACTCCCCCATCTGCTGGGGTTTAGAGAAGCAGCTGAGTCCCCGAGGTCTGGAGTTTTGTTATGACAAAGGAATCATCTCCGGTTAAATACTGTCGACCTACAGAGACCCCACAGTCTCGTCTCAGTTCATGAAACAGTCACCAGATGTGATCTTTGATCGTCTGTTCTGCACATGTTGGAAACACAGAGGCTGTGTTCGAAACCGCATACTACATACTACATACTACATACTACATACTTGCATACTGCATGCTCATCGATCAGACAGTATGCAGAGCGTTTACCCACAATGCATTTCACTCCTGCCCAAGCCGAAATCAGCCGGCCTGAAGCTGATTTCACTTAAGCTCTATACTCTGTAAATATATAACTTTAGCAACATTTGAAACATTTTCAGGCGAGAAGGTAGTAGTTTAGATCCCCAACGTGTTGAAAAGCTGCCAAAATACCGGCTATTTACAATTTTGTTCCCACGAATTCGGCGCTACTAAAGCTAGCCGCAGTGAGCTAACGCACTTCTGGTTATTTTCACAAAATAAAATACCCGTTGCCTTTTATCATAGGGAAAGCCATTACGATACAATTGGTGCTTTTGTTTTGAAAACAGGAAGTGAACCTACCCTTGTTGTAGCTAGCTTGAAACTGCCGTTTTGACAGGAAATGACGATCGGCGACGTCACGTTACGTTGCATCTTGGGTAGTTTGAGTATGAGTAGAAACCTCATGATGCATACCCAACATTTCGGAGAATCTAGTATGCATCCGGGAACTTCTCGCTTTCTCAAACTCGCATTCTAACTCAAAAAGTTAGTAGGAGTAGTAGGAGAGGTATGCGGTTTCGAACACAGCCAGAAACATTAAAACAGCAGGATGGTCGACGCCAGAGTAAAGCGAAGCAACACATCCGCCTGAATGCTGCAGCACACGTGAACACGCCTGCTGAGCCGGGTTTTAGGGCTGGAGAGGAGGTGTTTTCATCCATTTATAATCCAGCCGCCTCCTGAGAGATAAAAACAATGAGGCCCGTCTGATATCACCACGTTCACACGTGTTTCTGCACCAAATCTGCAGGTGCAGGTCAGATTTAAGGCTAAAAGTCTGTTCTATCAGCCTCAGCTCATGCTAATGATGGCAGTGGGTCGGCTGTTCAACATGCTGGAAAACACATGTACAGATGAGAGAATGTACACTTCCACAGAGGGGAGCCCGGTGCTGTTGGGCTGTAAAACCTTTCAGATTTTTGAGTAAAACTGGAGTTAAAACATCAACATGGTGGTAAACAGCAGCTTTGTGGCATCTGTGCACTGATTCTTCCTTCATCCTCCCTCTGTGCTCACTGACTCTTTTCTTTTCTTTATCCTCAGCGATGCATCAGCCTGATGAAGAGGACGGATGTTCAGACAAAGCAAAGTCAGCATCAGGAGGCAGCAGAGGGCAGCTGGGCTCTGAGAACCAGGGGTCCGTTTCACAAAGCAGGTTCAACATACTCTGAGTCTATTCCTGACCTCTGAGTTGATCTACTCTGAGATAGAAAACTCTGAGTTTTCGGTTCCAGAAACGCTGATTTGAGTGAGTTTAATCAACTCTGAGTAGGTTCACCATGAGTTTTGCGTGTGCGCCACAACTATAAAAAGCCAGCATCAATGGAGCCCCGATTCGACGAGTCACCATGGCAACGGGGAAGAGGAGGGGCTACGTTTTTCACCAACCTCGCATTGGAAATCTTAATGCGCTCATACGGCGAGTTTCAAAACGTTTTTAGAAATAAGTGCAACACCTCTGCAGCAGCAGAAGCGGAAGTTTAAATGTAGTCCTTTGCAATCCCAATTATATTACAGGGAAAACTGCTTGAATGGTAGCCCATTCATTTATTTCATTTAGGTGCAATCCCGCGGGGGAGAAGCACACTTGGCAGCAGCTTAAGATGAAATATAAAAACATTGTTCAAACAGGTGAGACCTCGGCATGGAGGCTCATTTTGATCATCTTTTACACTGTAAAATAAATATTAAGTGGCTATTTGACTGTGCAGTTATTTTATCCCCAACATAATGCTGTTTTTGTTATACTTGTGCCCTCTGGCACTAAGTTTTATTATTTAATAAACCGCTGACACTGGCTTGCGTGTGCTTTGTTTATTCCACCATCTTGAATCACGTATCACTCAACATACTCGCGTGAGTTGTCACACAGCTACGGTGGCCCCAGTGGCCGGAATGTTACATCTCCCTTCTTAACAAAAAACAGGGTTATTCACTTAACACACAGGGAACAAGTATTTGTAAGTGCATTTAAACAAGTGCGACAATCTTTGTAACTCTGGACAATTGCCTTCACATTCTTTGGTCATCAACATAGATATAGTGTTTTGTAGCAGTGTATCCAACACAAATGAGGTAAGCGCAGAATGATGTAAAACATTTCCAGTACATCCATTATGTCACATATGTAAACTTAATTTTTTTTTTTTGTTTGTTTGTTATTGTATTCAACCAACAGGTAAGTATATATATAGGTACCTTCGTTTGAACAGGTAGGAATTTTCAACAAGTATTTGTCTGGTGTTTTTTTTTGTTTTGTTTTTCAGGGCAGCAATCCGCCTACACCCTTTCAAAGTTTATAAGTCCAGGACTTGTCTCGGCCTGATGGTGTGGCCGGATCTTGTTGTGTGACCAGGTGGCTGGCTGTCCAGCGGTGGTTGGTCCACAGGCTCGGGGTGTGGGGGCTGTATGTTTTTGTCAGGTGAGTGCTGTTGTATGGTGTTGGTGTGTGCATGTTGGGTGTCTGTGGTGTTAGGGCTTTCTTTGCTCTCGTGAAGATGCCGTCTGTTGCGTCGGAACGTCTGTCCCTCGCTTGTTTGGATATGATATCTTCTTTGTGTGTCTGCCAGTTGTGTTACTGTCGCTGGTTTCCAAGACCCGTCATCTTGCTGGAAACGGACAGGCGCGCCGACAGGTAGGTGGGGGAGTGGTTTTGCAAATCTGTTGTAGTATACCTGCTGGCGGTGCTGGCATGCTTCTCTCCTCTCACGTACAACTTTTTGATGTGCCACTTGTGGCTTCAGCTGTCTCGCAGTCACTGGGAGCACTGCGCGGAGTCTGCGGCTCATCAAGAGTTGGGCGGGGGACTTCAGGTTGTCGACTGGGGTGTTCCTGTGTTCTAGCAGACTCAGGTGGTGATCTTTCTTACCGGCCTTGGCCTTGTCTAAGATGTGTTTTGCTGTCTGGACTGTCCTTTCGGCGAGGCCGTTGCTTTGTGGGTAGCATGGGATTGAGGTGACGTGCTTAAAGTCCCACTCGTCTGCGAAACAGCGGAACTCGGTGGAACTGTACCACGGCCCGTTGTCGCTGACCACCGTGTCTGGGATGCCGTGGCGTGCGAATGACGCCTTGCACTTCGTGATGACTGCAGACGAGGTGTGTGGGAGAAGGATGTCATGACATGCTCATGACTTCTGGCCTAGTTACATCCTGGGCCTTGTTGACTGGTTCATATGAATATTGTTGATAGTTAGAATGAGCGTGTTGATGATAAACTGCGAAAGCTAGGCGCCTCCAGAGAGGGCCACGTACACTTGTTATGATAAAACTGTATAAAAGGGTGTCACAAGATGAGCTCGTCGGACATTTTGTACATTCTGTATGCACATTTGCTGTGACGGTTTGTTCAATAAACTCCCCAATGGACGGCTGACCAACGCGGGATTCGACTCTAATTTCTCCCCAACAGGTGCAGCTGGCAAGTTTCTCCATCTCAAAATATCTGCTGAAATAGTCAACAATGATGATGAAATCTTGTGAGTTCCATGTGAACAGGTCAGTTCCCACAACCTGCCATGGTCTCTCTTATGTCGTACGAAAGGACTGGCTCTTTGGCATTGGAGCTGCGTCGTTCCTGGCATATGTCGCACTCTGCCACAGATGCTTCTATTTGCTTCCCCATGCCGGGCCAGAAGAGGATGTCACGAGCGCGACTCTTGCTTTTCTCTATGCCCATGTGTCCGGTGTGTATGCTGGCAATCATGTAGGCTCTGAGGGTGTGAGGGATGATGATTTTCTCACCTTTAAACAGTATGCCGTCGACTTCAGCGATTTCGTTCCTGTGGTTCCAGTATTCTTGGATGTTGAGTGGACACTTCCTCCTTTCGTCGGGCCAACCTTATCTCGTGGTGTTCCTGAGTGTGGTAAGCTGGGCATCTTGGGCTATTGCCTCTCTGATTTCCTGCAGCTTGGTCTTACTTAATGGGACATTTCTGACGAGCGTGTGCACCTGTGCCTCTAAACCTTCTGTTATACTGCTGTCGTGGTGCTGTATCGACTTTCGTGACAGGGTGTCGGCCACCGGTATGTCTTTCCCAGGGCGGTGAATGATCTGGATGTTGTACCTCTGTAATTGCAGTATCATCCTTTGGAGCCGTGGGGGCGCTGCAGCCAGGGGTTTGCGTAGTATGGCTTCCAGCGGCTTGTGGTCCGACTCAACGATCATCCTGCGACCGTCCATGTATTCGTGAAATCGCTTGCACCCAAACAGCACGGCATATAGCTCTTTTTCTATTTGTGCGTAGTTTTCCTCTGTGCTGTTAAGTTATTTGGATGCATACACCACAGGTCTCTCGTCTTGAAGCATGACTGCTCCCAGGCCACATTTTGAGGCATCGACCTGGAGCCTCAGCTCGTGTGGATCGAAGAATGTGAGCATAGGGTGGTGCGTTATCAGTTCTTTGATTCGCTTGAACGCCTCCTCATGCTGCTGGTCCCATGCAAACTCGTTTTCATGCTTCAGGAGCTGCCGTAATGGTGAGTTTATCTGATTACAGGTGCGGTGCGAATCTGGCCAGGTAATTAATTATCCCTAGGATAGTCTCCAGCTCGGCTTTGTTCTTCGGCGGCGGCATCTCTTGGATGGCTTTTACCTTGGCGGAGTCTGGTTTGATACCCTCACGGGACAGCGTATGTCCAAAATACTTGACCTCGGGCACGCAGATCTGTCACTTTTCCGGGTTCAGTCGCACCCCTCTCTCTCTCCTGTTCCTGTTCCTCCTCGTCGCTCGCTTCCATCACGGTGTGTATGGCTTTACGGTGGCGTGGCGTAGCAGTCTTTGATTTACACACTTTGGCGAAGTGATTCAGCTTGCTGCAGTTTAGGCATTGCTTGCCTTTTGCCGGGCACATGTCTTTGGCACTGTGTTGGCCTCCGCACCTGCCACAGCCTGTGTGGGCTGAGGTAGGCTCTTTTGGTCTTGCCCCTCTATTAAATGATCTCCTGTTGTCAGGTCTCTTGCTAATGGTGTGCACTGCTTCACTAGCATGGTCCTTATTTCCTGCCATTTCTTTCATTTGTGCTTGGGCTAGCTCGTAAGACCGTGCTATGTTGACAGTCTTTTCTAGCGTGAGTTCTGCGCCATTGCTGAGTAACTTCTCACGTACGCGCGGAGAGTTGGTTGCGATGACTATGCGGTCTCTAACCATCTCATCGCTGTTCGGAGAACCGCAGTCCCTCACGAGTAGTTTCAACTCGGTAATGAAATGTTCGAACGTTTCTCTGTCACCTTGCGTCTTCTCATGAAAACGGTATCTAGCGTAGATGGGGTTGGACTTGGGAGTGATATACTTCGTGTACATATCGTAGTACGTCTTTAACTTTTTAGCGTCATCTCCTGACAATGTCCATACATCCCTGCACTTATCCTTCTCTGCTTTCCCTTGCAGGGGTCCCGAGAACATCAGTTCGGCGTGTTGCTGGAAACGGCGCCATGCCTCCGGGAGGTTCGCCGAATCCCAGTCCATCCTGGGCGTAGGAACGCCAAACGTCTCCATTTCGGTCTTCCTGTGTGAGTATGCTACCTCTACTCTGACATCATGTTATACTTGAGCCCTCTGGCACTAAGTTTTATTATTCAATAAACCGCTGACACTAGCTTGCGTGTGCTTTGTTTATTCCGCCATCTTGAATCACGTATCACTCAACATTCTCGCGTGAGTTGTCACGCACCTACGGTGGCCCCAGTGGCCGGAATGTTACAGTTTTCATACACATAAACTATGTCTTCTCATCTTTATCATGTTCTGTTAAATACTTATGCCTATTTAAACTAACACAGACTTCTACTGAGCCAACAGAAAGAAGGCAGATGCCCGTAAAACGGGTGGTGCCCAGCACCGCCACCTCTAACTGAAGGCCAGTGGCTGAGGGAATCCACCCCCAAGAAACGAGTGTCTTTATAAAATATAATAGGCCTTTTAAGCCTATCCATACAAATATTTATTTGTCTTTTATGTCTTTTTTTCTTTTGTCCCAACAAAATTCTGATGGTGCCGCGCAAAAAGATAATTGTCTGTAAATGCTAAAACATCTATGCGCGGTCTGATAAACATCTCCAGACGAATATTTAATTCTCTGCGCAATAATGCTGCGCCTTCATCCACGGGATCATTGTAAAAAGGACATGTTCGTGAAAAAAGTCGTTTCTTACTGTGCCTAATGGACTTCTAGAAGTAGAAGAACTCACTCTGCTGACTGAATGAATGAGGAAATCAAATGGCGTGTGTGGCTGAAAGAGGGCGGAGACAGAGAGAAACTTGAGGTTTCTTGAATAAAACCTGTTCCCGACCAGGTTAGGTTCAGAGAGTCTGTTACTACGGTAACTGACCGAGAGGTTAAGTTACCTCTCTTTGTGAAACAGGCTAGAGTTACCCCTCTTTCTCTGGGTTGAGTTACCTCCCTTTGTGAAACGGAAAACTCAGAGTTTCCCTCATTTCAGGGTTAACCTACTCAGAGTTTTCACTAAACATGCTTCGTGAAACGGACTTCAGGACTGGATGCAGCCAAATACACCTGTTTAGTCACCAAGCAGCAATCTCCTTCACCTTGACACAGGGCAGAATATAAAGTGTTTTATAGTTTTTTTTTTTACCAACTCTTGGGCTTAATTTGACTAAATGTGCCCCTTCAACAGCGGACAAACGATCTGAAATAAGTATCTTCTCCCCGACTGTTTAGTCTGTGGAACGTAAAACTGACCGAGCTCTGCACCTGTGAGACAGACTCTGCAGTCGGAGGGGGACCATCTTCAGACGTAGCCTGGCTCTCACGCAGACCCTTCGTGCTTCGTGCATCTTCGTTACACTTCGTGAGCTCGCACGAGGGTCTGGGCGTGCCTTGTTGAGCCCGAAGTCTTCGGTTACCCCATAACCGGGCCCGCCTCTATGCCTAGATCCAATCACAATCGTGGGGCGGGGTGTTAACAGATTAGCTGCTGCTAGCTCCTGCTTTGCTCGCTGCTGTTGTGTTTTGTTTATTTTCCAACACAGACCGAGAGACTGGTCCACCCCAACGCGTCATGTCCGCTTTCGATATGATTGGTCGAAGTAGTACGTGACACACACATTGAATTCTCCAATCAGGTTCGAGAGGTTTTTGAATACAACCCCCGCCTACTCACAGCAGAGAACAGCTGGGCAACCGACAAAATTCCAGATGGATGAGAAACATCCATCTGCGTGAGAACCAGGTTACTTCAGACGCCTCCGAGGCAGGAAAACAAACATCTCTCCCAGAGCTGAGATTCAGCCCTCAGAGCCGCTGCAGCTGACACTTCAGACAGAGCTCGCAGCTTCTTTTAACGGGAATTATTCAGAGTGCTGACAGCTGCTGTCACACAACCACACAGCGCCACTGAACCTGATCCCAGGAAAATAAACCGCTTCAAGCTGCTGACTCAGCTGAAAGCTAAAAGCAGGGCAACAGTTCACCTGGCTTCACCTGACAGAACATCCAACCATAGCAGTAATGTACACATCTGTAACTACTAATCCACTGATATTGGTGCATATTTGGATATAGACTGCCTTCCTGATGTATATTCTATCAGACTCAGGGTGAAACTCATACCTACAAAACGAACAGCCTAAATCTATGTTTTCATTTCAGAATGTAACAGAAGTAAATGCAGAATCTGAAGCATCAACGCTCAGTGAAAGCTGTTCCAGTGTCTTTGGCTGTGTTTGAAACTACATACTACATACTTCCATACTTCCATATTTCCATACTACATACTTCCATACTACATACTGATCGATCAGACAGTAGGCAGAGCGTTTACCCACAATGCATTTCGCTCCTGCTTGAGCCGAAATCAGCCGGCCTGAAGCTGATTTCGCTTAAGCTCTAAACTCTGTAAACTTTAGCAACATTTGAAACATTTTCAGGCGAGAAAGTAGTCGTTTAGATCCCCAACGTGTTGAAAACCTGACAAAATACCGGCTATTTACAATTTTGTTCCCACGAATTCGGCGCTACTAAAGCTAGCCGCAGTGAGCAACGCACTTCCGGTTATTTTCACAAAATAAAATACCCGTTGCCTTTTATCATAGGGAAAGCCATTACCATACAATTGGTGCTTTTGTTTTGAAAACAGGAAGTGAACCTAGCCGCGTTGTAGCTAGCTTGAAACTGCCGTTTTGACAGGAAATGACGATCAGCGACGTCACGTTATGTTGCATCTTGGGTAGTTTGAGTATGAGTTGTAACCTCATGATGCATACTCAACATTTCGGAGAATCTAGTATCCATCCGGGAACTTCTCGCTTACTCAAACTCGCATACTAACTCAAAAAGTTAGTAGGAGAAGTATGCGGTTTCGAACACAGCCATGTTCCCATCCTGTTCCATCAGCTTCCTTAAACAACACTTTTTAACGCTTTGGGAACTGAAGATGCTGATTGTTGCAGCTTTTCACAGGAATCTGGGTCCATTCCTGCCTCTTCAGCTGCTCATCAGTCCCTGGTTGTTGTCGCCTGATCCTCCTCTTCACGCATTTCCAAAAGGAAACAGGAATTAGGAATTTTTCCAGTGGGTTTGACACTTTTTCTGAGCAGTTTGATGCAGACTTCCTATTCCAGAGCGGTACATTTAGTTGGGAATTGAGAAAACCTGCGACAGCATCCATCCAGGGAGAAGCAGAGCACATCAGTGACTCTTTCTGTTGTTTAACTAAAACATGGCGTGCGGTAAAAGATAAAGACCCACATCAGTGTAGCGTGTCAATCCGTCAGACTCATGCTGTTGAAGCTCTGAATAATTTCCTCTAACATCAGGACAACGAAGCACATTAACAGCTGACTGATGCTGAACGACTCACACGAATGGACTGATGGAGGTCACAATCCATCCATAACAAAAACAACACTTTGATGTTAAAAACACTGAGCTGTGTGGGCTCACTCACTCTTATGTCTTCGATCACAGCAGAATCTATTTAAATGTTTCACTTTAGTGCAAAATAGTCCCAGAAAATGTTCAGGGAAGCAGTAATCCAGAGTTAAAGGGGAAGTTCGTTTTTTTTTTTTTTTTTAAACCTGGACCTTATTTCTGACATAAAATACGTTCATCTACTCACTGATAACAGTTTGGTGAAAGTCGGAAGATATTTAGATCACTGGAGATCGGCGTATATCCATATAACGGGAGAGAACAGGGCAGAGACAATACAGCCTCTGAATAAGGCATTATCTGTCTTTATTTCACCAATACTTTAAGATGAATGAATGAGTGCGTACTATTGCACTGTTAGCTCAGAGCTGCCGTATTGTTGTTATTGGGGGCTTATCGGGGACCAGGACTGACCCCTGGGGAACCCCCCAGGTCGTAGCCATTTGGTCTGAGACACAGTTACCGATTTCAACAAAATACTTCCTGTCCTCGAGATAGGACTTGAACCAGTTTAAAGCACTACCAGAGAAAGCCCCCCGATAGTCCCGGATAACAACAACACGGCAGCTATGAGCTAACAGGGCAATAGTACGCGGTCATTCATTCATTGGTCTTAAAGTATTGGTGAAATAAAGACAGATAATGCCTTATTCAGAGGCTGTATTTTCTCTACCCTGTTCTCTCCCGTTATATGGATATACGCCGATCTCCAGTGATCTAAATATCTTCCGAAGGACGCCGACTTTCACCAAACTGTTATCGGTGAGTAGATGAACGTATTTTATGCCAGAAATAAGGTCCAAAATTTCTCAGAGACCACTCGTCCCACCACTGTTAGGATTTGGTGAACAACAGACCAAACAAAAGGTGCAACCAGCTGGAAAACTGGAAACTAAACTAATGAAAGTGACTAAAGACCAACATAACCTCAGGTTTACTGGGAAACAGAACAGCCAGCATCTGACAAAGACTGAGATAAACCATGGAGCTTATTTACCGAAGGGACAACGGCTGAGAGAGAATAACAGGTGTGTTGGAGAGCTGAAGAAACCAAACAGGAACCGAGGACAGCTGTGCAGGTGGGCGTGGGGAACTAAGAATCAACTAGAAAGTGAAGGAAGATCAGGACTGAAAGAGAAACACAAGAACAGAGCCGAGGCGGGACAAAGCCGAGGCTACAGCCGACAATAAGTCAACAAAACATAGAGGGAATACAAGCAAAAGGCCAATAAAGAACAGAGAATAAAGCCTGATTCAAACCAACAGCTAAAAAATACTAAGAACACAAACAAGAAAACAGAATCAAGCAAAACACAGAAAAATCAAGTCAAGAAAATCTGACCCAAAGCCAGAAAAACCACAAACTTTGACACTTTGGCTGTGTTCGAAACCGCATACTTCTCCTACTACTCCTACTAACTTTTTGAGTTAGTATGCGAGTTTTAGTATGCGAGAAGTTCCCGGGTGCATACTAGATTCCCTGAAATGTTGGGTATGCATCATGAGATAACTACTCATACTCAAACTACCCAAGATGCAACGTAACGTGACGTCGCCGATCGCCATTTCCTGTCAAAACGGCAGTTTCAAGCTAGCTACAACGCGGGTAGGTTCACTTCCTGTTTTCAAAACAAAAGCACCAATTGTATCGTAATGGCTTTCCCTATGATAAAAGGCAACGGGTATTTTATTTTGTGAAAATAACCGGAAGTGCTTTGCTCACTGCAGCTAGCTTTAGTAGCGCCGAATTCGTGGGAACAAAATTGTAAATAGCCGGTATTTTGTCAGATTTTCAACACGTTGGGGATCTAAACGACTACTTTCACGCCTGAAAATGTTTCAAATGTTGCTAAAGTTTACAGAGTTTACAGCTTAAGCAAAATCAGCTTCAGGACGGCTGATTTCGGCTCGGGCAGGAGCAAGATGCATTGTGGGTAAACGCTCTGCATACTGTCTGATCGATCAGTATGCCATATGCAGTTTGCAAGTATGTAGTATGCGATTTCGAACACCAACAAGTGTGTGGATTAGCAGCAGAAGGCAGGAGATATTAGCAAAATTCAAAAACATCTCCAATTATGTCACCGATTCATGGAGTTGCAGCATTCATTATAATGGATGTCTATGGGAGCTGTTTCTGTAATCTGCCATTGCAGAAAAACTAAAAAGCTGTAAAAACTGATGTTGTAGCTCATCAATGTACCATATACCATACATATACCAGACCTAATAATCCCCCATAGAATATTTCAGTTTGCACTGCATACATTGAAAATACAGCAGTTTGTGTGTGTGTGTTTTAACAGAAATTGGTGTTTACCTCTTATACACTAGTATTTAAAGGGTTCATTTTTTTTAAACAATTGAAAACTTGGTGGTTATGATCAGAACTAAAGTGGAAGAAAAGATTTCTGAAAAATAAGTGGAAAAAAATATTAACATATGGTATTTTGGGGATCATTTTAGAAGGGGACAAAAATGTCTCTTTTCAGAAATTAAGGAGTTTTTTTTTTTTAAATCAGGCATAACAAAAAATTAAAAATCCCTAAAAATCAATGTTGTTGCTAATCATTGACATATCCCAGAACATAATTATCCCTACTCAATAATTCCACTTTGCATTCCATATTTTGAAAATACTGGCACCTAAAGGCTTAAAATTTGGGCTAAAAAGTTTAAATTGGCATCTAAAGGGTTAATTTTTTTTAAAATAATTGAAAACTTGGTAGTTATGATCAGAACTGAAGTGTAATAAAAGATTTATGAAAAAAAGTGGGAAAAAATATTAATATATGATGTTTTTAGGTCGTTTTAAAAGGGAACAAAAATGTCCCTTGTCAGAAAATAAGGATTTTTTTTTTAAAGCAGACATAGCAAAAAAATTAAAAATCCCTAAAAATCAACGTTGTTGCTGATCATACACATGTCCCAGACCATAATTATCCCCGCTCAACAATTCCACTTTGCATTCTATATATTGAAAATATAGCAGTTTGTGTGTTTTTTTTTTTTTTTTACAAAAATTGGCTTTTACATCATTTAATCCAGTATTTAAAGGGTTACATTTTTGAAAATAATTGAAAACTTGGTAGTTATGATCAGAACTGAAGTGGAATAAAAGATCTACGAAAAAAAAGCGGAAAAAAATATTCACATATGATGTTTTTAGGTCGTTTTAAAAGGGGACAAAAATGTCCCTTTTCAGAAATTAAGTTGTGTTTTAAATCAGATATGAGAGTTAAGGCATATTTCCATCATATCAACCCCGTTTGTGTTCTGTTCGGGCCTCATTGTTGCTTTTCTACGGGGTTAAAGAGCAAAGTTCATGAGCCCGTCGTTTATAGATCACCAGTCAGCACCGACCACACGCATGTTCCAGTCCGATAAAGGGCCATTTCGTGTTTTTAAGCAGCTGTGTTTTACTAAGTCAGAACATTTTCAAGTGTCCAACTTTATGTTTAACACGACTGCTGATCGCTCAGATCAGAAGCAGCAGGGTTCTCCCTGCAGCACTGATGGAACTCAGCTCTAACGAGCTTGTAGCCTATAAGAAGTCAGACCCTGGCTGGTAAAGCCTGTGTTCTGGGGCAGAAAAACTTTGTTCTCTAAACCAGCCACACTGAACGCTCCCTGGAGCCAGAGTCCATTTAGCGCCGAGCTCCCTCCGGTCTGCATTTACTGCCGTTTGCTCTTTTAAAGGCCGCCTCCACCTCCCTCCATCCTCCGTAAATCACGAGCTGCCTGAATGAGGTCTGGCTGATGGAGGAGTGACGCACTAACCCGTGATGGCGAGCGCAGCGGACGGCCGGACGCAGCCTCACAAACCTCAGTCAGGCCAGCCGGAGCTTCCCGTGTTACACCAGCAAACCCGAAATACTGTAAATGTCACGTTAAAAAGCCTCAAAACCGGAGCTGCACGTTCTCCAACCGCTGGATCCACATCATACATCTGTAATAACCCTTTATTTTAAAGACTTTTAAGATGAAGCCAGCTTTTTCTGCTGTTAATAAACAGGCTGTGGGGAGTTTAATCCGTCCCCATTTTACTATAAAGCCAGAAGTGATGCATACGAATAAAAATGCCCATTTCATGTGCATTCATAGAGAATGGGACTCTTCAGACCTTCTGTGCACACATTTGTTTAGCAGTTTAACCTGTTCAGTTACCGTAAAATTCTCCTGACATGACCAAACTCCATCTTTGTCTCTTTTAAAATCTGAAACTTTGTTCCCAAACAGTCAGAATCCAGCTGCTGAACGTGGCCACATGTCACATATTCACACTCATTACCAGAGGTGGGTAGTAACGAGTTACATTTACTTGAGTAAGTTTTTTAAAACTGTACTTCTAGGAGTAGTTTTAAATCTCTATACTTTTTACTTTAACTTGAGTAGATGTGTGCAGCAGAAACTGTCCTCTTACTCCGCTACATTAGGCTACAATGAGCTGGTTACTTTTCTTCTTCCCTCTTTGTTATTCTACGCCTCATTATTTTTATCCCCCCGCGTACGCCTTAGCTTTAGGTTAGCTTAGGTTAGCTTTAGCATTAGCAGTCGAAGCAAACAAACAAAGAAACAGATGAAAAATGTCAGAATCAACGGTGGGAAATGCAGACACAGACGAGGCCTCATACTGAAAGCATGTTTACCTTACAAAGAGTGAGAAACAGCAGCTACATTATGTGTCTTCTGTGTCAACCAAAACAAACGCACATTTCAGCAGAAACTCAACATCTAACTTGAGGAAACATGTAGCGGTAAGTTTCCTAAACTCGTTTTTTCCCCCATGGATAGGTGAATGTTTGTTTTTTAGGTTACATATGTTTTAAACATTTCCTAAGTCAATTTTTTATTGAAGTTCAATTTGAACTTCAAATTTAAATTAATTCATTTTAATTTATTTTATCAATTGGATGAACTCTAATTTGCCTAAAGATGATTATTTAGTATTTTTGTCTGTCTGATTGAATGCTTGTGTTAAAGGAGAACTGCGGTATTTTCAACATTAAAGGATAAGACCGGTTTTTTGACATTGGGCCCTTGATTTCACATTATAACATGATGTTCTACTCACCCCTGCTTGTTGTTGGTCATTTGGAGCTGTTCCGAAGATATTCGAGAGGCGTCTGGCTGCTCTCTTGAGATATTCGGCCATGAAACGGTTTCCTATGGGCAAGCTTATACAGGCACAAACTATGCTGTTTATAATTTATTAATTACTGTACATTAGCACTGATAACGTGGAGGTGCGTCGCTTACTTAAAAAAATCCGGGTTTCTGTAATTTTGAATTTTTGTCGTAAAGTGGGTGTTACTGACGTCCTCGTGGTGCTACTGCCACAGACAGCCCACAGACCTGCTGCCTATTTATTCATTCGGCTAAAATTCAAAATTAGTAACCCGGATTTTTTTAAGTAAGCGACGCACCTCCACGTTATCAGTACTAGTGTACAGTAATTAATAAATTAAAAACAGCATAGTTTGTGCCTGTATAAGCTTGCCCATAGGAAACCGTTTCATGGCCGAATATCTCAAGAGAGCAGGCAGACGCCTCTCGAATATCTTCGGAACAGCTCCAAATTACCAACAACAAGCAGGGGTGAGTAGAACATCATGCTATAATGTGAAATCAAGGGCCCAATGTCAAAAAACCGGTCTTATCCTTTAAGCCTCTTTTCTGAGTCGTCTGCAATGTTTTAGAACCCCCCTCACTGCTTTTTTGATGTTTACTGCTGTCTCCGGTATTTGCCTAATTTTGATTCTTCTCAACCTGCTTCAGAATGGCAAGTCATGCGCATGTCTAGAAAGGTCCGTAAAAGCACAATAAACGTCCGTTTTCAAAATCATCAACTCACCGGAGTGGTTACTGGTGTGCACTGGTAATCCATATCAAATTTTGTGGCGAAAAGTTGCTTCTGTCGTGTTTTATTTGACATTTTGTACTGGATGTTCGCTGATATTACTCCGCCACCGCTAAGAAAATAGTGCGAGCATGAACGAGCTGCCAAATAAAACACGACAGAAGCAACTTTTCGCAACGAAATTTGATATGGATTACCAGTGCACACCAGTAACCACTCCGGTGAGTTGATGATTTTGAAAACGGACGTTTATGGTGCTTTTACGGACCTTTTAAGACATGCATATGACTTGCCATTCTGAAGCAGGTTGAGATGAATCAAAATTAGGCAAATACCGGAGACAGCAGTAAACATCAAAAAAGCGGTGAGGGGGGTTCTAAAACATTGCAGACGACTCAGAAAAGAGGCTTAATGTTGAAAATACCGGAGTTCCCCATTAACAAATAAATCAGACGTTACTCAACAGTTACTCAGTAGTTGAGTAGTTTTTTCACCAAGCACTTTTTTACTCTTACTCAAGTAATTATTTGGATGACTACTTTTTACTTTTACTTGAGTCAAATTATTCTGAAGTAACAGTACATACTTGAATACAATTTTTGGCTACTCTACCCACCTCTGATGATGGTTTCCTCCCACGTGAAAAATATGTGGAACGGTTGTATTTACTGCAGCTGAAGGTGAGAATCATGTCTCAGCTGCTGGAACTGAGTTACAGTCTGAACACAATGAAGAAAAGAAGAATCGTGCCCAATCCTGCAGGTAATTACAGCTGTCAGCTGAAAACGTGCCCTGCTCCAAATTTGCAAACAATACCACAAAAAAAATGAATATTTTACATCTTATTTATAATCTTCTGCCCAGCACGTCTCCACCTTCTGCTTCACACGCCGCCTTCAGACAGCGACATGCGAGAATATGTTGAAGAAACTATTTTTTTAAGGCAAGTTGCTTTGAGGCTGCTCGTTTTGTTTTGATCGTACCTGCTTCGGTCACCTCATCATGGGAAATGGGAGGCAGAGCCTTTAGTTATCAGGCCCCTCTCTGTGGAACCAGCTGCCAGTTTGGGAGGCAGAGCCTTCAGTTATCAGGTTCCTCTCTGTGAAACCAGCTGCCAGTTTGGGAGGCAGAGCCTTCAGTTATCAGGCCCCTCTCTGTGGAACCAGCTGCCAGTTTGGGAGGCAGAGCCTTCAGTTATCAGGTTCCTCTCTGTGAAACCAGCTGCCAGTTTGGGAGGCAGAGCCTTCAGTTATCAGGTTCCTCTCTGTGAAACCAGCTGCCAGTTTGGGAGGCAGAGCCTTCAGTTATCAGGCCCCTCTCTGTGGAACCAGCTGCCAGTTTGGGAGGCAGAGCCTTCAGTTATCAGGTTCCTCTCTGTGAAACCAGCTGCCAGTTTGGGAGGCAGAGCCTTCAGTTATCAGGCCCCTCTCTGTGAAACCAGCTGCCAGGTTAGGAGGCAGAGCCTTCAGTTATCAGGCCCCTCTCTGTGGAACCAGCTGCCAGTTTGGGAGGCAGAGCCTTTAGTTATCAGGCCCCTCTCTGTGGAACCAGCTGCCAGTTTGGGAGGCAGAGCCTTTAGTTATCAGGCCCCTCTCTGTGGAACCAGCTGCCAGTTTGGGAGGCAGAGCCTTTAGTTATCAGGCCCCTCTCTGTGGAACCAGCTGCCAGTTTGGGAGGCAGAGCCTTCAGTTATCAGGCCCCTCTCTGTGAAACCAGCTGCCAGTTTGGGAGGCAGAGCCTTCAGTTATCAGGCCCCTCTCTGTGGAACCAGCTGCCAGTTTGGGAGGCAGAGCCTTTGAATTGGCTCTATATGAATTAATTGGATTATTTTGAAATTAATTAAGATTACAATGAATTTAATTCCAATTGGCTTGAATTGGACTTTACTATTTAAGTGCCTTAAGATGACATTTGTTGTATTTGGCGCTATATAAATAAAAATGAATTGAATTGAATTTGAAATCATGAGATGATTTGCATCTGTTTAATCAGAAGAATCGCAGCTCTCCAACAGGCCACCTTCCAGCCCGCTGGCAGCATGTTGGCTGTTTAAGGGGCTCCAGCTTCCTGTGGTCATCACAGAATTTAACATAAAGCAGGACTGATCTGAGCTGATCGGTGCTTTGCAGTCTTGTTCGGCCCTCTGAGGGGCCGGCGTCCTGCCTCCAAAGACAGCTAGGACAGGCTCCAGCCCCCCAGGACTCTGAATTGGATTAAACGGGTATAGAAAGTGGATGGATTTGAGTAATGACCCTTTCGGACCTGCTTTTCTTTCCATTAATCCATGTCGTGTCTGAACGAGCACCCTGGGGCTTTGCTGCAGTCTTGATTTTGGGAGAAATCTGCAGCAAAGCTGGTGGGAAAGAGTCACAACAAGTCTTTCACTAAACTTTGCGCAGTGATGGAGAAGCACTGCGTGCGGCTGCAGACGTGGCGTCAGGGAGGATCTGTTCACCGTGCGAATCCCACTTTAGCTCCTCAGTAAAGCAGCTCTTACAGGGCTGTGAGGAAACGACTCCAACGTGGCTCTAATATGCAGAAAGAACAGTTTCAGGCGATCAGATCATCAGATAAGTCTAATAATCTTTGTTAATTATCAGTCCAACAGCTGACGGGCTCCTTTTATATCCTCTCTGAAGGTTTTATGGAGCAAATAATGCATAAAAACAACGTTAAAGAAAAGAGTAAATTAATTTTCTTGGTGCTGTGATGCTTTTCTCACGTCGACACTTCCTCATCACTTCAGATTACCCTAACTCAGGCCCAGAGGCAGCGCAGAATGGGGGGAAGGGTTCGCACACTGAGATGAATAATTGTACAGTATCGTTTCTGAATGTGCGACCTTTGCATCCTCTGCAGCTTTCGGAGGTGATAGATTTTGCCGTGGGGTCTGATTCTGGCTGAGACTCCGTGGAGGACAGAATCAAACATCCAAAAATCTCGCTTTAAGGTTATTCATGGAGAACGTCTCCCGACGGCCGAGACAAACACTTAAAGATCATTTAAGAGTCTCTGAGGAGCTGAGTCTGCTGAGTGTTCAACTGAAATAAAAGCTGCAGGTTCCTGTAACACTCCCCACTGCTGCAGCAGCTCGTCTCTTTATTCGCACCCCCAGCAGTAAGGGAGCGTTTGAGTCCTTCTTTCACTCTCCTGCAGTTCTGTTTTGGTTTCCACCAGATGCTGAGGAAAATGTGCTTTCACCAAACGGTCTGGGTCTCACAGTGAGGCCACTGAGGCCTGTTGATGCACACTGAAATAATTAGGGCTGGGCTAGTTAAGTCGTTAACTCATTATTATTGCGTTAACTAGTTAATTATTTAACGATTATTTAACAATTATTTTATCGTGCATTAAGGCAGGTTTTATTCATTTATTTATTTATTTTTTTTATTATTTAAAATTTAAAATTATAAAAATAAAAATTTTGGCAGAGAGTCTGTTGCTCACAGGCTTTTATTCTGTAAAAGTCTGTTGCTGTCTGCTGCGGAACCGGAAAATCAAATCAAATCAAATCAAATTTATTTATATAGCATATTTCATGTACAAATAATTCAAAGTGCTTTACATAAAATAAAAACATTCCAGCAGGTAGTGGAAGGAGCATTACAATACATAAAAGAATATAAAGAGAAACAAATAAAATAATTTAAATGAATTTAAAAACAAGCAACAGTCTAGATAAGTTAAAAGATATCGTGCAGATTTCATGCATAGACACATGAGAACAGAAATGTTTTTAACCTGGATTTAAAAATGTCTCCATTTGGTGAAAGTTTAATCTCCACTGGCAGTTTGTTCCACTTGTTTGCAGCATTACAGCTAAATGCTGCTTCTCCATGTTTAGTCTGGAAAAGAAAGTAATCGGCGGATCCACCAAACATGGAGAAGGGTACGGAACTTTTACTCGGCCATTTTCATGTTAAAGTTCTTCCAGACGGCGGAGTCGACAGAACCAAAGTCATCTGTAAACACTGCCAAGTTGAATTGTCTTCTCAGCGTAGTAGTTCCAGTCTAAAATATCACTTAAAGGCAAAACACACAACTGATAGCAGCAAGTCATTCAAGGAAACAGACAGTGGAGCGAGGCTTCTACGTAAAAACTACAGAAAGATGCTGATGTTAAAAGTGTGTTTGCACAACAAATGTTATGGCACTTTCATTCATATGGCAGCACATTTAAAATAAAACTAAATGCTAAAAGCTATACACTACTTTTGAATTCATTTTTGGATTTTGCGTACAAATGCCATTAATCATGATTAATCAGGGAAATTATGTGATTAATTAGATTAAACATTTGAATCGTTGCCCAGCCCTATAAATAATTCAAACTCAATTAATTCTGAAGCATTTTGACTCGTAATGAAGGATGAACTTTTATTTAAAATGCTTGGAGCATTCCTAAGAGCTTTAATAAAGGCAGCTTCTTTTTCCTTTTACATGTTTAAAGTCCTGCTCTGGAGATTGTGAACCCTCTAAAACCTCTGTGTTTAAAACCCAAGGAAAACACTTCTCGTGCCTTTAAAATTGTCCAGATTATGCTTCTACCTTCTCTTCCTGACTCAGGGGTCTGTGGACGTCTCTCTGAGGTAAAAACCAGCTCTGATTCTGGTGTAATTCAGCCAACATTTGCATATCACACGTGTAATGACTGCATGTTAAATAAAGTCCAATAAGAGAGCGATAATCATTGCTCAGGGACTCATATACACCTGGAAGAATCATAATGTTTGCACTTTCAGGAGCCAGGCCAACTGGAGGCTGCAGCCGGCCCAAAGTTAGTCCAGTTTGCAGGGTTAGCAGAAGCAAACTGGTTAGCCCAATTCGTCTGAGGCTTCATGACAGCAGGAACAGAAACACCTTTGATAACAAAACTGCCCCCCAACAGTTACTCTTTTAAAATGTTTATATTTATAAGCTGAAAGTTTTTGTACCTCCATTGTGAGTTTTGGTGGGGACTCGATCCCACGCTTGATCTGAGCATTAAACGAGGCTCAACAGAACTGCAGACCGGATCAGACACAACAACGAGAATCTGAAATGAAGGTTATTCTAAGAAGTTGATCCACCAGCATCAACAGGAACCCAACTTTCAGGAGCTGTTTCCAGGGCTGTGTTCGAAACCGCATACTACATACTACATACTACATACTACATACTTCCATACTACATACTTGCAAACTGCATACTTCCATTCTGCATATGGCATACTGATTAATCAGACAGTATGCAGAGCGTTTACCCACAATGCATTTCGCTGCCTCCCGAGCCGAAATCAGCTGGCCTGAAGCTTATTTCGCTTAAAGGTAGGGTAGGAGATCCTGGATTTTGAGTCCAGCGAAGCTGAAAATACACAGTTAAAAAGTCCCAACCCTTTTCTTCACTTTCCCCCCGAAGGCACGCCTCTAGAGTACATGAACGCGCACGAGCACGAAGGTGCACGAGCGCTGTTCTGACAGCAAGCATCGATCATTGCCGTATTTAGTATTTAGTATATGATAACTATACGTTTAATAATGCTAGGTGCTAGCCAAGCTGGCTCTAGTTTAGCTTCCTGCCAAGCTTCTGGACGCGTAATTTGTTTACGGAGCAGGGTACACGCACAGGGGGAAGGAGGGGGAGGGAGGAGCAGATTGCAGTTTGATAGACGGCATCAGTATCCAATCATTGTGAACGGTCCGTTCACAATGATTGGATACTGTTTTTCCTAGATTGTACGTTCTAGAGGCCACTAAAACTTTTCATATTTGTGTCAAAGCTTTTAATTAATTGGTTGCAATGGGGGTGTGAAGAGTATTTCAAGCAATATGTAAAAAAATGTTCCAGAAAAAGATCCCCTACCCCACCTTTAAGCTCTAAACTTTGTAAACTTTAGCAACATTTGAAACATTTTCAGGCCAGAAACTAGTCGTTTAGATCCCCAACGTGTTGAAAATCTGACAAAATACCGGCTATTTACAATTTTGTTCCCACGAATTCGGCGCTACTAAAGCTAGCCGCAATGAGCAACGCACTTCCGGTTATTTTCACAATATAAAATACCCATTGCCTTTTATCATAGGGAAAGCCATGATGATACAATTGGTGCTTTTGTTCTGAAAACAGGAAGTGAACCTACCCTCGTTGTAGCTAGCTTGAAACTGCCGTTTTGACAGGAAATGACGATCGGCGACGTCACGTTACGTTGCATCTTGGGTAGATTGAGTATGAGTAGTAACCTCATGATGCATACCCAACATTTCGGAGAATCTGGTATGCATCCGGGAACTTCTCGCTTACTCAAACTCGCATACTAACTCAAACAGTTAGTAGGAGTAGTAGGAGAGGTATGCGGTTTCGAACACAGCCCTGGAGTGCAGCACCATCACCTGCACGGTGGTGTTTTTAGCCCCCTGGGGTTGAAACGCAGGATGCTGAACCTTATAGTTTCTGGACTTACAGGCGTAGGTCATGGCGAAGCTGCTCCCGATGTCCACCATGTCCACCTGTGGCACCAGCTTGGGGACGTCCTGATGCTGCGCCAGAGCGAAGCGAAACACCTCGTACTCGTGTGAGCCGGTGGGGAAAAGGCCTCCTGTTTGAAACACAACAGTGTCCCCATGAGAGTTCTGTCCGTCTGGGTGTCAAAAGAAGACGTGCATGTGTTTAAACGTGCACAATTTATTAACAGTTTGTAGAAGGAACAAAGTGATGATCCACTTTCAGAACCAGTGGAGACCGAGTCTGGTGTGTAAAACCTCTGAAAACTATTCATCTCCCAACTGAGTTACATTTAATCTTTTCACCACGTTCTGAATGACTCCTCAAGGTCGAATGAACGTGTTGAAATCTCAGTTTTCCTCAGTTTATTAGCATCCTGCCCCACAGATTTTAGCATGTAATTGCTCTGTGATGTGAATGCGACTCCATTTTTAACCTTCTTCTTCTTCTGTGAACTCAATCCTTGTATTTTAAATTGAATTTCTGTTCTTTTATCCTGCCTGGAACCAGGTCGTTGTGAATTTGGCTTTCATATGCAAAGCGGGAATGTGTTTCTGCAAACCTGCCAATATATGTAGTCCTGTAAAAAAGAAAGTACACCCTCTTTTAGTCCTATGGTTTTGTGTCTGAGGACATAAGAAAAATCAATGAAATTAGGTCAATCCAACATCAGATGTCATTATTTATTGATCAAAAACTGAGATAAAACACAAAAGCAGTGTGTGAAAAACTAAGTGAACTCTTCCTGCTTCCACAGGAACTCAGAGGGTCAGTAGCAGCCAGGAGCTGCTGATCAATGCTTGATTAACTGATCATCAGTCAGTGTGAGCAGCTCTAGTCACCGAGAGGCTGTTAAATCTTTCGAAGTTCTCCGTCGGGCTGTCGGATACGCAAGGCAGTTCACCTCCCGATCAGTAGGCGTCGTTACGTTAGACGACCCAATCTCGTGACGTCTATCTTGAAAGTCGTTGATTGATTGTTTACCTTCCGGCTCCGTTCCACTCCTCACAGTGAACGATGGCGACCTCTTCAATAAGTCGTTCCTCGATTTGCTCCATTTTTTTAAAATGTTGACCGGCACACAGCAAACTCTTTCAAAAATGATGGTGGCCATAAATCGGCCTTAAAACCGACTGCTCTGGAGAGAGGTTTGATTGAAGGGATTGAAAAAGTTATCTACTGTATTTTGACCAAAACGAGTCACAGATATTAAATTGAAACCTCAGAAAAAAAAGGTTGCAGGAAAACCAATTGAAAAGTAATTTTTTAGGGCATGTGGCCAGAAAAAACTAAAACTATCACTTCTTATGAAGAACAACACATAGATGTACGGAAGCTGAGAGTTCAACACCCTCCAACATGAGCAAATAAAAACACCTGAATGACACAGACGAGCAGTGGCTTATCATCGGTAAAGAAAAGGACCTAAAAAGTGGGATTTTATGGTGATTTAAACATAGTTTGATGAAGATATGGTTGCAGATATTTGTAAATGTTAAGTTGTTTTCACATTTCTGCTCAGTGAGCATTGCAAACTGTTCATGAGAATGAAAAGTCAAAGTGTTTTGTCAGTTGTGTATTTTGTAGGTCAGAAAATTCCATCGTCATATCTGCCTTTGCTTTGGTCTCAACTCCACAGCCTCAGTTTCATGACTCAGTCAACAACAGTTTTTCTTTCACTTATTGTTTGATGATAGGGTTATAAGGCCGTTTCCAAACTATCTGGAGTCCATCGTTCTACAGAGAGAAAGATTATTCACATGTGGAAAACATTCAGGACAGCAGTCAGTCTGCCCAGGAGTGGACGTCCCAGCAAGGTCACCCCAAGGTCAAAAACCCAAGAGCTACATCTCAGACTCTGCAGGCCTCAGTTAGCATGTTAAAGGTTAAAGGTCACCCCGAGGTCAAAAACCCAAGAGCTACATCTCAGACTCTGCAGGCCTCAGTTAGCATGTTAAAGGTTAAAGGTCACCCCGAGGTCAGAAACCCAAGAGCTACATCTCAGACTCTGCAGGCCTCAGTTAGCATGTTAAAGGTTAAAGGTCACCCCGAGGTCAGAAACCCAAGAGCTACATCTCAGACTCTGCAGGCCTCAGTTAGCATGTTAAAGGTTAAAGGTCACCCCGAGGTCAGAAACCCAAGAGCTACATCTCAGACTCTGCAGGCCTCAGTTAGCATGTTAAAGGTTAAAGGTCACCTCAAGGTCAGAAACCCAAGAGCTACATCTCAGACTCTGCAGGCCTCAGTTAGCATGTTAAAGGTTAAAGGTCACCCCGAGGTCAGAAACCCAAGAGCTACATCTCAGACTCTGCAGGCCTCAGTTAGCATGTTAAAGGTTAAAGTTCATGACAGCACCGTTAGAAACAGATTGAACAAGTATGGCTTGTTTGGAAGGGCTGCAGGAGGAAGCCTCTTCTCTCTAAAAAGAACATGGCTGCACAGCTTAGGTTTTCAAAGCTGCATCTGAACAAACCACAAGACTTCTGGAACAAAGTCCTTTGGACAGACCAGACCAAAGTGGAGATGTTTGCTCATAATGCACAGCAGTACGTTTGGAGGAAACCAAACACATCATATCAGCACAAACACCTCATACCAACTGTCAAGCACGGTGGTGGAGGGCTGATGATCTGGGCTTGTTCTGCAGCCACAGGACCTGGGCTCCTTGCAGCCATTGAGTCCACCATGAACTCCTCTGGATACCAAAGTGTGGGCCAAGATTCCTCCTAAACCATGAGAGAGACTGATAATGTCCCACAGGAAACCATTACTTCAACTTCCTGCAGCTACTAGCTGCTGGATCAGGGGTTCACTTAGTTTCTCACTCACTGCTGCTGAAGCTGCTGGATCAGGGGTTCACTTAGTTTTGTGATGTGTTATCTGAGGATTTACTGAGTTTTAACTCCTTCTGAGGACCAATTTCATCATTATGTCCTCCTACATCAAGCCTTAGAATTTAATGAGGGTGTACTTTCTTTTTCAAATCACTATAGTACCATCTGAGAACTGCAGGTAGGTACTTCGGTTACCTTTGAGACCCAGTTTCAGGCTTTTTTTCCTTCTTTATTTTGTCATGTATTTTTGTTCCTCCTGAGTCACAAATTAAATCACCAAACCACAGGGAAAGATAACGTTAAGTCCTTCTAAACGGGGCTCGAAAGTAGCCGTACGTTTTTGTGCACAACAACAATAACAACAACACAAACAAGAAGCTGACCCACTGCTCCATAATCCTACGAGTTTCAGTGCAGTTTTAATCTTCTTCTTCAGGCAGCATGCACTGCTCGGCAGTAATTGCTGTTAAAAGCATCTTCCTGCAGCTCTCATTCCAGCTATTTTCCCCGCACTCACACCCTCTCGACATAATGGTTCTTAGGTTCACGTGGATATAATCTGAGCACTTAAACTCCGATTGATGGAGATGCTTCATGTGTTGCTCTCACAGATAATCATTTGTCCTCTCTGCCATCTTCAGTAACTGGGAAACGCACTTCTTGAACTTCTTCCAACACAAAAACACAAGTCGGATAACTTCTAAAACCTTTAGTCCTGGCCTGAACCATGAAGCAGGTTCAACATCTCCAGGATATCTTCTTTTTAACTGGCTTAAAGGGATAGTTCGCCTCTTTTGACATGAAGCTGTATGACATCCCATGTTAGCAACATCATTTATGAACATCTTCTTACCCCCTGCTGCGTCCTGTGAGCAGAGTTCCAGCCTCGTTTTGGTGTTGATGAAGGTAGTCCGGCTAGTTGGCTGGGGTTTAAAAAATAAAGCGTTTTGCTTCTCAAAACAATATGCGTTCAAAAGAGTAATACATTTGCATCACAAAATCGATCTCCAGGAAAAAGTCAGACCTCACAATCGCTTGGCCCTATTTCCTCTACCTTCGTATCACTGCCTGCTGCCGCCTGCCGACAGCCGCGCCTGTTACGGTGTTTGCTGCTCGGAAGCAGGGGACTGCTCGGTCTGCACTTCGGTCTGCACGGTCTACAAGTCAATGTTCATAAATGATGTTGCTGATATGGGATGTCATACAGCTTCATGTCAAAAGAGGTGAACTATCCCTTTAACCCAACAACTGACCTCTAATGAGCATCTTATCCTGTGTTTTCTGACTCTGAATACGTTTACGTTCACATGCGAAAAGAACGTACAATTGCAGCGTACAATCCTGCACTTCCAGGTGTTTTGACATTTGTAGCTATGAAAGCAAAGCGGCTCCTGTTGTCAAAAAGAGGAATATCCAGCCCAGCCTTGTGATGGTTGATGCCATCAGCTCGTCAGCCTCATAGAAGCTTTAACATCAACACTGATGTGCAGATGAGGTGAAATTCAGTGCCGACAGTTATTCTTAAAGATTATGCATAAAAAGGTAAACATGCCATCTTTTAAAGATGAATCAAAGCTGCTTCCCTTGTTTTCTGCAGCGACTTTAAAATTTGGGCCATCGCAGTTCAAAAAGCAGAAATAACAATCATGATGTGCCGTTTCTACTACAGAAAAGATGCGATGGGTGAATAACTGAATCAGCAGATTAAATAAAAATTGCGTTAAAGAATGAGTAAATCTTCCTGGTTTATGGTTCTGTGCTTTAGGGAATGGGATCAGATGCAACACTGGCTGCTTTAGATGCTCTTTGCACCGATTAAAAAACAAATCCGTTTTCTATACCCGTTTAATCCGATTTAAGGCAGCTCGATTTAGCTTCTATATGAACTGAAGTTTTGGAGGAATTGTTTCCCAGCTTGTGCTGTTTGCATTCATGTTTTAACGTATTTTTTTTAGGGTTGGGCGAGTTAACTCGTTATTATCGCGTTAACTTGTTAATTATTTAATGCCGATAAATATTTTATCACGCATTAACGCAGGTTTTATTATTGTAAAAGTCTGTTGAATGCATCACATTCACACAGTTACAGCAAACACCACGAAGCATGGAGCAATAAAATAAAGATAAACTAGCAGGTAACATCACCGCTACAGGTGTGAAGCTCACGGAGCTAACCTGCACTAACCGGCGCTACTTCCTGTTTTACTTGTTTCAACATAAAAGCACGTATTTCAAAATAAATTTTAAAAAACTCCTGCATTTACAGCCAAGTTGAATTGTCTTCTCAGCGTAGTAGTTCCAGTCTAAAATATCACTTAAAGGCAAAACACACAACTGATAGCAGCAAGTCATTCAAGGAGACAGACAGTGGAGCGAGGCTTCTACATAAAAACTACAGAAAGATGCTGATGTTAAAAGTGTGTTTGCACAACAAATGTTATGGCACTTTCATTCATATGGCAGCACATTTAAAATAAAACTAAATGCTAAAAGCTATACACTACTTTTGGATTCATTTTTGGATTTTGCGTACAAATGCGATTAATCATGATTAATCAGGGAAATCATGTGATTAATTAGATTAAAGATTTTAATTGTTGCCCAGCCCTAATTTTTTTGTAGTACACAAGTTAAGCACCCCACTCTGTTCTGATCAGGCAGCTCCAACAGACTGATCAGGACCAAGTGTTTGAGTTTGAATTTAAATTCACACGGGAGGTACCTGAGAAATCTGGAGCCTAAGCTGGACCCCCGTGACCTCTGACCCCTCAGATGGCGCTGCATCAACAGCTGATAGAAGCACACGGACAAGGGATTACTGTGGGAAACCTTTGTTCAGCACTACGATCCAGAGTTCCATTCACAGCCTTTACTGTGCAGAGAAGAAGCCTGATGTTAACCTGGTCCAGAGGCGGAGTCCACTTCTCTGGGCTCGGAGGCGTCTGGGATGGAGCGTCACACGGTGGAAACGTGTGCTGTGGTCAGAGCCATCAGTGTTCCAGATCTTTGTTGGAAGAAACGGAGCAAAGAGCCAAAGGAGCATCCAGCCTGCTGTCAGCAACCAGTCCCTGCAGCCAGGCTCTGGGATGGGATGGGGTTGGATCAGGGCCCCAATGAGCAAAGCTCACTTCCACTTCTGTGATGGCAGCATTGATTCAGAAAAGTTCACTGAGATTTTACAGCAACAGGTGCTGCCTTCAGGAGCACGGCTGTGTTCGAAACCGCATACCTCTCCTACTACTCATACTAACTATTTGAGTTAGTAAGCGAGTTTGAGTAAGCGAGAAGTTCCCGGATGCATACTAGATTCTCCGAAATGTTGGGTATGCATCATGAGGTTTCTACTCATACTCAAACTACCCAAGATGCAACGTAACGTGACGTCGCCGATCGTCATTTCCTGTCAAAACGGCAGTTTCAAGCTAGCTACAACGAGGGTAGGTTCACTTCCTGTTTTCAAAACAAAATGCACCAATTGTATCGTAATGGCTTTCCCTATGATAAAAGGCAACGGGTATTTTATTTTGTGAAAATAACCGGAAGTGCGTTACTCACTGCGGCTAGCTTTAGTAGCGCCGAATTCGTGGGAACAAAATTGTGAATAGCCGGTATTTTGTCAGATTTTCAACACGTTGGGGATCTAAACGACTACTTTCTCGCCTGAAAATGTTTCAAATGTTGCTAAAGTTTACAGAGTTTAGAGCTTAAGCGAAATCAGCTTCAGGCCGGCTGATTTCGGCTCGGGCAGGAGCGAAATGTATTGTGGGTAAACGCTCTGCATACTGTCTGATCGATGCAGAATGGAAGTATGTGATATGTAGTATGCGGTTTCGAACACAGCCCACATCTTTCCTAGGGACGTCCGTGCATTGTTCAAGCAGACCATGTAAAAGCACATGATCCAAAAGGTGAGGAAGAAGAGGGTACAGGTGCTGGACTGACCCGTCCCCAGCAGAGAACCTTCAAATGGGATTCAATGCATTTTCACTTCATCCCAGGGTTGTATTACTGTTGTATAACTGTGGGCATTTCTCTTTCATGCTAATATCTGGGGCACTTGGATGTCCCGTTTTATTTTTAGTACCTACAGCCGGAGCTCATTTACATTTTTCTAAAAAAAAAAGTTATACAAAAATCTTGTTGATCAGATATTTTTATATCGTTGTTTGTTCATAGAGTTTTAATCCCTAAATGTTTTCATTATGAAGGTCCGTGAACACCACCTGCTGCGGTTTAACACCGTTTGGGATTCCATTAAAATGATTTTTAATCAAACTCTGGTCAGATAGAACGTCTTGCGTCCCTTTTGTTCGTAGAGCCTAAGGTCGTCCTGCTACGTTCTGCAGCTGTGGAGCTGGATCCATGATTAGATTTGTCTGCTTTTTGAGGCAGAAATTAAGAAAAAAACAAGCCTTGGGGCCCCAGATGATAAACAAACTTGCAACTAAAATCGTCAGTAAAGTGTGTCGCGAGCATAAAAAGTCAGCGCTGCAACATAGAGACGTTATAGGCAGATTATTGGAATAGTATGTGACTTATTTGAAGGCTGGGAGCGCTCCATCTGCTCTGACAGAAGGGCTTCCTACGAACATGCAGGGAAAGCGAAATGACTGATTTTCAGTTCGTTGGTATGCGGGGTCAGACAGCAGGAGTGATTTAATTCCACTAAAACTCAGGTTAGTGCGACACGATGCCTCATCAGCATCAAACCTGAGAGCAAACTGCAGTGGGAGTCTGGACCAGTGGGCTGATGCATCACATTACAACTTCATTTTGGGAGAATAACACGCTCAGCGGACCACAGCTGCACCAAGTTTGGCCGAGCCAAACGAGGCTCCAACGGGGCCGAAACAGGATCCACCAGGTGTACAAACTTTATGAAATGATTGATTTATTTAAGCATTCAGCAACAACAAGAAGCTCGGATCAAAAGTGCATTTACTCCCTTTATTTTGTGATAATTAATCAAAATAAACACCTTTAACCATTAACATCCAGGCTGTGTTTGAATATCTTTGAGCATTTATAGAGTAAATATTTATAATTAATAGATTATTCATGCACTGGAGGTAAAACTAGTGTCAGAATAAGGAAACTTTAAACACTCAGAGTCAGAATTATTCAATTCCAGCTGTTTTCACTTCAATGACAACAACAAGATAATAAAATCTGAAGTTAATGATGCCACTTATTTAAACAAACAGTTAAGTTTAGGTGTGTAAAACTGGATAAAACCATGATAAAAATTGTCCACCAAACTTTGATAACTGACTGATTGATTATTCAGTTTTTCATGTAAAAGTAAAGAGTTTCCAATCCTCCTTTTAGTTTTTATTTGACCATTTATCAATATTCTACAGATTTAATCCCTGATTAATTAGAGACAATTGGCAAAATAATTTATATTCTTGTGTAAAATCCCACTAATATATAAACACCAGCATCATTATCTCCTACAAAGCAACTTAAAAACCTGAAATACTTTCTGATTCCTTTAAGACTCCGGTGTAACTGTCCATGGTGCTGATCACTGCTTCACGCTGATTTGTATGAAGAAGTCGGGGGTGGGGATTCCCAAAGACGTAGCGGGGAGTGTGCTTCGGCTGTATTTTCCGCACCTGAAACTAGTTCCCAAACCGACATGAGCAAACCAAGCCTTCCGTGTAGATTTACACAGTCATTTGCACTCGATGTGAAAGTACACCACTCACACAGTAATTAGAAGGTAAAACAAGTAAATTAATTCACGTTGGGCGAAATATTTCGAGTGGCGACGCTGGCGACGCTAGCATGTATGTATTACACGCAACCAAGCAGTGGTCAGTGCTGTGAGATTCGGACAATGCCTGGGTCGCCAGGAAAACGCTCCCACACACTTATTTATGTCTCGGGAATGCGGGGATACACTTAATTTGGCCTGGGGGTGGCATATCCCTTTAAAGGTAACCAAACTAAAAAATAAAAATAACTCAAATAGTCACTTGACGCACTTTCTGGTTTCTGGTTTACGCAGCACAAAAAGGTCCAAAACGTCCAAAAAATGTAGTTCATCGTGGATTCATTCCAAGTTTGCAGGCAAAACCAAACATGGCAAGCTTCACAGGATCCCTTCCTGCCTCTCCTGCTCTGATTCCCGCACTTTCAGCCTGATTGCCTTACCTGTTCACCCACTGATTGACTGATGACTGGTAAAAAACCATGTGACCATCCAAGTGCGTCCAAAGCTCCCTAAAACCCAAGTATTTATGTGTAAAACGCCCATTTCCCAAACAAAAAAATGAATTATTAACCAATTTATCCTAAACGAACTAAAATTAAACAAAAATACTAATTATCAACCAAAAAATAAGCAAATAATATAAAATAAATCTAAATTCTAAGACTTAACTAAAATAGAGAAATAACTCCTACAATAATAGTGATGCTGGTCTGTAGCAGTGATTCCTGTCATTCTCTGTAAATATCTGAGCAGTAATTTATTAATCATGTGTTAATTAATAAAACAATAAAACTAGAAGAAGCTTTTGGGCTGCTCAGTCATCACATTTCATATGAATCCTTCATTCTAACTCTGTATTCAGATGAGACTCTGTCCAAGGTGCTGATTCTTTAACATGATAATAGAAATCTAATTAGTAACATAATCAGTAAGGATCATTAATGTCTCCGTGCTGCTCTGCCTGCAGTAATACCTGAGTAGCTGTCTGTGGTGCTGATCCTCAGCTACACCTTTTAAGTGTCCTGATCAACAGTTCTGCAGCTTCCTGAAGCTCTTTCAGAGTTTCTCTTTGGACATTTTCTGTTTCTTCCCTCATCTTCAATCCAGTCCTTGTACCTGAGCATCTTCAGAGGAATTAGTTTTTTCTTTGTTCAGCCACTCTAACCTATGAACCATTCAGGCAGGAAAAAGGCTCCTAACTCAAGGGATGAACCAGTGTTGTGTCCAACTTAGCAAAGAAGCCATTTTAAACTGGATCTTTAGGCACTTTGTTCCCAGCAGCCTGTCACAGAGACACATCATTTGTTCCCATTTCTTTAGCTGCATCTCTGAATAACAGCTTCATAGTTTCAACTTTTTTGTACATTTACGTTTAAAACTGCTTTCAGTTACCAAAATAGTCAAATTAATATAAGAAATTCAGTTTAAAAAAATCCTAATCCTAAAAAAAATTAATGTTATCACGTCTAAAAGTAGAAAAGTAGGAAAAAAACTGACAATAAGAATTATATGTTAAACAACATCACGAAAAAGTCAATAAGATTCAATTTAAAGCTTAATATATAAAGAAATATAAGATATAATCTAATGACTAATTATGAAACAATTAATATAAATTAAATGATTAAACTGTTTTATGCCACCAGAAATGAATAATCTAGAAGCTCTTTGTGGGTTTTAGACTGGAATTAAGATTTGTTCCCATTTCTTTAGCTGCATGTGTGAAAAACAGCAAAGATAACACAGTCTGACAGACAGAAAACAGGATTTCTGCAGCAACAAGGTGATTCCCAAAGAGCTGTTAGCTGAAAACTTGGCATATCTCAGCATGGTGTGCAGTGTGTCCTTAAAACATTTGAGGAAACTGGACAAGTGGAGGACAGAAGAAGAAGTGTCAGGCCTAAAGAACTATCTTCAGCAGATGAACAGCATCTGAAAGTGATGTCCTTAAGAAAGAGGAAAAAATCCAGCAAAGACCTGACACAGGAGCTGAGAGATGCATCTGGACCTTCAGCTGATCCATCTGCTGTTGGCCCAAGCCTCCTCAGAAATGGGCTCCATGGAAGGGTGGCTGTCAAGAAGCCGTTCTTAAGGAAGGGAAACAGGGAGAAAAGGCTGAGCTGTGCCAAAGGACACAAGAAGTGGGCTGAAAATCAGTGGCAGCAGGTCTGATGGAGGGATGAATCCTCCCCAGAGCCCGGACCTCAACATTACTGAAGCAGGTGTGGGATCATGTTGGGAGAGAACGGAACAAAAGGCAGCCCACATCCAAAGAAGAGCTTTGGGATGTCCTTCAAGAAGCCTGGAGAACTATTCCTGAAGACTCCTTAAAAAAAGGACAGAAAGCTCGTCTGACAGGGTTCAGGCTGTGTTGGAGGATAAAGGAGCTCAGAGCAGATATTCACTTTAAAGCTGCTCAGAACTGAACTAACTCTGGTTCTGACTCAGATTCTGGGTTTAGGTTAAAGTTTGAACATGTTATTTCCTCCACACCTTATAGAGAAATTAGGGCGGCTCAAGACTTCCATCCATCCATCCATTATATTCCGCTTCTCCGGGGGTCGGGTCGCGGGGGCAGCAGCTTGAGCAGAGAAACCCAGGCGTCCCTGTCCCCGGCCACTTCCTCCAGCTCTTCTGGGGGGACCCCGAGGCGTTCCCAGGCCAGCCGAGAGACATAGTCTCTCCAACGTGTCCTGGGTCTTCCCCGGGGCCTCCTCCCAGTGGGACGGGCCCGGAACACCTCACCGGGGAGGCGTCCAGGAGGCATCCTAACCAGATGCCCGAGCCACCTCATCTGACTCCTCTCGATGCGGAGGAGCAGCGGTTCTACTCCGAGCCCCTCCCGGATGACCGAGCTTCTCACCCTATCTCTAAGGGAGAGCCCAGACACCCTGCGGAGGAAACTCATTTCGGCCGCTTGTATTCGCGATCTCGTTCTTTCGGTCACTACCCACAGCTCGTGACCATAGGTGAGGGTAGGAACATAGACTGACCGGTAAATCGAGAGCTTGGCCTTCTGGCTCAGCTCCTTCTTCACCACGACGGGCCGGTGCAGAGCCCGCATCACTGCAGACGCCGCACCGATCCGTCTGTCAATCTCCTGCTCCATTCGTCCCTCACTCGTGGACAAGACCCCGAGATACTTGAACTCCTCCACTTGGGGAAGGATCTCATTCCCGACCCAAAGAGGGCATTCCACCCTTTTCCGGCCGAAGACCATGTTCTCAGATTTGGAGGGGCTGATTCTCATCCCAGCCGCTTCACACTCGGCTGAAAAACCGCTCCAGTGAGAGCTGAAGGTCACGGCCCGACGACGCCAACAGAACCGCATCATCCGCAAAGAGCAGAGACCCGATTCTGAGGTCCCCAAAACGGACCCCCTCAACGCCCTGGCTGCGCCTAGAAATTCTGTCCATAAAAATTCTGAACAGAATCGGTGACAAAGGGCAGCCCTGATGGAGTCCAACCCTCACAGGAAACATGTCCGACTTACTGCCGGCAATGCGGACCAAACTCTGACACCGGTCATACAGAGACCAAACAGCCCATATCAAGGGGTCCGGCACTCCATACTCCCGGAGCACCCCCCACAAGAGTCCCCGAGGAACACTGTCGAACGGCTTCTCCGAGTCCACAAAACACATGTAGACCGGTTGGGCGAACTCCCATGCACCCTCCAGGTGTGTTCCAACTTTAGGGGGATCACACTCCTCAGCCTCCCTAGTAAGGTCTATTCGGGGGTACTGGAGAGGAGAATCCGCCGGATAGTCGAATCTCGGATTCAGGAGGTGCAGTGTGGTTTTCGTCCTGGCCGTGGAACAGTAGACCCTATAACCCTAGAACTATACCCTCAGCAGGATCCTGAAGGGTACGGCTCAAGACTTTCGCATCATAAATCATCCTAATTTTTATCAGAAATACTGGACCAGTGAGAAATGATAGCTTCATATATCACTCATATGACTCTCATACATAATGTGCATAATTCTGAATTAAATATTCAGAAGTAACTGTATCCATCTCGCTTCATTCCTTCATAAAATAATGAGAATTGTATCAGTCAGGACCAATAATGATCAATAATGATCAATAATATCCCTCCACGGCTCCGCCTGCGGTGCTGATTCTTACATTTGGATCAGCGAGACTTTGTCTGTGGGGCTGAATCCTCCAGATTATCATCATTCATGTCACAACTCACTATCAGAAGCCCTGTTTCTGTGACGCTGCCAACAATAAGAGCCTCCGCGGTGTTTCTGTCCGAGGAGCGGACTTCTGCGCGCGGGAGCTCCGTCCGCGCTCCTGATCTTTGTCACATTTGGAATCAAATTGTTCAATAATAAAACAGCGTTTCTGTAGTTTGAAGCAGCCCAGCTGTCGGGCGCCAGGGTGGGAATGTTGCTCTACACGCGGCAGGAATGTGAAAGTGCGCGAGACGCAAAATACTGTACATAAAAAATGTTGAATGTATGAATAATAACGTACTGTAAGCCACGGAGGGAATAGAAGCCGCTGGTAATATCTGAGGAGCGCTGAGTGAGGTTCAGTTCATCAGATTTTAGTTAGAAGAGGAACATTCTGACAGTGTTGTTGGATTATTTCTGGAAGAAGCATTGAGGATGTCTTCCAGAAGAAGACCGTAAAACGATTTGTTGCTCAGAGATTATCCAGCAGCGGGTGTGAGGGGAAAGGTTTGAAATTTAATTAGGTTGAACCTTTAACTGAGGCGCGCCAGATTAACGGATTCATGCGCGCTCTCAGTCTTGGACGGATTAATTGTTTAAATTCTTGGAAGTCTGCAGATAACCGGGGCCCGCAGCCGGTCCAGGGGGCCCCCGGGGCTCCTGGGCCGCAGCATCACTCACCTATGTTGATGTTACTTGGGAAACTTGTGCCACTGCAGAGCCCGATCATCAGCACCAGCAGCAGCAGCGGCGGCGGGAAGCTGTGTGGCCGCATGTTTCCTCCAGCAGCACCGACAGGAGACGCGGAACAGCCGGGGTAATCCCATCCACGCCGTGGCCGGCAGAGATCCACCGCAGCCCGTCCTCAGAGTCACACATCCACGGCGGTCTGCTCCAGCCTCCCCCCCCCCCTCTCTAACTCTGAACTCTGAGTCTTTTCTCCTGGTTAAACATCCATGATGGGAGCGCAGGGCTGTGCTGCCGCGTCGGCTCCGAGTCTCAGAGTGTTTGTTCACTGTTTGCGTTCCCCCTCCACCTCTCAGTCTCTCCTCCCCTCTCGATGAGCTTCACACGCACGGAAAAACAAAAAGGATGTTTTTCCAGGCTCTGGAGTCAAGAGACCGTTTGGATGCCGTTATGTTTCCCCAAGCCAAATGCGCACCGTGACTAAACAAATCAGCCACAAGTATGTAATCACCGTGTTTGGACCGGGACAACTTTCCACTGCTGTTCCACCACATTAATCAGGCGCTGTGGTTCAGATGCATTATTCAGGTGCGGCTGCTATGATATGCCTTCACAAATGCTTATTAGATTTAATCACGTGTGTTTGTATCAGGAGAAACATGACTGATTAACACCTTATATTAAGAATTAATCACCTTCCTGCCCTCAGGTGAAATATATGGAATGCCAAGCATGTCACAAGAAATAATAAATCTGTAAAAGAATAACAAAAATGGTGAAAGAATAAATGTAGAAATAAAGAAACTAAAAAAGTATTAATACATTAGTTACCTGGTTTATTTATATAATCTTATTTTTAATGATCATCTTTCACTTTGCTTTACATTTTCTACTTCTTCATTGCCTTTGTTATTGCTTTTACACTTTCCATACTGACTTAAGGGCCGTGTATACTCTCGCAGCAGTGTGTCGCAGTGAGCTTGTCGCAGACATGACGCAGTTATTTTTGATTTATGCCCACTTTTGAAGCGCGGTCTGCGCTATGTTAATTCCACGCCACAACGCAAGAGGGACAATCACGAACAAGCTAGGACTGTGGGTGTGGTGGGTGGCATGTTTCTCTTCCGGTTACGGAGGTCATTCAACAACAATGGCGACTGGACGAATGCGCACTTTGATTGAGATGCAGCTGATCGATCTAAAAATAGAAGAAATATTGCTACTACTGGAGCTGGCAGAGAGGCGAAAGAATCGTCACGGTTAGCGCGGTTAGCGTCACCATTAGCTGGTTAGCAAACCGAAAATACGCATAGTGTAGAGCGGATGTAGAGTTGACCAATCAGAGGCCTCCTTTCTCTCCTCCCTGCGACGATATCTGCGGCACTGTCTGCGGTGATACAAGTTTGGGGAGGTGCACCAGAGTGTCTGCGTAAGGGGGGGGGGCATGTCTGCGTTAACTGCGACACACGCAGACGACCTGGTTTCCGACCATAAACCGCCCTTTAGCTTCTTAGGGACCGAGCAGTGAAACTGCAAGTATCGTATGCAAGGATACGATACTTCCAAATGGCACCACATTGGGGTTGGTTTCATGTGAAATTTGGTACACTCATTCATCATGCCCAGACGCACAAAAAAGTCTCATGCCGCCATGGTCCCACGTCCACAGGAAGGCGGCCATTTTGTATGGAAGGTGCGTTTTGATGCCATTTTTGCCCGATTCCACGCCTTGCATATGATCGAACTCGTCCTGCAGATTTAATGCTACAGACTTCAAACTTGGCCAGGTTACTCTTAAGACATGTGGGGGAAAATTCATGGGGAAACTTTTCCAAACTCTGAACAGTGTGGGCGTGGCCAGGCGGTGAAAATTGTGGGATGGCGTTTGTGGTTTGAAAGCCTTATTATCATGGCAAAGTCATGAAACTTGGCACACACGGCTCGGTCCCGCTCAAGGCTGCTTGCAGCTTTAATTAGGAACCAAGCCGTGAAACTGCAAGGACCCTATTGTATCTGTAAGAATTATTCTTTCTTTCCGTATTCTTCTTATTCTTTGCAAAAGGTACTCAAAAACTCATGAAATTTTGCAAGCACCACCCGCCAGTCGACGACATGAAAGAATCTAAACTTTATATTTTTGGGAGTCGCTCATTGACTCTGTAGCGCCCCCTACGATGCTTCAAAAGCTTTTCCAAACTCTGAACGGTGTGGGCGTGGCTAGGCGGTAAAAATCGTGTGATGCCGTTTGTAAATTGAAAGCCTTATCATCATCGCAAGCTCATGAAACTTGGCACACACGTCCACCCTGACAACCTCGTACGTATATAAAGGGTATCGTGTGTGGGCAGAGCTGCATGGCTCCTGCTTCCACACACAAAGTTACCGTATAAAACATGAAATGGTAAGAGCAAAAGGAGAAGGAGGATGACTTGACGTGCCATAACTGCGCCTTTTCATCAGACCAGGCTGAAAAAGAGCTGTTACTTCACCAGGCAATAAAATATTTTCTAAGTCCCGCCCCGAGGCCTCCTCCATGTTCGGACATGTCCGTAACAGAAGGCACCCTCACCAGATGCATGAAGCACCTAAACCGACTCTGAGCCCCTCCTGATGACCAAACTCCTCACATCAGCCCTTAGGGTGAGCAGAGACATGCTTCAGAGAAAGTTCATTTCGACTCAACGTTGAGTTTTTTTTAGAGCCTTATCACAAAATGGCTTCCCAATCACACAAAGAATAAAGGGGATACTAATAATCTTCTATTCGTTTTCCAACCAGCCAATTTACAGAAACAAAACAAAGATTCAGAGGAAAATCGTTCACTTCCATCCGTCTTCTCTGTAATTAATTAATTTGCACTTGACTAACAGGCTAACAGCAGCATGGGCGGATCCACTGGAGATGGGACAAATAATCAGTTTCAGATGGTTGACACATGCCTCAGAATCACAGCTTCATTTATCTGTGTCTGTCCTGCAGCTGCCGTCTGTTTTCCGACATGTGCAAACTGCTGTTTAACAGAACTCACCCATGGCCAAGCTGGGAACGTTCAGATATTCAGATGAAATTTCTCTGTGGATTTTTGTCGAAAAAGGTAAACTATTATTACCTTAATGCAAAGAAAAACAGTCTTCAGCAACCGGAGCCATAGCAGTATAACTATGGGATGTTTTAGGGTCACCTGAGCCATCCCTAACTATAAGCTTTATCAGAAAGGAAAGTTTTAAGCCTGATCTCAAAGGTAGAGAGGGTGTCTGCTTCCTGAAACCAAATTGGCAGCTGGTTCCACAGAGAGGGGCCTGATAACTGAAGGCTCTGCCTCCCAAACTGGCAGCTGGTTCCACAGAGAGGGGCCTGATAACTGAAGGCTCTGCCTCCTAAACTGGCAGCTGGTTCCACAGAGAGGGGCCTGATAACTGAAGGATCTGCCTCCTAAACTGGCAGCTGGTTCCACAGAGAGGGGCCTGATAACTGAAGGCTCTACCTCCCAAACTGGCAGCAGGTTCCACAGAGAGCGGCCTGATAACTGAAGGCTCTGCCTCCCAAACTGGCAGCCGGTTCCACAGAGAGGGGCCTGATAACAGAAGGCTCTGCCTCCCAAACTGGCAGCCGGTTCCACAGAGAGGGGCCTGATAACAGAAGGCTCTGCCTCCCAAACTGGCAGTTGGTTCCACAGAGAGGGGCCTGATAACTGAAGGCTCTGCCTCCCAAAATGGCAGCTGGTTCCACAGAGAGCGGCCTGATAACTGAAGGCTCTGCCTCCCAAACTGGCAGCTGGTTCCACAGAGAGGGGCCTGATAACTGAAGGCTTTGCCTCCCAAACTGGCAGCTGGTTCCACAGAGAGCGGCCTGATAACTGAAGGCTCTGCCTCCCAAACTGGCAGCAGGTTCCACAGAGAGGGATTTTCCCAATTTTGGTAATATTAGAAAGAATCTAAAAACCTGTTTTATATGCGAGATAAAGGATGGATCCTGGTAAAAAATAACTCAGAGGTTATACCGGAGCTGAAGGTAAACCAATTGAAAGATCAGCATAAGGGTTTAGCAGTACTTTACATTCCTTTTGAGTTTTTACCCCTTTTTCTTGTTGTTTCCTACCTGTTTAACTCTGTGAGCCTCAGGGTGTCGAAGAGCAGCATGCTGAGCGGGTGAGGACAAAAGAAAAAAGGCTTTATTGAACTAGCGAGAGGTGAAATTAGAGGAAATTAGGGATAAAAGAATCTACAAACTAAAGTTAAACGGAATAAAGGAAAGACAAACTGACTGAAATCCTGAGAGGGACGAGAACAAAAACCAACGTTCACAATGAAATGGCACAGAAGAAAGGAAAACCTGATACTCTGAGGAGTAATTTACATATAATCAGCAGCTGATCCACAAACCAGGTGTGACCCAGGGAAGCACAAAGAAATACAGATCGGGGTAAATTCTAAAAAATAAAACAGGAAGCAGGGAAATAAAACACAACAAGCAAAGACAAAGCAGAGCAGAACTCAGGCTGCACGGTGCTGTGGGCGTTAGCTCCGTCACCTCAAACTGAGAAGGTTCATCCGTCCACCCAATTTAGGGGTTCACTTAGTTTCTCACTCACTGCTGCTACCAGCTGCTGGATCAGGGGTTCACTTAGTTTCTCACTCACTGCTGCTACCAGCTGCTGGATCAGGGGTTCACTTAGTTTCTCACTCACTGCTGCTACCAGCTGATGGATCAGGGGTTCACTTAGTTTCTCACAGCTGCTACCAGCTGCTGGATCAGGGGTTCACTTAGCTTCTCACTCACTGCTGCTACCAGCTGCTGGATCAGGGGTTCACTTAGTTTCTCACTCACTGCTGCTACCAGCTGCTGGATCAGGGGTTCACTTAGTTTCTCACTCACTGCTGCTACCAGCTGCTGGATCAGGGGTTCACTTAGCTTCTCACTCACTGCTGCTACCAGCTGCTGGATCAGGGGTTCACTTAGTTTCTCACTCACTGCTTCTGTGTTTTGTCTCAGTTATAACATATTAAACATATTTTAAACAAATTTAAATATTTTCTCACAAAGTTCAGTTATGACAGTGGTAAACGCTGTTTGGTCCAGATGTGGCCCACAGAACAGCAGCCATCGTGGTTCCATAAGAAAACTGAAGATCTGGACCAAACAGTGGATGTTCTGAGCAGGGACCAGACCTTTATGTTGGGCACCACTCATTTCTGCCTCCTGTTACCCAAACAACATTTTTTACAGTGTTTAACAGTTAAAGGTTTTAAACTGCAATAAAAACTTAAAGTTAAACAGAAACGAGTCCAGAGAAACGATCTGAAGCGTCTTCACTGACCAACAGAACCGAGTCCAGAACCTGATGCAGCAGCACTCAGTGAAAGTTGTTCTGGAAGCTTCTCCAAGCAGCAGGTTACCTGCTGACAGGTGAGGGTGTCAGGATCGGGTATAACAGCAGCATCCACCAAAGGTTCAGGCTCTCCAACAAGGATGGGTCGTGGCTCACCGCATTGGGCCAAACTCCATCAGAGAATCATCAATAAGTTCAGCAAATGTTTCTCAGGAAGAGACCAGGAAAAAAATCAGGAAAAGTTCAGGAAAAGTTTTGGAAATGTTTAGATCAGGAAAAAAAAAACAGGAAAAGGTCAGAAAACGTTTTCTTTGAGTTTTCTGGAGTTTTCTTGGAGTTTCTGGAACATGGCCCAGTTCTGTGGACACCAGCTCGTCTCAGATGGACAGAAAGACAGTGGACACGTGTTCTGTGGGCATATGAGTCCACGTTTCAGCTGCTTCTGGGGAAAACTGCTGAGAAAGAGAAAGGTTTAAAGCCAGCGTCTGTGATGGTGTGGGGGGGCATCAGGGTCCATGGCAGGGAGGGCTTCATCTGTGTGAAGGTGTGGGGGGGCATCAGGGTCCATGGCAGGGAGGGCTTCATCTGTGTGAAGGTGTGGGGGGGCATCAGGGTCCATGGCAGGGAGGGCTTCATCTGTGTGAAGGTGTGGGGGGGCATCAGGGTCCATGGCAGGGAGGGCTTCATTTGTGTGAAGGTGCCCCTGATGCAGAGCTGGATGTTGGAGTTCTAGAGAGACAGATGCTGCCATCCAGGTGACGTCTTTTCCCGGGAGCTCCGTGGTTATTTCAGCAGGAATGGACCCAGATTCCTCTGAAAAACTCAGTTCCCAAAGCGTTAATGGGGAACTCCGGTATTTTCAACATTAAGCCTCTTTTCTGAGTCGTCTGCAATGTTTTAGAACCCCCCACACCGCTTTTTTGAATTTTACTGCTGTCTCCGGTATTTGCCTAATTTTGATTCTTCTCAACCTGCTTCAGAATGGCAAGTCATATGCATGTCTTAAAAGGTCCGTAAAAGCACCATAAACGTCCGTTTTCAAAATCGTGTTTTATTTGGCAGCTCGTTCTTGCTCTAACTATTTTCTTAGCCACCTCACAGCCGTGGATAAACTTCCGCTCAGCAGTTGAATCTGACTTGCTATACTCCACACCACTTGATGGCGGAGTAATATCAACGAACATCCAGTCTTCAATAGAACTCAATGGGATTTACAAAATGTCAAATAAAACACGACAGAAGCAACTTTTCGCAACGAAATTTGATGTGGATTACCAGTGCACACCAGTAACCACTCCGGTGAGTTGATGATTTTGAAAACAGACGTTTATGGTGCTTTTACGGACCTTTTAGGACATGCACATGACTTGCCGTTCTGAAGCAGGTTGAGAAGAATCAAAATTAGGCAAATACCAGAGACAGCAGTAAACATCAAAAAAGCGGTGAGGGGGGTTCTAAAACATTGCAGACGACTCAGAAAAGAGGCTTAATGTTGAAAATACCGCAGTTCTCCTTTAAGAAGGGTCGTTAAAGGAAGCTGAAGGAACAGGATGGGAACTCTGGAACAGCTTTCACTGAGTGTTGATGCTTCAGATTCTGCATCCTGATCAGACGCATTAATAACCTCAGCATGAGGAAAGAGTCCTCCAGCTTTCAGCCTGAAGGATGAGCTGCTCCACATCTGAAACCCAGACACCTCAGTGTCTCTGGGTAGAAATCGGCAGCTGAAGAAATCAGTTTAATTCCATCAGTTTTTTCAGTAAACAGCCTGATATCACGTGATCATTGGAGTAAAAGAAGTGGAGCCGAGGAGTTTCCTCCCTCGTTTAGACAATAATAAGAGCCGTGTGCAATTAGCTGAAGCAGCAGAAAGCAGCTGAAGCAGCACATACAGTTTGTTTATCTGCAGCTGCACACAAGCTCCATCAAACAATCTGATTTGAGTCCACGCCGACGCCTGCTGACGGTCCGATGTGATTGGCTGATGGTCGTTTGGTGATAAAATCAGAAACCAGCCGTAAAAGGATTCTGAGGAAGAAGAAGGTGTTCGTCAGGGGTTGTATGCATTTTTAACCTCAGTCTGTTTGAAACAGTTTTCATGAAATAAAGTCAGATTAAACTAGGGGTGCAACGGATCAAAAAACTCACGGTTCGGATCGTTCCTCGGATCAGAGTCACGGATCGGATCATTTTACTGGGCATGTATTGTTGTAATGTTTTAAATCCTTGAACGCAGTTTTTCTAGAGAAGATAATTGCTTTGTATATGGGAGTATCGTCCATTGACTCTTTTGGGCTTTCACATGCGCGCGCCTACCGACAAGAGGTAAGTGACATGCTGTTTATAAAGTTGTTTTGTAACGTCCCCATGCCAGTAATGTGAGAACCATGCATATGGTTTTGATGGTAAGGCTTGTGACTTTATTGTCGGATGGTTTATAAAGTGGTGTGACGTTTCTGCAGTGTGCAAGTTGTTGTTTTACGTGGAAGGTTTAGCTCTTGCCCCTTAGCCACCACGTATTTGGTTAGCATGACAGGCTGCGCAAACAGAGCAATCGCTTCACAGGGAGCGCCGATTTGCACCAGTCTGTGTCCTACCGTCAGTATTTGACAACCTCTAGCAATGGAAATGCGCTTCAAATGCCCCGGAGTTCCCCTTTAAGACAGGCATGGACTGATAATCGGGCGTACCGGGCATTTGCCCGATTGGCCGACGTGCTATTTGGGCAAACAGCAGGCTCTTCATCTGCTCCGGTGACTGATGTCAAATATGGTGGTGGTGGTGGTGGTTGTAGTGGAGGCGACGGCGAATCGAGCAGTGAACATGTCAATGCAGCTGCTGCAGTATTAGAACCTGCGGTAAGCTGGACAGTTTTCAGAGCCCCAAACTATGTAATGATAGGATAAACCAACCTACCCCTTACTGAATATGATAAAATAACATAACCCCAATAAAATTATGTTGGGTAATGTTCCATGGTCAAGTTAGTTTGTATAGTAAACACAGGTGCTGCTACCCATAAACTTCATGCTACCACTAGCGGCTAATGATGAATTTTCTAGCCTACACTGAGTGCATGGGAAAATAAGCCTAGGTTTGGCTAATACGTCTATGTCTTCCACCCTGAACTGAACACTTGCGAGAACCTTAAAACCACTATTCACCAACATAACAGAATGTAGCATGCAAATGTCATCATTAGACTATCATTGTTTGTGGGTAGAGTAGCCTTGGCTAGACCAAGGCTAAATGAGGTTTTGCCAAAAGGCAGGTGGCAGTTTCTATTAAGATGGATAAGGTCAATGAAAGAAAGTCACAATAGTGTTAATAAATTAAAGGCCTACAGAAAGGTGATTTTTTGCACAAAACTGAAATAGCAGATCGATTCCTTATATACCATGGAATTTTTTTATGATTTTAAAATAATTTTAGGCCCCTGGATAGTCCTGATTAGGCCCAATAAACTATCACCACATTTTACTCGAATAGCCCGACATTTGGCAAACCGAAAGTAGCAGACGACAGGTGCGTGACGTCACGAGTGCCAGCTGCTGGAACAACCCCCAACAATCACCACGTCTGATACTAGTAGTTCTAGTAGCAAAGCCAGCAGTTTGCCAGACCTGGACAGCTTCTTCACGGCAAATTTCGATCCGAATATTGTTGATGACAATGAAGAAGACAATGAAGAGCCTGAAGAAGAAACCGAGGAGGGATTAGAACCATACAGGTTCGAGCCAGCCATTGCCAGTGACAGTGGGTCAGAGTCCGAGTCCGAGAGCAGTGGGGACGATGATGGTGATCATGGTGATTTTGGTCGTCTTCAGAATGCCGATTGGTGAGCATACACTGTGTTTGGTCTAGGCCACGAGTCACAAAAGCAGCGTGTAATTGTGCAGCTATTTCCACCGCTGTATACACAGCTGGACTGTTTGGCACCAAAGCAGGAGGAACAAAAAAAGGTCACCGGTAATAAAACATAACAGTCCATTAGGCTGCAACAAAGAGACAGAATCCCATAGCGCCCTCCTCTCCATCTCTGATAGATAACTCCACTGTTGCTACATTTGCGGCACTGAAACCTTGTCCAAACACAAGTATACTCCCACTCACTTTCGTGCTTGGAAGTTCCCCATGTGTGCCGCGGGACGCCGGGGCTCTTGATGATCGCTCTGCCGGCTGATTTCAGGGCACCCATCCCGAGGTCTGTCCGCTCTCCGCCAGGTGGATTCCCCCTGAGTGTCCGCACCGCAGGGAGCTGAACACGGCGGGATGCGCTCCGGCTGATTTCAGGGCAACCATCCCGAGGTGTGTCCGCTCTCCGCCAGGTGGATACCCCCTGATGCTAGTCGTCCATTGTTCCGTCAACGCAAGCCGTATCCAACGCATTCAGTTCATTTTCATTGAAATCCGGCCGATCGTTGTCGCTTTGCTCGCAAAGCATGCTGGGATTCCGGCACGGCGACCGGGGGACCTGCAGCACGTCAAAAAGTTGGGCTCGCTCGAAGTTTATGCAAATTTGCCACGGCAGCCGTAGTGCGTTACCCAATGACAGTAGATCATGTGATCTCCTATGTCGCATCAGCAGCAGCAGCACAATAGCAGCTCTCCTCGCTCGCAGATCCAGATCCATGGTGCAGTATGAAATAATGTTCCATTGCTGACGATTTATACACATTAATCTCCCTCCAAAACTCAAATTTTTAGAGGGAGAAACTTCGGTTGGTTAAAATCACAAGTTATTTACTTTCCCCCGGAGCCATTCTACCGTATGTTCTATCTACAACTTCGTATACACGCCCCTGGATGCCTAGTGTCGCAACACGGCGACACTAGGCATCCAATCCGGCGAGTTAAGTTGACGTGACGGAACAATGGACGCCTACCCTGAGTGTCCGCACCGCAGGGAGCTGAACACGGCGGGATGCGCTCCGGCTGATTTCACCAGACAAGGAGGCAGGCGAACAGGGAGACACAGACACAAGTTCCGACCGCAGGTCTCTCTGCTTCCTCTTTCCCCGGTGGTGTGAGCTGCTGGTGCTGAGGGCAACACACGCACCCACAGCACTTCGTACATCTACTCGCAATAAAAACTGCACTGAACCCAACGATTAATTGCCTTCACCATTCAACAAGCACACTACAGTAGCGGCAGCCAGGAAAAACCATGGCACTTGTGACGTCGCACGGAAGCCCCGCCCCCCAGTCTGGAATTCCAGGAAGGATTTCCAAGCGGCAAATTCAAAATCGCAAATTTCATGCGTTTATGAAATGTTTTGGTATAGGGTCCAAAGATCATTATTGTTCCTCTGTGTATGTATTATCATTATGTATTGGGTGTAGTGTCAGCTTTCTATAGGCCTTTAAGGTTTAGGAAGTATTTTAAGTGTCCACTCTCACTAATTTCCATTAACCCGTTCCATGCCTCAAGGTATTTATTTTTTCAAAATTTGCACAGTTGGTATACACATTCAGTACACCAAAAAAAAAACTGACAATGTTTGTGTTGTGCAATGTGGTGGGCCAGTCTAGTCCAAAACGCCAGGGACGATTTTTTGTCCCAGTCCACCCCTGCTTTAAGACATGCTTGTAGTCTGACCAGCCTATTGGGTTCATCTGGTTTTATAGATAAGTACAACTGGGTATCATCAGCATAGCAATGGAAATTTATGCCATGCTGTCTAATAATGTTACCTAATGGAAGCATGCATAAATTGAAAAGAATCGCTCCAAGCACAGAACCCTGAGGAACTCCATGACTTACTCTGGTGTGTGAGGAAGATTCTTCATTTACAAGAACAAACTGAAATCTATCAGATAAATATGACTTAAACCAGCCTAATGCAGTTCCTTTAATCCCAATAACATGTTCAAGTCTGTGTAATAAGATACTGTGATCGACCGTATCAAATGCAGCACTGAGATCCAACAGGACAAGAACAGACACAAGTCCGTTCGGAGGCTAAGAGGTAACTTTCAGCAGTGCAGTTTCTGTGCGATGATGCACTCTGAATCCTGACTGAAACTCTTCAAACAGATTATTTCTGTGGAAATGATCACAAAGCTGAGCTGCAACTATTTTTTCAAGAACTTTAGACATAAAAGGGAGATTGGATATAGGTCTATAATGAGCTAACACTTCTGAGTCAAGAGTAAGTTTTTTAAGTAAAGGTTTAATTACAGCAACCTTAAAAGGCTGAGGTACATGTATTTGTATTTTTTGTACGTGTATTTTTAGCTGCTGTTTACATCCACCCAAGCGCTAATTACACAACAGCACTCAGTAAACTGCATGACGTCATCAGCACGACAGAGACTGCTCACCCCGACGCTGTTTGCATAATCGCTGGAGATTTTAATAAGGGCAACCTAAAGACTGTACTCCCCAAATACTACCAGCATGTGGACATTCCCACTAGGGGTAAAAACACATTGGACCACGCATACAGCAACATTCGGAGGGCTCTGAGGGCGGCACCTCGTCCCCCATTTGGCAGCTCGGATCACATCTCCTTGTTCCTGTATCCGGCCTACAGACAGAGTCTCAAACAATCGAACCCTGTCACCAGACAGGTTCAGCTATGGTCACCAGAGGCTGAGAGCACTCTGCAGGACTGTTTTGCTACAACAGACTGGGATGTGTTCAGAGCCGCGGCCACCCGGGAGGACTTTTCTGTCAGCGTAGAGGAGTATGCTGAGTATGTGTCTGGGTATATCAGCACTTGTGTTGAGAACATCATACCCACCATACAAGTCAAAAAGTTCCCCAATCAGAAGCCCTGGGTTAACAGCGAGGTACTGTGCTTACTGCGTACTCGCACCGCTGCATTTAAATCTGGCAACGAGGCTGAGCGCAAAGCTGCACAGTACAGACTGGAGAAGGCCATAAGAGCGGCCAAGAGGCAGCACAGAGAGAAGACAGAGGACTTCTACTCCAACGCTGACGCCAGGAGGATGTGGCAAGCTCTGGACCACATCACAGACTTCAGAACTTGCTCCAGAACCACCACCACCATCAGCTCTTCAGACAGCCTGCTGGACGACCTCAACGTGTTCTACACACGCTTCGAGAGCTCCACCCCCACCCCCACCACCTCTACAGAACACACACACACCTCGGCTACTCATCCCCCCTCCCCCCCGCCAGCCATCACATCAGCCCAGGTACACAAAGCACTGAGAAGCATCCAGCCCCGGCTGACGTTCTCACTTCCATCTTCAACCTCTCCCTCAGCCAATGTACTGTCCCCACCTGCTACAAGACCACCACCGTCGTCCCCCTTCCCAAGAAGAACCCCCCATCCTGCCTGAATGACTACAGGCCAATAGCACTCACTTCAATCATCATGAAGTGCTTTGAGAGAGTGGTACTGTCCCACATTCAGAGCTGCATACCGGACACTACAGACCCTCTGCAGTACGCCTACAGGCACAACAGGTCTGCCTCTGACGCCATCGCCGCTGCCCTGCACGTCTCCCTCTCCCACCTGGAAAATAAAGACTCCTACATCAGGGTACTCTTTATCGACTACAGCTCTGCCTTTAACACGGTCATCCCCCACAAACTCACCCACAAACTGTCTGCCCTTGGACTCCACCCCACCCTCTGTGACTGGCTCTTGGACTTTCTGACTGGCAGACCACAGTCTGTCAGGATTGGGAATAGGACTTCAGCCAGCATCACTACCAGCATCGGTACACCTCAGGGCTGCGTCCTCAGCCCCATCCTCTACACCCTGTTCACCCACGACTGTGCCGCCTCTCACCCCGACAACATCATCCTTAAGTTCGCTGACGACACTGCTGTGATTGGATGCATCACTGGCGGAGACGAGGCAGCTTACAGGAGGGAGGTGGACAGCCTGGGGACATGGTGTGGAGACAACAACCTCACCCTGAACACAGACAAGACCAAGGAAATGATAGTGGACATGAGGAGGGAGAGGAGACCTCATCAGCCACTGTCTATCCAAGGCCTGGAAGTGGAGAGGGTGAGCAGCTTTAAATATCTGGGGGTCCACCTCAGTAACGACCTCACCTGGACATTCAACACCACACAGGTGGTAAAGAAGGCTCAGCAGCGGCTGTACTTCCTGAGGAGGCTGAGAAAATTTGGCATGTCACCCAAGATTCTCAGCAACTTCTACAGCTGCATCATTGAATCCATCTTAACCACCTCGATCACTGTATGGTACGGCAGCTCCACCGTGAAAGACCGCAAACGCCTGCAGAGAGTGGTAAAGACTGCATCAAAAATCACAAGAACACCACAACCATCTCTGCTGAGCATCTACCAACGGAGAGTCCACAGACGAGCTGCCTCCATCATCAAAGACCCCACACACCCCCAGCACGGACTGTTCTCACTTCTGCCCTCAGGACGGAGGTTCAGGAGTGTGAAGTGCAAAACCACCCGATTTAAAAACTCTTTTTTTCCCACTGCCATCAGATCACTGAACTCCGCCAAAGACCGAACTGGGGGTCACATACTGCAACTGTCTTTTACTGACTACCTGAATGTACTTTCAATTTCGCACAACCACTTTACTGCTGACTACTGCACAAAGACAGCTAATGTAGCGCACTACTGCACATTATGTATACAGGCCAGATTTCTATATTTTTATTTCTATATTTCTATTTTATTTAAGAAACCTGTTAGAAAATTGTTGTTGCATGCTTATTTTATCTTTATGTTATATTTTATTATTATATATTTGGACATCCAGTGCGGGCAACAAAGAAAAGAATTTCATTGTTCAGGGAAACACGTTTCTAACTGCACATATGACAATAAACCTTTGAATCCTTGAATCCTACATATCCTGTCAACAAAGACAGATTGATCAAATCCAGTTTAATATAGAATTAAAGTTCATATTCAGGCTGTCATTTTCAACATCTACATGAATATTAAAGTCACCCACTACAATGACTTTATCTGTACTCAGCACTAACTGGGATAAAAACTCTGAGAATTCAGACAGAAACTCAGAATAAGGGCCAGGTGGACGATACACAACAACGAACACAAGAGGTTTCTGGGATTTCCACTTTGCGTGGGAAAAACTGAGAATCAGAGATTCAAAAGAGCTCAAACTAATCTTGGGTCTGGGACTGATTAGTAACCCTGATCTGAAAATAGCTGCCACTCCTCCTCCTCTGCCTGTGGTTCGAGGAACGTGAACATTTAAACAGTCACAGGGAGTTGCTTCATTAATGCTAACATGATCCTCCTGCTGCAGCCAGGTTTCTGTAAGACTAAATATATCAATATGATGATCACACATCAACTCATTCACTAACAGAGACTTGGAAAGGAGAGATCTGATATTCAGCAAACCACATTTAATAGTTTGATGTTTTTGTTCAGTTAAAGTTTTTGTTTTAATTTTTTTTTGCACAAGAGGATTTACTCCTTTTGTGTTAATTGACTGGGTGGGTAGCAGCAGGTGGGAAGCTGCAGAGAAGTGTGTAAGACTACAACTCTGCATCTGCAGGCAGTGATACGAAGGGAGAGAAAATAGGGCCAAGAGATTGTGAGGTCTGACTTTTTCCTGGAGAACGATTTTGTGGTGCAAATGTTTTACTCTTTTGAACACATATTGTTTTGAGACGCAAAACGCTTTATTTTTTAAACCCCAGCCAACTAGCCGGACTACTTTCATCAACACCAAAACGAGGCTGGAACTCGCCTCACAGGACGCAGCAGGGGGTAAAAAAATGTTCAGAAATGATATTGCTAATATGGGATGTCATACAGCTTCATGTCAAAAGAGGCGAACTATCCCTTTAAGATGTGTTTGCAGGAAAGTTTTCATCCCATTTTTGTTTTTTTGCTGTAAAGAAAACAGCAAAGTTTATCACTCTGATGAGGAGAGAAACTGTAAAGAAGGATTGAAATGAAAGAGACTCAGAATTTAAACTTCTTGTGGAAACCTGCCCTTTTGCACATATTTACGACGACTCCGTTGTTGTCAGCAATAAAACTCGCTCGTGCTCATCCAGTGTAATCTGAGTTCAAATCAAAATTTCATGTTGTTTCAGGACATTTTTTTGCTGTTTTGTCAGCTGTGGTTTAAAAGCTGCCTGCAGGACCGACACACAGCATTTCTATACATTAAATTATCTAAAGCAGCCAGGAGGCTCACAAAAGAACGAGGCCTCTGCAGGTTTCTGTAAAGGACGGTGGAAGAATGAATAAGTGATGAGTGCATTGTGCCCACACAGCACTGTTTTAGTATGTAATGTAATGTGTGTGAAAGCTGGTTTAAATGCTCGGCGCTCTTATTCCCCATCAGACAGAGTAAAACCATAGATGTGGAAGGAAAGTATGCGCTCTGATAAAGCTGCAGCTCACAGACAGACCTATGTACAGATGATGTAACAAACCGCTCTGTTGTGAGCCTGCAGAGCTGCTCGAGTACAGAAAATATTTGGAAATTCAGGCTGCTGTGGAAAGTAAAACCAGCAGCTGCTGCAGCTGTCAGCCTGTCAGGATGCAGGGAGGCTTTAAGAGTGCTGAGAACACTCACTCACTGTTCAGAGGGCGGTTAGTGGGATGGTTTCAGGTCGGCAGGGGGAAATTACACAGGATTGGGTCAACAAAATATAGACAAAGGCTGTGTTCGAAACCACATTTGTTTTGAAAACAGGAAGTGAACCTACCCTCGTTGTAGCTAGCTTGAAACTGCCGTTTTGACAGGAATCGCCGACGTCACGTTACGTTGCATCTTGGGTAGTTTGAGTATGAGTAGTAACCTCATGATGCATACCCAACATTTCGGAGAATCTAGTATGCATCCGGGAACTTCTCGCTAACTCAAACTCGCTTACTAACTGTATGTATGCAGTTTCGAACACAGCCTTAGTAATTTGTATACTTTTATATATAAGGCATTACTTGGTCTACTGCCTTCCTATATCTGTTCCCTAACTGCACAGAGAGGTGCTGGTCCATACTTCTTCCGTTCTCCAGACTACATGTTGCTTTCTGCTCCACATGCCAGTAATGAACTGGGTAAAAAGGCTTTTGGCTGCTCTGCAACTCCAGCATGGAACATGTTGCAGAAGGACTGGAAGCTTACAGTTACTCTCTTTGAGCGCCTTCAAATCCAAACTGAGGACACTTGAGGCCGACTCCACTACATGTACTTGTTTTTCATGATCTGCTTGTAAATTCAATTTAATTTCTTTCATTTGTTTGTGTTTTTAGTGCTGCGGAAGAGTGTGGAAGAGTGCTGCGGAACCGGAAAAGAAAGTAATCGGCGGATCCACCAAACATGGAGAAGGGTACGAAACTTTTACTCGGCCATTTTCATTTTAAAGTTCTTCCAGACGGCGGAGTCGACAGAACCAAAGTCATCTGTAAACACTGCCAAGTTGAATTGTCTTCTCAGCGTAGTAGTTCCAGTCTAAAATATCACTTAAAGGCAAAACACACAACTGATAGCAGCAAGTCATTCAAGGAAACAGACAGTGGAGCGAGGCTTCTACATAAAAACTACAGAAAGATGCTGATGTTAAAAGTGTGTTTACACAACAAATGTTATGGCACTTTCATTCATATGGCAGCACATTTAAAATAGAACTAAATGCTAAAAGCTATACAATACTTTTGGATTCATTTTTGGATTTTGCGTACAAATGCGATTAATCGTGATTAATCAGGGAAATCATGTGATTAATTAGATTAAACATTTAAATCGTTGCCCAGCCCTAAATAATAATAATGGGGAAACTCCCATGATCCCCTCAGTAAAGATCTGGGTTAAAGCCACGCTGCTCCTTCTGAACCGGAGGTTCAACAATCAGTCGGAGCCTCCTCTCCAACACCCTGCAGTAAACTTTCCCAGGGAGGCTGAGCAGTGGGAGCCCCTGTAGTTGGAACACACTCTGTGGTCCCCTTTCTTAAAAATTGGAACCTCCATCCCAGTTTGCCACTACACGTACCGTACCCAGAGCCTTCAGCCTCTCAGGGCAAACCTCCTCCACCCTTTCACTGTCGGGAAGCTTTGTATCTACCTCAGCCAAGGCGGTGGGCAAGTCTTCCCCCAAGTCCTTCGACTCTTCAATGGAGGACACGCTGCCCGGACCTACGAGATCCTCAAAGAGCTCCCTCCTTCCACCAACCGACAAGATCCTCAGTCCAGCCTGGGACGGACCCTGTTTTCCCTTTCTGAGTCACCGAACGGCAGAGATGGGACCAAGTCACACATGTGCAAGTCTCAAGTAAGTCTCAAGTCTTGGCTTTCAAGTCTCAAGTAAGTCCCAAGTATTTTTTTCAAAGTCAAGTCAAAGTCAAGTCACCTTATTATTGCAGTTTTACCTGCAGAATCTGATCTTAATAAAGAGAAAAGACAAGATACGAGTAACTGTCAGTAAACTCCTACAAATAGTTAACAGCTCACTGGCATCAGGCATTTTTCCCAAGTCACTAAAGACAGCTGCCATTAAGCTACTCCTAAAGAAGAGAACTCTAGATGCCTCTATGATGAACAACTACAGACCTGTCTCTAACCTCTCTTTTATATCCAAGATTATTGAGAAAGTTGTATTTAACCAGCTCACGACTTTCTGAATGAAAGTGGAAGTCTTGATAAGTTTCAATCAGGCTTCAGACGTCATCACAGCACTGAAACAGCTCTGGTCAAAGTGTTAAACGACATTAGGTTGAATACTGATTCTGGTAATGTTTCAGTCCTGGTTCTGTTGGACCTTAGCGCTGCGTTTGATACTGTAGATCACAGAATCCTGTTGCACAGGCTGGAAAACTGGGTTGGACTTTCTGGAGCGGTCCTTAACTGGTTCAGGTCCTACTTAGAAGGCCGGAGTTATTTTGTTACTATTGGCAGCTATGAATCTGAGCGAGTGGCCATGACTTGTGGAGTCCCCCAGGGGTCAATTCTTGGACCTCTTCTGTTTAACTTGTATATGCTCCCTTTGGGTCAGATATTGCAGAATTTTAACATCAATTATCACAGTTATGCAGACGATACACAACTTTATGTGTCTCTGTCACCGGACGACTGCAGCCCAGCAGACGTACTGTGTCAGTGTCTGGAGGAAGTAAACACCTGGATGAGAGAGAATTTTCTACAATTAAATGAAGACAAAACTGAGATCATTCTGTTTGGTAGCAAAGAGAAGAGGGTCAGCGTTGGTAAATATCTTGAGACTCGGGACCTTATAATCACTGACCAAGCTCGTAACCTCGGAGTGTTGATAGACTCAGATCTGACTTTCAGCAGCCACATCAAAGCTGTCACCAAGGCAGCTTTTTACCACCTCAGAAATATCAACAGAATTAAAGGTTTCCTCTCCCAAAAAGACCAGGAGAAACTCATCCATGCATTCATCTCCAGTAGACTCGATTACTGTAACGCTCTTTTAACTGGACTTCCCAAAAAGAGCATTAAACATCTGCAGCTCATCCAGAACGCTGCTGCTAGAGTTTTAACCCGGACTAAGAGATCTGAACACATCACACCAGTTTTAAAATCTTTACACTGGCTTCCAGTCAGTCACAGAATAGATTTTAAAAGCCTGCTGATGGTTTACAAATCCCAGAATGGTTTAGGCCCAAAATACATCTGTGATATGTTCAGAGAATATAAACCCAGCAGAGCTCTTAGATCCAAGGACTCAGGTCAGCTGGTCCAGTCCAGAGTCCAGACTAAACATGGAGAAGCAGCATTTAGCTGTTATGCTGCAAACAAGTGGAACAAACTGCCACTGGAGATTAAACTTTCACCAAATGTAGACATTTTTAAATCCAGGTTAAAAACATTTCTTTTCTCATGTGTCTATGCATGAAATATCTTTTAACTTCATTTAAATGATTTTAATTGTTTCTCTTTATATTATTTTATGTATTTTTAATGCTTCTTGCACTCCCTGCTGCAATGCTTTTATTTTATGTAAAGCACTTTGAACTGTTTGTACATGAAATGTGCTATACAAATAAATTTGATTTGATTTTGATTTAAACATCATTGGCCAATGTGTCCCACCTGTCCACCCCGTATCATATCAAGCTAACGTTAGCTAACTACCGACTAGGCTAACAGGTTAATATTAGCTAATTTGACAAGCACTTAGTGGTCAGAATGGATCTTCAAATGACTTGATCTTCAAAGGATCTTTCGAGATGTTGATGCCGCATGTCTTGCACTGTGCTGTTCGTCTTTTGCCGTCAAAATGGTAATTACGAAAGCCAAAGACAATGACTCTCGGTCCCCCTCCCGCTGACATGTTGATGCATATCTGATATGAGTTTATTCTCTCCAATAAACACGTAAGATATGTAGAGAGGGCATGACTGATTGACAGGGTAGGGATCCAATCATAACGCCATTCTCAGCCTGCGCTCCTACCGGGTCATCCATATTATTTTTTAAATATATTTATTAATTCTATATTCAAACTGAAAACATGAACTGAATAACACTCAAGTCATTCAAGTCATCGTGTCTCAAGTCAAGTCAAGTGCCGAGTCTTTAACTTCCAAGTCCGAGTCAAGTCTCAAGTCTTTTATTTTTTGTCAAGTCAAGCCACAAGTCATCAAAACAGCGACTCGAGTCGACTCGAGTCCAATTCACAGTGACTCAAGTCCCCATCTCTGCCGAACGGTTAGCCAGAACATCCCTGAGGCCAACCGAAAGCTTCAGGGGACCGCTGGAACAACCAGGCCCAAAAAGCCTCCTTCTTCAGCTCGACGCTTCCCAACCTCCCCAGGAGATCAGAGAATCCTCCCTGATGTCGGTGCTTTCACTCACACAGACGGTATTTTAAGTCTATGTTGGGGTTTTTTATCAGAAAGTTTGGGGAAAATATGACTCAGGTGGCTCCAATAAATAGAGATTAAATGAAGATAAGGGCCGACAGGAAATGAGTACGATGCACCTTAGAAACTTTGGCTCCGTGCAGCAGCCACAGATAATCTCTGCACCAACGTTCTGCCCCTGCAGCATTTAACTTTAATTACCCTTCAACATAAAATATTACTTGTTAGATTTTGCAGTTTAGCAAAAAGGTTTGTATCCATCGCAGCTGCCACATACGTCCTTTAATTGAATATAAATGCCCTTTGAGGCCGAGCTTGTTATTGATTGGAGCTTCCTCTGGCTGAGCTTCCTCATGGAAACTAAAGTGAACTAAACTGCAGACCTCATGATCTTCGCCTCAGCTCTCCTTTTCCTCTTTTATTGCTCAGAGGCAAGAGAACAGACAGTGATGAAGAGGACTTTCCAGAACCTGGGAGGCAGACTGAAACACTCCCGGACGCAGCTGAGACGCTTTGACGGGACGAGGAAGGTGCAAAGAGACGAATCCTCCTGAAAAATCTGAAAACTGCTCAATCTGACCCAGAATCAAACACCAAGAGCCATAAATGTTGGAAAATAAGTCCTAATGCAAACTGCTGAGTCACAATGTCCACCACCTGCAGGGAATTTAAAAGATATATTTTAAAAAGACGCATGAAAACGGCAAAGAAAACAAAATGCTTTGTTCTGTTTTGTTTGAATCCATCAAATCTCTGATTACCTGCAAATTACAGATTTGAGCCAACCTCTGCATGGCACTTTTCTGCAAGGGGAAATGGTTTCCACCTTGTAATTAGGGTGTAGCTGCTTGGTAAATACATCCACTGAGGGATTTCAGTCTTCTTCCTGAGCGGATGTTTGTATCAAAGGTTCTCTCCATCTCCTGAACAAACTAACGTCCAGCAGCACTTTACAGGAGGGCCACTGTTTCTCTGTCAAACAGGGAGATTTTCCCAGCATCTTTAGTCGTATTAGTCCTGATCAGAGGTGGGTAGAGCAGCCAAAAATTGTACTCAAGTAAAAGTACTGTTACTTTAGAATAATATGACTCAAGTAAATTAAAAAGTAGTCATCCAAATAATTACTTGAGTAAGAGTAAAAAAAGTGCTTGCTGAAAGTACTGAGTAACTGTTGAGTAACGTCTGATTTATTTGTTAACACAAGCATTCAATCAGACAGACAAAAATACTAAATAATCATCTTTAGGCAAATTAGAGTTCATCCAATTGATAAAATAAATTAAAATGAATGAATTAATTAATTACAAAATAGCTTAAATTAAAATAATCCAGGTAAATTGAAGTGCTTCAATAAAAAATAAAAGAGACTTAGGAAATGTTTAAAACATATGTAACCCATATGTAACCTAAAAAACAAACATTCACCTATCCATGGGGGAAAAAAACGAGCTTAGGAAACTTACCGCTACATGTTTCCTCAAGTTAGATGTTGAGTTTCTGCTGAAATGTGCGTTTGTTTTGGTTGACACAGAAGACACATAATGTAGCTGCTGTTTCTCACTCTTTGTAAGGTAAACATGCTTTCAGTATGAGGCCTCGTCTGTGTCTTCATTTCCCACCGTTGATTCTGACATTTTTCATCTGTTTCTTTGTTTGTTTGCTACGACTGTAAACTGTAAAGCTAACCCGTCCCGCCGCTGAGATTGAGTATGATCACGTGACCAGACTGCACGGCTACGTCTGATTGGTGGAACACAGTCAGGTGGTAGAGCCTTTGGCGGAAGTCTCTCTCTCTGTCAGAATAAAACATTAAAATGAGGCGTACGCGGGGGGATAAAAATAATGAGGCGTAGAATACCAAAGAGGTAAGAAGAGAAGTAACCAGCTCATTGTAGCCTAATGTAGCGGAGTAAGAGGACAGTTTCTGCTGCACACATCTACTCAAGTAAAAGTAAAAAGTATAGAGATTTAAAACTACTCCGAGAAGTATAACTTTTTCAAAAGCTTACTCAAGGAAATGTAACTCATTACTACCCACCTCTGGTCCTGATCTTAATGGGCATCAATGGGTTTGAAGTCGCAGACACAGTGAGGATGAAAACCAGATGAATCAGGGGTGGAAAAGTGAGCTTTCAATCAGAATATTGCTGGTTTGATCCCAAACTTCCCCCCATTGTGTTGCTCACTCACAGGTTGTTTTGGATAAAAGTGTCTGTTAGAACAAATGAATAAAACAGGCTGCCAGCTTCCAGGCATGAAACCATCTGACATCAGCGGATTGAGAGGAGAAATCCTCAGCCGCAGCACTTTTAGCTTAAAAACAGGAGATTCAACAATAAGTTCTTCTGAGGTGACCAGGTGAGCTACCAGGAAACTATAAAGCTGGATTTACAGCCGACCCGCGACGTCATAATGACGTTTCAGGGCCTTGAAAAGACGGCGCAGCGCGTTGTCGTGCACCAGTCGATTTTTGTAACTTGGCTGCGCCGAGAACGACAAACCAGATGGACCAATGTGAGACCAGGCTCAGTCAGGAGGTGCGTTTGTACAGGCAGCTGTACGAAACTGCAGGGAAACAGCACAGGGACCAAGTAAACTCCCAAAACTGGTGGACAGAGATTGGCAGAACTTTGGGGAAAGAGGGAGAGTTTTGTAAGAATGTGTGGAAGAAGCTACGGGACAGATACGTGAAGGCAAAGAAGAGGGCAGAGACTCCAAGTGGTGATGCCGGGGGCTTCAGACCTTCACCTCTATTGACTGAATCGTCTTGGCTCACGAACTTCATGAAAAACACAGAAACACACGAAGCATTTCATCTTCCAGAAACTGCAGCAGCATCATTGATGACAGTGTTCCTGCTCTTCATCGTTTTCTTCTCCACTTTCGTGGTTGTAGAGTAGCGGTAACCTTCACGTAGCAGCGCCACGGAGAAGATTGCAACTACTGGAGCATCGACTCGCACCACCGTATATAGCCGGCTCGAAATCGTGACGTCATCAATACCGCTTAAAGGGATAGTTCGCCTCTTTTGACATGAAGCTGTATGACATCCCATATTAGCAACATCATTTATGAACATCTTCTTACCCCCTGCTGCGTCCTGTGAGCCGAGTTCCAGCCTCGTTTTGGTGTTGATGAAGGTAGTCCGGCTAGTTGGCTGGGGTTTAAAAAATAAAGCGTTTTGCTTCTCAGAACAATATGTGTTCAAAAGAGTAATACATTTGCATCACAAAATCGTTCTCCAGGAAAAAGTCAGACCTCACAATCTCTTGGCCCTATTTTCTCTCCCTACGTATCACTGCCTGCTGCCTGCTGCCTGCTGCCGACAGCCGCGCCTGTTATGGTGTTTGCTGCTCGAAAGCAGGCGACTGCTCGGTCTGCACTTCGGTCTGCGCGGTCTACACAGCAGGCAGTGAGAGGTGAGAGGAGAGACGAGCTGAAGAGAGCACTTTGAATTGTTTTGTACATGAAATGTGCTATACAAATGTGGCAGCCGAGCAGACTAAGTTAAGCTCAAATGGTTTTCGGTGTGATCCAACAACGCCACTCCAGGAATTTCACCCAGAGAATTATTAAGTTTAGGTTCAAGGACACGCAGGTTCAATATACTAGGAATGAGAAGACGTAGTTCGATGTTTATACAAAAAGATCTAGTTTTTATTATAATAGTTGTCTTTTTATAATACGATTTAAAAACATTCATACAGAAAAATTAAAGAAGACCTAAACAGTGCTGAGCGTGACTGGGGAAACAGGGGCTAGTGAGAAGGGGGGCAGAATCCTAACTAAAATATATAAAGAAACAACAAACCAACTTAAAGGCACCAAAATGTGAGAACTCAAATCCCAAAGGAACACAGCAAAAAAAAGGGGGAAGACCACCAGCCGGACCACCAGCACCCAGCCACCAGACGCCAGCACTGAGAAGGAGATAAACAAATCTTAATAATGGTCAATTTAGTAACTGAAAAAGAAATAAACAAAACCAAAATACAAATGTACTCCAAAAGAAAACAATATACAAATTATCTCAAAGTAGCTAACAAAGAAAACAAAACAGAAACTAAGGGAGTGTAACCTCAAAATCAATTAAAACTGCCAGACACCCTCCGTGCGTCAGGCACAGCGCTCAGACCGCCGTCCGTCGGCGCCAGGCGCAGCCGTTAAGGCTGAAGCACTAGACGATTACAACATTAAAACAGGGAATCCCAAGCAAGACCTTGTTCAGGCAATACTTATCGGCGATAGATAAAAACCCCGAGCAGGTTGGACGAACTGTCAGTCAGTAAAGCAGGATCAGAAGCTCCGTGCAGAGCAGCAGGATAAAAGCTCCGTGCAGAGCAGCAGTGTCTCCAGCCTACCGGTCAGTGCGCCCAGAATTACAACGGCATCTTATGATGACACGCTCCGGAGGAGGAGAGGACGATCCAGGCGGCAGTACACCTGTTAACTGAGCATACTAGCGTTAGCCCTAAAATGTAGCATATATACAGAGACACAGAGAGATCAAACACTCACCACCGCGAGGGGAGACAGCACCCCGAGAGCCATTGGAGCCAGGGATGCATAACGGCCACCACTGCAGCAACAACAACTAATCAGCACACCAGAGAGACCAAAAGGTGAACATGCCGCGAGAGCAGCAGACATACCTTGTCGAGAAAATGACCCCTAACCCGGAAGCAGACAATTCAATGGAAGCAGACAGGGAAAGCATGAGGGAGGGCTCCTTTTATACTGCCACTCCTCTGATTGAATAATTGACAGCATGCCTACAGGCAGGTGAGGGAACTGGTCATGCATCTATGCTGCTACACAAATAAATTTGATTTGATTCGATTCGAGAAGACAGAAGGGAGCCCACCAGAGACCAAAGGCTCCTCTCCTCCGTCCTCCTAACTGGTTCAGAGCCAAATATTCTAAGGATGTCTTGATCTGTTTTTTAAAATGCATGTGGAGGTGAGAGGATTAAGGAGAGAGGAGGCGAGTGTTCGAAGGGCTCGTTAGTCCTGCACTTTAAACTGATTTAAAAGTAAATATTTACAGATTTTATCCCCGTCTGACATGAAGCTGTAAGCTGAGAGAGAACCACGGTTAGGAGGAATAGATGGTTTACTCACATCTGTGGTGGGTTTCATCTCTTTGTGAGGATTTTACAGATGTTTGGAAACCTCTGCTCATCTTTTGCTGGTTGCAGACTCTTTGTGGGCGTTTCGGTGGTCACATTGATCCGTTTTGTGTCTCCGTTGCAGCCGGATGATTAATTTTCAAACAACAGCATTTGGTCGACAGATTCATCAACTGCAGGCAGCTCTGACACATCTGATGAAGCAGAGTTTCCCTGTAACGCAGCAGGTGTTCCGCTTCAAAGTGTTTGTCTCAGTTCAGACACTCTCAGCATGTGGAACTATAATAGGTCACCTATTAATAAAACACAGACTCCTCTGTACAGCTGTTGGTGTGACTGTGATGCTGTCAGAGAGGATCATCGGCATCCTGGAGGATCCACATCTTCTGTACGTGAGCTACAGTAACTGTGGACAGAGAACGGGCTGGAAGCCCCAAAGTCAAAGTGAGAGATGTCTCTAAAAGGTCTTCTGGGACTTCCAGATAAACAAGGTGACGGCCAGAGATGGGGACTCGAGCTGTTTTAATGACTTGTGACTTGACTTGACAAAAAAGAAAAGACTTGAGACTTGACTCGAACTTGGAAGTTAAAGACTCGGCACTTGACTTGACTTGAGACACGATGACTTGAATGACTTGAGTGTTATTCAGTTCATGTTTTCAGTTTGAATATAAAATTATTAAATTAATTAAAAAAATAATATGGATGACCCGGTAGGAGCGCAGGCTGAGAATGGTGTTATGATTGGATCACTACCCTGTCAATCAGTCATGCCCTCTCTGCATTCCTTAAGTGTTTATTAGAGAGAATAAACTCATATCAGATATGCATCAACATGTCAGCGGGAGGGGGACCGAGAGTCATTGTCTTCGGCTTTCGTAATTACCATTTTGACGGCAAAAGACGAACAGCACAGTGCAAGACATGCGGCATCAACATCTCAGACAGCCAGACGACAACTTCCAACTTTGTTCGTCATTTGAAGATCCATTCTGACCAGTAAGTGCTTTTATAATTAGCTAATATTATCCTGTTAGCCTAGTCGGTAGTTAGCTAACGTTAGCTTGATATGATACGGGGTGGACAGGTTGGACACATTGGCCAATGATGTTTACTGACAGTTACTTATATCTCTGTGTTTTCACTTTATTAAGATCAGATTCTGCAGGTAAAATTGCAATAATAAGGTGACTTGACTTGACCAAGAAAAAATTACTTGAGACTTGAAAGTTTCATACCATTGTCAATTGTTAGACATTTATTTTACTGTCCTCATGTATGTATGCTCTCCTCTTTGTGTTATAATGTGTTTAGGCAAGGCAAGGCAAGGCAAGGCAAGGCAAGGCAAGGCAAGGCAAGGCAAGGCAAGGCAAGGCATCTTTATTTATATAGCGCATTTCATACCACAGGCAACTCAATGTGCTTTACATAAAGACAAGGCATTTAAAAGAACAGCATAAAGCAGCAATTTAAAGAGAAAAAAAAATAAAATGAAAATTAAAAACACAGTTAAAAGCAATCAAAGAAGAGGGGAAAAAGAAAGATATAAACTCAACCATACGCACAACGAAAGAGAAATGTTTTTAACCTGGATTTAAAAGTGCTTACAGTTGGGGCTGATTTCAGTTCTGCTGGTAGTTTGTTCCAGTTGTGTGCAGCATAACAGCTAAAAGCTGCTTCACCGTGTCTAGTTTGAACTCTGGGCTCCACAATCTGACCTGAGTCAGCAGAACTCAGAGCTCTGCTGGGTTTATACTCTGCTAGCATGTCATTCATGTATTCTGGACCTAAACCATTCTGTGATTTGTAGACGAGTAGCAGAACTTTAAAATCTATTCTGTATCTGACCGGGAGCCAATGTAAAGACTTGAGAACTGGGGTGATGTGATGTGATCTCTTTGTTCTGGTTAAAACTCGGGCTGCAGCGTTTTGAATGAGCTGCAGCTGTTTGAGACTCTTTTGGGGGAGTCCAGTCAGAAGACCATTACAGTAGTCAAGTCTGCTGGAGATGAAAGCATGAATCAGCTTCTCCTGATCTATTTGGGACATGAAACCCTTAATTCTGGATATGTTCTTAAGTTGATAAAAGGCTGATTTGGTGACTGATTTGATATGATTGTTGAAGGTCAGGTCTGAGTCTATCAGAACGCTGAGGTTCCGGACTTGGTCTTTAGTTTCTAGAGACAGTGACTCAAGATGTTTACTGACAGCAAACCTCTTCTCTTTGTTGCCAAACACAATGACCTCAGTTTTTTCTTGATTTAACTGAAGGAAATTTTGGTTCATCCACTTTTTGACTTGCTCTAAGCAGTCGCACAATGACTCTATAGGACTGCAGTCATCTGGAGACAGTGCGAGATATATCTGTGTGTCATCTGCATAGCTGTGGTAGTTGACTTTAGAGTTCTTCAGAATTTGACCCAGAGGCAGCATGTATAGAGTGAACAGAAGGGGTCCAAGAACTGACCCCTGAGGAACTCCACATGTCATAGCCACTCGATCAGATTGATTACTTCCAATAGTCACAAAATAACTCCGCTCCTCCAAGTAGGACCTGAACCATTCTAGGACTGTCCCGCTGAGTCCTGCCCAGGTTTCCAACCTGTTCAGCAGTATACTGTGATCCACAGTGTCAAATGCAGCACTGAGATCCAACAATACCAGAACTGACACCTTGCCTGAGTCAGTGTTCAACCTTATGTCATTTAACACTTTAATAAGATTCGTTTCTGTACTGTGGTGAGGTCGGAAGCCTGACTGAAATTTGTCAAGGAGTCCACTGGAGTTCAAGAAGTTACTGAGTTGATTAAAAACCACTTTCTCAACAATCTTGGCTATAAAAGGAAGATTTGAGATGGGTCTGTAGTTGGTTAAAATGGAAGCATCCAATGTTCTCTTTTTTAGGAGTGGCTTGATGGCAGCTACTTTTAAGGGTTTAGGAAACGTGCCTGATTGAAGTGAGCAGTTTATTATTTGCTGCAAATCTGTTTGGACAGAGCTTACAATAGTTTTAAAGAAGTCAGATGGCATTGTGTCAAGACAGGATGTCGATGGTTTAAGATGCTGGACTGTTTCTTCTATGTTTTTTTGGTCAACTGTATTGAATTCTGACATCATAGTTGATTGATTCCTAGGTGGTTTTAAGGATTGCGTCATTTTATTATTTTGCTGATTTATGTTGATATTTAGCCTTATAGATTTGATTTTTTCATTGAAAAAACAAGCAAATTCATTGCATTTTTCTGTGGAACAGAGTTCTGAAACTATCTGTTTTGGGGGGGTTGTCAGCTTATTAACCATAGCAAACAGAGCACGAGTGTTGTTGGTGTTCTTATTAATCATTTCAGATAAGTGTTGCTGTCTAGCCCGGAGTAACCCGTGGTTAAAATTACAAAGACTTTGTTTGTAGAGGTCATGGTGAATTTGAAGTTTAGTTTTTCTCCATTTACGCTCTGCTTTCCTGCATTCTGTTTTCAAGGCCTTTATCATCATAGTGTTCCTCCATGGTGTTCGCTTTCTGCTCAAGATCATCTTATTTTTAACAGGTGCAACAGTATCCATGACATTTGAGATTTTCAAGTTAAAGTTATCTAAGAGTTCATCAACTGTCTCTGCACTCGCAGTTGATGACATAGCTATAACTTCCATAAACTTAGCACTGGTATTCTCATTTATGTACCTTTTTCTAACAGACACACGGGTTAACTGAATGTTTGGAGTTAACTGTAAGTCAGAGAACACACAGAAATGATCAGAGAGCGCCAAGTCCTTGATATCAACAGAAAAAATGTCAACACCTTTAGAGATAACCAGATCCAGTGTGTGGCCTCGAGTATGTGTGGGTCCATTCACATGTTGAAGGAGGCCAAAAGTGTGAAGTAGAGAGCAGAGTTCTTTGGCATTAGTGTCCATGTTATTGTCCATGTGAATGTTAAAATCCCCAGTTATGATAAAAAAGTTATAGTCAGTGCAGATAACTGACAGCAGTTCAGCAAACTCATCAAAGAAAGTTCCTGGGTATCTTGGTGGTCTATAAATGATTAGGAAGATAACTTTTGGATCCCCCTTTACTAAAAAACAGAGATATTCAAAAGAGCTAAAATCACCAAGTAAAATTTCTTTGCACTGAAAGACTGATTTAAAAATGGCGGCAACTCCCCCCCCGCCCTTCTTACCACTTCGACACTTATTGATAAAACTGAAATTTGTTGGTGCGGCCTCATTGAGAATGGTATCACAGCTACATTCAGTCAGCCATGTTTCACTAAGAAATAAAAAGTCTAGATTATAGGTCATGATCATGTCATTTACTAAGAGGGATTTGTTGGCTAGTGATCTGATATTGAGTAGGGCTAATCTCGTGGAGACAACAGGTGATACTGGTGCGTTTCGGGGTTGACACACTGTATCAGGTGGTTGACGCTTTGCTTTGCGGTAAGACGTATTGCATCACTTCCTGTTACCTTGCTTGTGCACTGTGGAATTTCTTGCTCCGCTTGGACTACTGATAATCACTTTATTTCTATCTATAACTTACACAATTTTGCATAGCTAAACTCTACAGCTTACCGTTCTGTTCTAATACACTCCTACAGATCTTTAATCTTTATTCTCACTTTTTAACAGTGTGTCTGGTTCTCTAGCGTAGCATGGCTACCAGTTCTCTCCCTCTATCTCCTGCTTTCACCTGCTCCGTGTGTCAGATGTTTAGTTACTCCTCTGCCTCCTTTAGCGATAATGGTAGCCTACATGTAACAAATGTAGTCTTTTTGTAGTTTTGGAGGCGAGGTTATCTGAATTGGAAGCTCGGCTCTGCACTGTTGAAAATCAACCGATAGCGAGCCAGGTCCCTTTAGCCAGTGTGGAGCCACCTAGCGTAGCTAGCTCAATTAGCCTCCCCCTAGCAGAACCTGAGCAGCCAGGATTACAGGGTGGCTGGGTGACTGTCAGGAAGAGGCATAGCTCTGAAGTCAAGCCCGTTGTTCACCATCGACCTGTCCACGCTTCTAACAGATTTTCCCCACTCAGCGACACACCCGCTGAGGACAAAACCCTGGTAATTGGCAGCTCCATAGTCAGAAACATGGCATTAGAGACACCAGCGGCCATAGTCAAATGCATTCCAGGGGCCAGAGCGGGCGACATAGAATCCTATTTAAAACTGCTGGCTAAGGATAAACGTAAATATGGTAAAATAGTTATTCACGTCGGCGTTAATGACACCCGGTTGCGCCAATCGGAGGTCACTAAAATTAATGTTGCATCGGTGTGTAATTTTGCCAAAACAATGTCGGACTCCATAGTTTTCTCTGGACCCCTGCCAAATCTGACCAGTGATGACATGTTTAGCCGCATGTCCTCCTACAATCGCTGGTTGTCTAGATGGTGTCCAGCAAACAACGTGGGCTACATAGATAATTGGCAATCTTTCTGGAGAAAACCTGGTCTGATGAGGAGAGACGGCATCCATCCCATTTTGGATGCCGTTTGTCCATATTTCTAGAAATATGGACAAATTTATTTGCCACCCTAAAACATGACAACCCAGGGTTCAGACCAGGATGCAGAGTTGTAGTCTTACACACTTCTCTGCAGCTTCCCACCTGCTGCTACCCACCCAATCAATTAACACAAAAGGAGCAAATCCTCTTGTGCAAAAAGAAATTATTAAAACAAAAACTTTAACTGAACAAAAACATCAAACTATTAAATGTGGTTTGCTGAATATCAGATCTCTCCTTTCCAAGTCTCTGTTAGTGAATGAGTTGATTTGTGATCATCATATTGATATATTTTGTCTTACAGAAACCTGGCTGCAGCAGGAGGATCATGTTAGCATTAATGAATCAACTCCCTGTGACTGTTTAAATGTTCACGTTCCTCGAACCACAGGCAGAGGAGGAGGAGTGGCAGCTATTTTCAGATCAGGGTTACTAATCAGTCCCAGACCCAAGATTAGTTTGAGCTCTTTTGAATCTCTGATTCTCAGTTTTTCCAACGCAAAGTGGAAATCACAGAAACCTCTTGTGTTTGTTGTTGTGTATCGTCCACCTGGCCCTTATTCTGAGTTTCTGTCTGAATTCTCAGAGTTTTTATCCCAGTTAGTGCTGAGTACAGATAAAGTCATTGTAGTGGGTGACTTTAATATTCATGTAGATGTTGAAAATGACAGCCTGAATATGAACTTTAATTCAATATTAAACTCTATTGGATTTTCTCAGAGTGTTCACAGACCGACTCACTGCCTTAATCACACCCTTGATCTTGTTCTGACTTATGGCATTGAGAGTGAACAGTTAACAGTCTTCCCTCATAACCCTGTCTTATCTGACCATTTTTTGATATCCTTTGAGTTTACATTACTTGACTATACAGTTTCTGAGAAGAAATTTACATATAGAGGATGCTGTAACCAGATTTAAAAATCAATTCCATCATCCTTTTCTTCACTGCCATGTGCAGATATGACAGAGGACGACTACCTAAACTTTACATCAGCAACACTTGACTCTCTTGTTGACAGCACTATAGTTTCAATGCGTACAGCACTGGACAATGTTGCCCCTCTGAAAAGGAAGGTGATCAGTCAGAAGAGGTTGGCTCCTTGGTATAATTCACAGCTGCGTGCTTTAAAGCAGACTGCAAGAAAGCTGGAGAGACAGTGGCATTCCTCTAATTTAGAAGAGTCTCAGTTAGTCTGGAAAGATAGTTTAATAACGTATAAGAAAGCCCTTCGTAAAGCTAGAACTGCTTATTATTCATCATTGATAGAAGAGAATAAGAATAATCCCAGGTTTCTTTTCAGCACTGTAGCCAGTCTGACAAAGAGTCCGAGCTCTGTTGAGCCAGGTATTCCTTTAACTCTGAGCAGTGATGATTTCATGAGCTTCTTTATCAATAAAATTGTTTCTAATAGAGAGAAGATTGATGGAGTCCTTCCCACTATTATCAGTGATGTATCATCAAGTACAGCAGCTTTAGAGGTATCTTTAGAACCTGATTTGTATTTAGACGGCTTCTGTCCAGTTGATCTCTCTGAACTAACGACAGCAATAGTCTCTTCTAAACCATCAACTTGTGTTTTAGACCCAATCCCAACCAGACTGTTCAAGGAGGTTTTCCCATTAATTGACACTTCCATATTGGATTTGATCAATCTGTCTTTGTTGACAGGATATGTACCTCAGACTTTTAAGGTTGCTGTAATAAAATCTTTACTTAAAAAACCTACTCTTGATTCAGAAGTGTTGGCTCATTATAGACCTATATCCAATCTCCCTTTTATGTCTAAAGTTCTTGAAAAAATAGTTGCAGCTCAGCTTTTTGATCATTTCCACAGAAATAATCTGTTTGAAGAGTTTCAGTCAGGATTCAGAGTGCATCATAGCACAGAAACTGCACTGATGAAAGTTACCAATGATCTCCTCTTAGCCTCTGATAGCGGACTTGTGTCTGTGCTTGTCCTGTTGGATCTCAGTGCTGCATTTGATACGGTCGATCACAGTATCTTATTACACAGACCTGAACATGTTATTGGGATTAAAGGAACTGCATTAGGCTGGTTTAAGTCATATTTATCTGATAGATTTCAGTTTGTTCTTGTAAATGAAGAATCTTCCTCACACACCAGAGTAAGTCATGGAGTTCCTCAGGGTTCTGTACTTGGACCGATTCTTTTCACTTTATACATGCTTCCATTAGGTAACATTATTAGACAGCATGGCATACATTTCCATTGCTATGCTGATGATACCCAGTTGTACTTATCTATAAAACCAGATGAACCCAATAGGTTGGTCAGACTACAAGCATGTCTTAAAGACATAAAGACCTGGATGACTCAGAACTGTCTGCTTCTAAATTCAGACAAAACTGAAGTCGTTATCTTTGGACCTGAGCGCTTCAGGGAGAAATTGTCTAGCTATATAGTTACTCTAGATGGTATTTCCTTGGCTTCTAGTTCTACAGTGAGGAACCTTGGAGTTATTTTTGACCAGAACTTATCATTTGACTCGCGTATAAAACAGGTTTCTAGGACTGCCTTCTTTCATCTTCGTAATATTGTTAAAATCAGGAACATCTTGTCTCAGAGTGATGCAGAAAAACTAGTCCATGCATTTGTTACTTCAAGATTGGACTACTGTAATTCTTTATTATTGGGCTGTCCCACATATTCCCTGAAAAGCCTTCAGTTGATCCAAAATGTTGCAGCCAGAGTTCTGATGAGAACTAACAGGAGCGATCATATTTCTCCAGTTTTAGCTTCTCTTCATTGGCTCCCTGTTAAATTCAGAATAGAATTTAAGATTCTTCTCCTTACATATAAAGCTCTTAATGATCGAGCTCCATCATATCTTAAAGATCTCATTGTAAGATATTTTCCTAACAGAGCACTTCGTTCCCAAACTGCAGGTTTACTTGAGGTTCTCAGAGTTTCTAAAAGTAGAATGGGAGGCAGAGCCTTCAGTTATCAGGCCCCTCTCTTGTGGAATAAGCTGCCAGTAAATGTCCGGGAAGCAGACACCCTTTCCACTTTTAAGACCAGGCTTAAAACTTTCCTTTTTGATAAAGCTTATAGTTAGGGATGGCTCAGGTGATCCTGAAACATCCCATAGTTAAGCTGCTATAGGCCCAGACTGCTGGGGGGCCTCATCTGTCACAACTTTCCTCACTTTACTCTCTTTATGTATATGTGACATTATTGTGGTCATTAACTCGTGTTTCCCTGTTCCAACAGATATCCTTTGAATGGTGTTACAGTCCCCCCCCCCTTTCTGTCTTCTCAAACCCCAGCTGGTCGAGGCGGATGGCCACCCTTCCTGAGTCTGGTTCTGCCAAAGGTTTCTTCCTGTTAAAAGGGAGTCGTTTCTCTCCACAGTCGCCTCAGGCACGCTCAGGACGGGAGATTGGACCGAAAAAGAAAAAGTTTTCAGTGCAATCTGTTGGTTTCCTTAGCTAGGAAATTGTTTTTGAATTGGCTCTATATGAACGAAATTGGATTATTTTATGAATAATTATGATTACAATTAATTGAATTCCAATTGGCTTGAATTGGACTTTATTATCTAAGTGCCTTGAGATGACATTTGTTGTATTTGGCGCTATATAGATAAAAATGAATTGAATTGAATTGAATTCAATAGATTGGTAGATTTAACTGAACCTTTTTTATTTCTCACCAGTTTGACCACTTTTCTGTTTCCTGTCATCACAGGGATTGAAAAGGCTGTCTGAACTCCATAGGGCCCTGACTTTATCTGGGGAAGAGCATTCTTGATATCAGTATTACAGCCTGGACCCAGCACATATCAGTCAGACTCACAGATATTATGATTCAGAGGAGGTGGGGGGGCTTGGTGACTTTTGTTTGAGGGTTGTTTCCAACGTGATGGACGTGGTGGAATGGGAGGGGCTGGATGAGGTGGGATGTTAGGGGGAAGAATATGGGATTTTGGCTTGGTGTCAATTGTATTCCAATATTGAGAAAGCTCTTCATCCTGTCCGGGAAATCCAGAAGTGAGGAGTCCAGACTGAGTGGAGAGTGCTGGGTGGGGTCCGGGGGTGCGAAGTCTGGGGGTTTCCCACTGGGGCTGGGGGAGACTCTGCCTGTTGGACTGCCGGGGCTGGTGAAGACTCCACTTGTTGGGCTGTTGGGGCTGGTGAAGACTCCTCATCTTGGGGTGAGGATGATGACGTTGCAGGTTCTTTCTGGATCTGCTGTCCTCCATGGTCAGTCCTTGTCTCAGCACCCTCACCAGAGCATTGTCCTATCTGTCGTTTTGGATCGTTTTGTCCTGTCTCGTCCTTGATAGGGGCTGCTGGTGTGTGACGCAGAGAGTAAAAAATGTTGGAGCTTAGCAACTGAACTCCTGACTTGTTAAGGTGAAATCCATCTGCCTTAAAGAGGTGCCTGCGTCCCCAAAAGATGTTGAAATTGTCAATAAAGTTCATTGAATGAGCAGCACACATGTCTTTGAGCCATCTGTTTGGCATCATCAGTCTGCTGAATCTCTCATCTCCTTGCCAAACTGTTGGTAGAGGTCCACTGAAAAACACCTCTGTACTTGTGCATCGAACTTTGTTTACCAGGTCCATAAAGTCTTGTTTTAATACCTCCGATTGTTGCTTCACAACATCAAGGGCTCCTGTGTGTATGATGAGAGATTTCAGTATCGGATGCCCAGCAACAATGTTCAGGATCTTCTTTGAGATATCAGACACCATGTCGTTACTAAAACAGAGTATTTTGGTCTTTTTCTTGCTGCAAAAACATTTTATCTCATTCACAGCTCCGTCACCCACTATCAGAGTTTGAGGCCCAGTGGTTAGCTCTTTCTGTGGCCTTTTAGCATATAATTTAGCCTCATACCTTTCTCCGGTCTTGGGAGATGAGCGTTCTTTTGGAGAGTCAGGATTTTGAGAAAGTGGAGCAAATCTGTTCTCTAGCAGAATTCCTGTGTCTTGTGGCAATTTGCTCCTGGTTTTGGTGGTGGTCTCGGTCCATCGTTGCTTTTTCTTTGGTATCGGGGTAGAGACATTCCTGTGTGATAGTGCAGGCCACTCGGAGTCATTGTGGGTCTCCAGGTGTTGGGTTCTGCCTGATAACCGTCTTCCCACATCTGAGGGAGGCGATTTGTAGTGTTTTGGCTTGGCACCAAGAGAGTTCCAGGGAGTACTGGTTGAATATTTTCCATTTACACCAGGCTCCTGCCGTGTCTGGGTGGTGCCAGTTAGCTTCCTGTTAGCCTGCTCCCTTTCAGTGTTTTGGAATACTGGCAGAGTAGTTTCATTCCCATATTGTCCATTTATCTCCACGTTCACTTCAAGCCGATTAATTTTTGTTTCCAGTATTGCTATCTTCTGGAGTAGCTTGTGGTAATCGTCAGTGGAAAAGGGAGGCATATTCCTGCTAATTAGCTTCAGTTAGCTGAGCGCCTCCAAAAGCAGGAAGCTGCAAGGGAATTTCCACACGACAGTTTCCAGATGACTTTCTGATAAAAATGATTAAAAAAGTATTGGTTCACTTAAAAGAAAAAGAATAAAATTATATCCAAGACTTGTGGAAAGAAGTAAAATGATTTAAAAGCAAATAAAGCAATAAACAGCAGGAGGAAGCAGAGACACGTCTGCACAGAAGCAGAATCCTGCTTCTGAATCCTGCTACATAAAGCATGCTGAATTGTCTCTGTATGAGATGTACAGCACAAATATACTGGCCCTGCTCACTTCATTAAAGCTGCAGTCTGCAAGATTTGTTGTTGTCATACGTAAAGTCCTACTTTTTGGCATTTTAAGAGTTTACATGATCTATCAGAACGCTTGAAGTTGAAAACGGTGACCTCCGTAGTCGCAAAATGCAAGAAATGCGTATTTTTTAACCGAAAAATAAAAAGTTATTCAACTTCCTGTCCCGCCCCATCAAAACACATGAGAACTCGTGCACATCTACGTGCACACCAGATGCGCCCACACGACCCCTCATTCATCAACTCACCTGTCATTTGCGATCATGGAAGACACAGTAAGTAGACTAGCCCGTAATGAAGTTCAATAGTCTAGATAAATCAGCGTGGGGACGAGCCTACCTTGTATCGCGCGTGCACAATTGGTGATTGACAGGCAACAGAGCCCAGCTCGTAAACCTGATTGGTTACCTTTTACCGGTCCGGTCTGCAATTTTGTAAACAAACCTGCTGGCTTTGGAGGGACCTAGCGGGACATATAGGGGACCTAGAGAACTCATTTTTTTTTGTATTGGGGTATTTAATGTACTACTTTCAGAATCCCCGGACAGTTCCAGGCATTATGCTTGAAAAAGAGTTGCAGACTGCAGCTTTAATAACCCAATAATTGACACGTATCATCATACTTTGTGACTATATTATCGTGAGTGTGAGACCCACATATTAATTTTTCACTGTTACTTCTCAACAGGAGCAATCTTAACAGCCAAAAGCGTACCTGGCAGCAGGTGAAGGTAAAGTACAGGAAAATATTTCAGAGTGGTAAGTAGCCTTTGAAGAAATGTGTTTGTCCAATAAAGAGAGCACCAAACTAGATATGGAATACAAGAAACTGAAAATAAAAAAGATCAAGCTAGGGATTATGAAACTGGAGAGGGATGTTAGTATAAATTCAGATAAAGGAGAATTTCGTGTTGTGAACTGTATTTAATTCTGTTTTCTCTCCACAGCTTGAGAAACATGTAATAATAATTAAACAATTCAACACAACTTGAACTCAAACTTGTCATTATTGTACGGTTCATGCAACGTGTTAGAAATGTGTTTTTTCCATTTATATTCACAGTGGGGTGCCATGACCTAACGTGTGGAAAGTTATAAATCATCTCTGTCCATTTAGCCTTCTTACACTTGCTCTGACTTAAACTGCTACTGTGTCAATGCTAAATTATGAAAAGAAGTTCTAACTCAAAGGTCACAACAATAAGGATCAAAGGAAATATGTGTCCCTGTACAGGTCCCTCACTGTGTCAGGAGAAACTGAGTCCTTTCAGGCACTAGAACTCAACGAAGAAAAGACTTGAGCCTGAAAAGTTGTCCACAAGACAAAATGTATAAAATATGAAGTATACTATTAATTTAAGATGGCTCTGTCAGAAGTCAGCCATGGTGCCTGAGAACTTTAAGCAATGAACCTGTATTTAATTTGGCCAAAGGTCATTTCTATCTGTGCCCTTGTAGCATGTGCATGTGCATGTGCATGCCCTTGTTCCTGGATCAGGATATGGCGTGAGGAGGTACGGCCAGCATGCATAGCCTCTGTCCCCAAGCAGGACACCATTGAACTCTCCTGCAGAATAAGAGAAATGTTGGATGGATATACATGTGTTAAGACTTTAGGCAATTTGATGCAATATGTGCCTTATATGGCTATCTATAATAAAGTATGACGAGCACTTTAAATTCCTTAAGATGACCTCTACACCTGACCTCTCATTACATTACCAAAATTCTGCCTATGCTACACCTTACTTCAAAAGTAAACTCCTTCGGGTAAGTAAAATTCTTGCGCCTTGTGCAAACCTCTGTGCCAGTGAGGATGCTCGGAACATCCTAGAATCATGAACTGATCCCGGCCATTTAGCCTCAATGTTGGAAATGAAATGAGCTCCATCACAGATCATCTGTATGCTCGGAGGATAGGAGTCAATGATGAGGTACTTGGTTTCACAGGGCATAAATGTAACATTGCTCAGCATTACTCAAAGGGGTTGATGTGGTATTTTTCAAAATGAGAAATCCAGTTCAGAGTCTATGGACAATTATCCCCAAGTGTGCCTGTACATTTAGGATATGGAAAAATGTTCGGTTTACATAGTCAGCCTCCACGGGTCCAGCAGGGGCCTGGACAATGTGACAATGTTTAAATCCAGACTGAAAACAGTTCTATTTAGATGTGCATATGACACCTGAAAGTATTTTATCTACACTCTTCACTTTTAAATTAATTAATTAATGATTTTTTTGTTTTTTGGAATGATTTTATTGCCTTCTTGTGTAGCTGTAAAGCACTTTGAATTGCCTTATGTACGAATTGTGCTCTACAAATTGCCTTGCCTTGGATGCGTACTTGGGTACAGTGTAGTGCACCGATAACATTAGGGAAGACTGAGGGAGATGATGAACTTAATGCAAATACTTCAGCCAGTAGGTTGTTTTACATTATCGGCTACTGTAAATGTGGAGCAGCAGCCTGAAAGGACAGAGGTCATATTTTTAATATGGTAAGATGTTTTAATTCCTGCGTTTTATCTAATATCTTGTTTGTACAGTCCTTGACTGTACAAATAATTTGTATCATTAACATTATTACCTGTCCCCCATGTTTCTGAGTCTGGTCCTACGTGGGTGTAGATTGGATGTTTGTTAGGTATTGATTAGTTTTAATGAATACCATGTTCTCTCTCATTTAATTTCATGTTCAATACGTGTGTATAGTTGCGTTTCTTTAGTTGCACTGGCACCGACTGATTGATTTTTTGAGACAGTGAAAGTGGTGATATGATAACCACAGTTTTTGTTTCGTTTTTTAGACAAGACATGAGTTGCGGGAGCACAGAATTCTAGGTGAACATTTCTTTCCGGAGTCGGTTTCAGCCGGTCGGACATTTTTTGAGTTGCAGCTAAGCTAAGCTTCAACTTTAGCCTGCCCGGGACCAGGCCAGTTCAGCAGCATAAGTTACCATGGTTACTCAGCGGGCGTTCAAATAAGCCACGTTTATGGAACGGAACTCTCGCTAAATTTAGCCAGAAGTAGCGAAATAAGCCAGGCTTTCCGCTAAGCCAGCTTCTAGGAATACCCCCCAGGTTCCTTCAGGTGTTAGAGAAATGTGAGCGTTTTCTTCTTCATGTGTCAGAAGTTTGAACAGGAAATCCTGAGTCTGATACTGAGCTGCTGAGAGAGTGAAGGAAATGGATCAGATCTCCTTCTGGAACCTTCATCACTGATTCATTTGTGTCCAAATAAACACGAGGGAGACACGAAACGATCCGTCATAGGAGCAGAGACGAAGGACTTTACGATCTTTTACGATTAATCGCATTTGTACGCAGAATCCAAAAAGTAGTGTATAGCCTTTAGCATTTAGTTTTATTTTAAATATGCTGCCATAATAATGAAATTCAATTCAATTTTAATTCATTTTTATTTATATAGCACCAAATACAACAAATGTCATCTCAAGGCACTTAGATAGTAAGTCCAATTCAAGCCAATTGGAATTCAATTCATTGTAATCATAATTATTCATAAAATAATCCAATTCGTTCATATAGAGCCAATTCAAAAACAATTTCCTAGCTAAGAAAACCAACAGATTGCACTGAAAACTTTTTCTTTTTTGGTCCAATCTCCCGTCCTGAGTGTGCCTGAGGCGACTGTGGAGAGAAACGACTCCCTTTTAACAGGAAGAAACCTCTGGCAGAACCAGAAGACAGAAAGGGGGGGGGGGGACACTGTAACACCATTCAAAGGATATCTGTTGGAACAGGGAAACACGAGTTAATGACCACAATAATGTCACATATACATAAAGAGAGTAAAGTGAGGAAAGGTGTGACAGATGAGGCCCCCCAGCAGTCTAGGCCTATAGCAGCTTAACTATGGGATGTTTCAGGATCACCTGAGCCATCCCTAACTATAAGCTTTATAAAAAAGGAAAGTTTTAAGCCTGGTCTTAAAAGTGGAAAGGGTGTCTGCTTCCCGGACATTTACTGGCAGCTTATTCCACAAGAGAGGGGCCTGATAACTGAAGGCTCTGCCTCCCATTCTACTTTTAGAAACTCTGGGAACCTCAAGTAAACCTGCAGTTTGGGAACGAAGTGCTCTGTTAGGAAAATATCTTACAATGAGATCTTTAAGATATGATGGAGCTCGGTCATTAAGAGCTTTATATGTAAGGAGAAGAATCTTAAATTCTATTCTGAATTTAACAGGGAGCCAATGAAGAGAAGCTAAAACTGGAGAAATATGATCTCTCCTGTTAGTTCTCATCAGAACTCTGGCTGAAAGTGCCGTAACATTTGTTGTGCAAACACACTTTTAACATCAGCATCTTTCTGTAGTTTTTATGTAGAAGCCTCGCTCCACTATCTGTTTCCTTGAATGACTTGCTGCTATCAGTTGTGTGTTTTGCCTTTAAAGCTGCAGTCTGCAACTCTTTTTCAAGCATAATGCCTGGAACTGTCCGGGGATTCTGAAAGTAGTACATTAAATACCCCAATACAAAAAAAAACATAGTTCTCTAGGTCCCCTATATGTCCCGCTAGGTCCCTCCAAAGCCAGCAGGTTTGTTTACAAAATTGCAGACCGGACCGGTAAAAGGTAACCAATCAGGTTTACGAGCTGGGCTCTGCTGCCTGTCAATCACCGATTGTGCACGCGCGATACAAGGTAGGCTGTCCCCACGCTTATTTATCTAGACTATTGAACTTCATTACGGGCTAGTCTACTTACTGTGTCTTCCATGATCGCAAATGACAGGTGAGTTGATGAATGAGGGGTCGTGTAAGCGCATCTGGCGTGCACGTCTACGTGCACGAGTTCTCATGTGTTTTGATGGGGCGGGACAGGAAGTTGAATAACTTTTTATTTTTCGGTTAAAAAATAAGCATTTCTTGCATTTTGCGACTACGGAGGTCACCGTTTTCAACTTCAAGCGTTCTGATAGATCATGTAAACTCTTAAAATGCCAAAAATTACGACTTTACGTATGACAACAACAAATCCTGCAGACTGCAGCTTTAAGTGATATTTTAGACTGGAACTACTTCGGTGAGAAGACAATTCAACTTGGCAGTGTTTACAGATGACTTTGGTTCTGTCCACTCCGCCGTCTGGAAGAACTTTAAAATGAAAATGGCCGAGTAAAAGTTCCGTACCCTTCTCCATGTTTGGTGGATCCGCACAAAAGCCCCAAAAAATAATAAGAACAAATAAATAAATTGTAACTTTTTTTTTAAAAACCCTGCATTAATGCCCGATAAAATATTTATCGGCATTAAATAATTACACGTGCTAACGCGACAATAACGCGTTAACTCGCCCAGCCCTAGTTTCTTTAGATATTTTGTAGCATTTTCTGTGGTTTGCAAAGGGGGCCAGAAGCTAATACTGTTTGGGGGGCCTTGATATGGAAAAGTTTGGGAACCCCTGTTCTAACAGTCGAACAATGATCACAACTTCAGCAAGTCTGAGCCAAAGAGATCAACTCTAACAGTGAAGATTCTGAAATGTCAGACCTTAAACCTTTTAAAATGTTTCTCAAAGCTCCCGTTCAACATTTCAGGGGCTCGCATGAAGCATGGCATCATTTTTTTATGCTCTTTGGATTTTTAATGCCAAAGAAAATGAAGATTTTTAAGAAATGGATGAAACGAGAAGCCAGGAGGGCATAAAGGATGCAGAGAAAGTGCATCAGGGCTGAACCCAGGAAGCAGAAAGGAGACAGAAACAAAGGCAGGAGGGTGATGGCTGGCGTGGATAAGAGGTAAAAAAGGATTCGGGGCATTAAATAAGAGGGAAGACATCGGTAGGCCTCCTCCTTTCCTGCTTCAGCTCGGCTCTGATTCTCCTCTGCGGTGACATCACACGAACACATTTGCCTGTAATGCGCTCAGAGTAAATGCGACTTGTTATTTCCGGTCTTTGCTGCTCCACAAAGTGCTTTGTGCCTTAAGTGCTTTTGTTAAAACTGCTTTGGTAAACAACTCAGCAGAAGCAGGTCGGCCCTGCTGGACCGGAGCAGCGCCGCGGCGCCCTGATGCTCAGCGACGGCTTCGGAGATATCAGCGTTTGACGGGGGGGAATTCCTGGTTCCTTCATGTGTCAGAGGTTTGAACAGGAAATCCTGAGACTGATGGTGAGCTGCTGAGAGAGTGAAGGAAATGGATCAGATCTCCTTCTGGAACCTTCATCACTGATTCATTTGTGTCCAAATAAACACGAGGGAGACACGAAACGATCCGTCATGGGAGCAGAGACAAAGGACGCCAACTAGCTGACAAATCAAAATTTAATCTATGTAGTGACATTGATGTATACAAACTGTTTAAATGCATTAAGTTGTGCATCTCTCACTTTATGCACTTTAACCTCTGTGGGTCTTCAAATATTTAGACATTTTGTTGCTGGTTTCCTTTTTGTCATCCCTTAAAGGGATAGTTTGCCTCTTTTGACATGAAAATGTATAAAATCCCATATCAGAAACATCATTTATGAACATTTTCAGGGAGAAGGAAACGTTACAGAGCGGGAGAAGGAAACAGAGAAGGAAACATCACAGAGTGGGAGAAGGAAACATCACAGAGTGGGAGAAGGAAACATCACAGAGTGGGAGAAGGAAACGTCAGAGAGTGGGAGAAGGAAACAGAGAAGGAAACTTCACAGAGTGGGAGAAGGAAACGTTACAGAGTGGGAGAAGGAAACGTCACAGAGCGGGAGAAGGAAACGTCACAGAGTGGGAGAAGGAAACGTCACAGAGTTGGAGAAGGAAACGTCACAGAGTGGGAGAAGGAAACGTTACAGAGTGGGAGAACGAAACGTCACAGAGTGGGAAAAGAAAACGTCAAAGAATGGAAGAAGGAAATGTCACAGAGTGGGAGAAGGAAACGTCACAGAGTGGGAGAAGGAAACGTCACAGAGTGGGAGATGGAAACATTACAGAGTGGGAGAAGGAAACGTCACAGAGTGGGAGAAGGAAACGTCACAGAGCGGGAGAAGGAAATGTCACAGAGCGGGAGAAGGAAACAGAGAAGGAAACATCACAGAGTGGGAGAAGGAAACATCACAGAGTGGGAGAAGGAAACATCACAGAGTGAGAGAAGGAAACGTCACAGAGCGGGAAAAGGGAACGTCACAGAGCGGGAGAAGGAAACGTCACAGAGCGGGAGAAGGAAACGTCACAGAGCGGGAGAAGGAAACGTCACAGAGTGTCACAGAGTGGGAGAAGGAAACGTCACAGAGTGGGAGAAGGAAACGTCACAGAGTGGGAGAAGGAAACGTTACAGAGTGGGAGATGGAAACTTCAAAGAGTGGGAGAAGGAAACATCACAGAGTGGGAGATGGAAACATTACAGAGTGGGAGAAGGAAACGTCACAGAGTGGGAGATGGAAACGTTACAGAGTGGGAGAAGGAAACGTCACAGAGTGGGAGAAGGAAACGTCACAGAGCGGGAGAAGGAAACGTCACAGAGTGGGAGAAGGAAACGTCACAGAGCGGGAGAAGGAAACGTCACAGAGCGGGAGAAGGAAACGTCACAGAGTGGGAGAAGGAAACGTTATAGAGTGGGAGAAGGAAACGTCACAGAATGGAAGAAGGAAACGTTACAGAGCGGGAGAAGGAAACGTCACAGAGCGGGAGAAGGAAACGTTACAGAGTGGGAGAAGGAAACACACAGAGTGGGAGAAGGAAACACACAGAGTGGGAGAAGGAAACGTCACAGAGTGGGAGAAGGAAACGTCACAGAGTGGGAGAAGGAAACTTCACAGAGTGGGAGAAGGAAACGTTATAGAGTGGGAGAAGGAAACGTCACAGAGTGGGAGATGGAAACATTACAGAGTGGGAGATGGAAACATTACAGAGTGGGTAAAGGAAAAGTCACAGAGTGGGAGAAGGAAACATTACAGAGTGGGAGAAGGAAACGTTATAGAATGGGAGAAGGAAACGTCACAGAGTGGGAGATGGAAACGTTACAGAGTGGGAGAAGGAAACGTTACAGAGTGGGAGAAGGAAACGTCACAGTTTGGGAGAAGGAAACGTTACAGAGTGGGAGAAGGAAACATCACAGAGTGGGAGAAGGAAACAGAGAAGGAAACATCACAGAGTGGGAGAAGGAAACATCACAGAGTGGGAGAAGGAAACGTCACAGAGTGGGAAAAGGAAACGTCACAGAGCGGGAGAAGGAAACGTCACAGAGCGGGAGAAGGAAACGTCACAGAGCGGGAGAAGGAAACGTCACAGAGCGGGAGAAGGAAACGTCACAGAGCGGGAGAAGGAAACAGAGAAGGAAACATCACAGAGTGGGAGAAGGAAACGTCACAGAGCGGGAGAAGGAAACAGAGAAGGAAACATCACAGAGTGGGAGAAGGAAACGTCACAGAGTGGGAGAAGCATACGTCACAGAGCGGGAGAAGGAAACAGAGAAGGAAACATCACAGAGTGGGAGAAGGAAACGTCACAGAGTGGGAGAAGCATACATCACAGAGTGGGAGAAGGAAACGTCACAGAGTGGGAGAAGGAAACGTCACAGAGCGGGAGAAGGAAACGTAACAGAGTGGGAGAAGCAAACGTCACAGAGCGGGAGAAGGAAACGTTTCAGAGTGGGAGAAGGAAACAGAGAAGGAAACTTCACAGAGTGGGAGAAGGAAACGTTACAGAGTGGGAGAAGGAAACGTCACAGAGTGGGAGAAGGAAACGTTACAGAGTGGGAGAAGGAAAAGTTACAGAGTGGGAGAAGGAAAAGTTACAGAGTGGGAGAAGGAAACGTCATAGAGCGGGAGAAGGAAACGTCACAGAGCGGGAGAAGGAAACGTAACAGAGCGGGAGAAGGAAACGTAACAGAGCGGGAAAAGGAAACGTCACAGAGTGGGAGAAGGAAACGTCACAGAGTGGGAGAAGTGGGAGAAGGAAACGTGACAGAGTGGGAGAAGGAAACGTCACAGAGTGGGAGAAGGAAACGTCACAGATTGGGAGAAGGAAACGTTACAGTTTGGGAGAAGGAAACGTTACAGAGCGGGAGAAGGAAAAGTAACAGAGTGGGAGAAGGAAACGTTACAGAGTGGGAGATGGACACTTCACAGAGTGGGAGAAGGAAACATCACAGAGTGGGAGAAGGAAACGTTACAGAGTGGGAGATGGAAACTTCACAGAGTGGGAGAAGGAAACGTTACAGTTTGGGAGAAGGAAACGTTACAGAGCGGGAGAAGGAAAAGTAACAGAGTGGGAGAAGGAAACGTTACAGAGTGGGAGATGGACACTTCACAGAGTGGGAGAAGGAAACATCACAGAGTGGGAGAAGGAAACGTTACAGAGTGGGAGATGGAAACTTCACAGAGTGGGAGAAGGAAACATCACAGAGTGGGAGAAGGAAACGTCACAGAGTGGGAGAAGGAAACGTCATAGAGTGGGAGAAGGAAACGTCACAGAGTGGGAGAAGGAAACGTCACAGAGTGGGAGATGGAAACATTACAGAGTGGGTAAAGGAAACGTCACAGAGTGGGAGAAGGAAACGTCACAGAGCGGGAGAAGGAAACGTTACAGAGTGGGAGAAGGAAAGGTTACAGAGTGGGAGAAGGAAACGTCACAGAGTGGGAAAAGGAAACGTCAAAGAATGGAAGAAGGAAACGTCACAGAGTGGGAGAAGGAAACGTCACAGAGTGGGAGATGGAAACATTACAGAGTGGGAGAAGGAAACGTCACAGAGTGGGAGAAGGAAACGTCACAGTTTGGGAGAAGGAAATGTCACAGAGCGGGAGAAGGAAACAGAGAAGGAAACATCACAGAGTGGGAGAAGGAAACATCACAGAGTGGGAGAAGGAAACATCACAGAGCGAGAGAAGGAAACGTCACAGAGCGGGAAAAGGAAACGTCACAGAGCGGGAGAAGGAAACGTCACAGAGCGGGAGAAGGAAACGTCACAGAGCGGGAGAAGGAAACGTCACAGAGTGGGAGAAGGAAACGTCACAGAGTGGGAAAAGGAAACATCACAGAGTGGGAGAAGGAAACAGAGAAGGAAACGTCACAGTTTGGGAGAAGGAAACGTCACAGAGCGGGAGAAGGAAACGTCACAGAGTGGGAGATGGAAACATTACAGAGTGGGTAAAGGAAACGTCACAGAGTGGGAGAAGGAAACGTCACAGAGTGGGAGATGGAAACGTTACAGAGTGGGAGAACGAAACGTCACAGAGTGGGAAAAGGAAACGTCAAAGAATGGAAGAAGGAAACGTCACAGAGTGGGAGAAGGAAACGTCACAGAGTGGGAGAAGGAAACGTCACAGAGTGGGAGATGGAAACATTACAGAGTGGGAGAAGGAAACGTCACAGAGTGGGAGAAGGAAACGTCACAGAGCGGGAGAAGGAAATGTCACAGAGCGGGAGAAGGAAACAGAGAAGGAAACATCACAGAGTGGGAGAAGGAAACATCACAGAGTGGGAGAAGGAAACATCACAGAGTGAGAGAAGGAAACGTCACAGAGCGGGAAAAGGGAACGTCACAGAGCGGGAGAATGAAACGTCACAGAGCGGGAGAAGGAAACGTCACAGAGCGGGAGAAGGAAACGTCACAGAGTGTCACAGAGTGGGAGAAGGAAACGTCACAGAGTGGGAGAAGGAAACGTCACAGAGTGGGAGAAGGAAACGTTACAGAGTGGGAGATGGAAACTTCACAGAGTGGGAGAAGGAAACATCACAGAGTGGGAGATGGAAACATTACAGAGTGGGAGAAGGAAACGTCACAGAGTGGGAGATGGAAACGTTACAGAGTGGGAGAAGGAAACGTCACAGAGTGGGAGATGGAAACGTCACAGAGTGGGAGAAGGAAACATCACAGAGTGGGAGATGGAAACATTACAGAGTGGGAGAAGGAAACGTCACAGAGTGGGAGATGGAAACGTTACAGAGCGGCAGAAGGAAACGTTACAGAGTGGGAGAAGGAAACGTCACAGAGTGGGAGATGGAAACGTTACAGAGTGGGAGAAGGAAACGTCACAGAGTGGGAGAAGGAAACGTCACAGAGTGGGAGAAGGAAACGTGACAGAGTGGGAGAAGGAAACGTGACAGAGTGGGAGAAGGAAACGTCACAGAGTGGGAGAAGGAAACTTTACAGTTTGGGAGAAGGAAACGTTACAGAGTGGGAGAAGGAAACGTAACAGAGTGGGAGAAGGAAACATCACAGAGTGGGAGAAGGAAACGTAACAGAGTGGGAGACGGAAACGTTACAGAGTGGGAGATGGACACTTCATAGAGTGGGAGAAGGAAACATCACAGAGTGGGAGAAGGAAACGTCACAGAGTGGGAGAAGAAAACGTTACAGAGTGGGAGAACGAAACGTCACAGAGTGGGAAAAGGAAACGTCAAAGAATGGAAGAAGGAAACGTCACAGAGTGGGAGAAGGAAACGTCACAGAGTGGGAGAAGGAAACGTCACAGAGTGGGAGATGGAAACGTCACAGAGTGAGAGAAGGAAACGTCACAGAGCGGGAAAAGGGAACGTCACAGAGCGGGAGAATGAAACGTCACAGAGCGGGAGAAGGAAACGTCACAGAGCGGGAGAAGGAAACGTCACAGAGTGTCACAGAGTGGGAGAAGGAAACGTCACAGAGTGGGAGAAGGAAACGTCACAGAGTGGGAGAAGGAAACGTTACAGAGTGGGAGATGGAAACTTCACAGAGTGGGAGAAGGAAACATCACAGAGTGGGAGATGGAAACATTACAGAGTGGGAGAAGGAAACGTCACAGAGTGGGAGATGGAAACGTTACAGAGTGGGAGAAGGAAACGTCACAGAGTGGGAGATGGAAACGTCACAGAGTGGGAGAAGGAAACATCACAGAGTGGGAGATGGAAACATTACAGAGTGGGAGAAGGAAACGTCACAGAGTGGGAGATGGAAACGTTACAGAGCGGCAGAAGGAAACGTTACAGAGTGGGAGAAGGAAACGTCACAGAGTGGGAGATGGAAACGTTACAGAGTGGGAGAAGGAAACGTCACAGAGTGGGAGAAGGAAACGTCACAGAGTGGGAGAAGGAAACGTGACAGAGTGGGAGAAGGAAACGTGACAGAGTGGGAGAAGGAAACGTCACAGAGTGGGAGAAGGAAACTTTACAGTTTGGGAGAAGGAAACGTTACAGAGTGGGAGAAGGAAACGTAACAGAGTGGGAGAAGGAAACATCACAGAGTGGGAGAAGGAAACGTAACAGAGTGGGAGACGGAAACGTTACAGAGTGGGAGATGGACACTTCATAGAGTGGGAGAAGGAAACATCACAGAGTGGGAGAAGGAAACGTCACAGAGTGGGAGAAGAAAACGTTACAGAGTGGGAGAACGAAACGTCACAGAGTGGGAAAAGGAAACGTCAAAGAATGGAAGAAGGAAACGTCACAGAGTGGGAGAAGGAAACGTCACAGAGTGGGAGAAGGAAACGTCACAGAGCGGGAGAAGGAAATGTCACAGAGCGGGAGAAGGAAACAGAGAAGGAAACATCACAGAGTGGGAGAAGGAAACATCACAGAGTGGGAGAAGGAAACATCACAGAGTGAGAGAAGGAAACGTCACAGAGTGGGAGAAGGAAACGTCACAGAGCGGGAGAAGGAAACGTCACAGAGCGGGAGAAGGAAACGTCACAGAGTGTCACAGAGTGGGAGAAGGAAACGTCACAGAGTGGGAGAAGGAAACGTCACAGAGTGGGAGAAGGAAACGTTACAGAGTGGGAGATGGAAACTTCACAGAGTGGGAGAAGGAAACATCACAGAGTGGGAGATGGAAACATTACAGAGTGGGAGAAGGAAACGTCACAGAGTGGGAGATGGAAACGTTACAGAGTGGGAGAAGGAAACGTCACAGAGTGGGAGATGGAAACGTCACAGAGTGGGAGAAGGAAACATCACAGAGTGGGAGATGGAAACATTACAGAGTGGGAGAAGGAAACGTCACAGAGTGGGAGATGGAAACGTTACAGAGCGGCAGAAGGAAACGTTACAGAGTGGGAGAAGGAAACGTCACAGAGTGGGAGATGGAAACGTTACAGAGTGGGAGAAGGAAACGTCACAGAGTGGGAGAAGGAAACGTCAAAGAGTGGGAGAAGGAAACGTGACAGAGTGGGAGAAGGAAACGTGACAGAGTGGGAGAAGGAAACGTCACAGAGTGGGAGAAGGAAACGTCACAGAGTGGGAGAAGGAAACGTTACAGTTTGGGAGAAGGAAACGTTACAGAGTGGGAGAAGGAAACGTAACAGAGTGGGAGAAGGAAACATCACAGAGTGGGAGAAGGAAACGTAACAGAGTGGGAGAAGGAAACGTTACAGAGTGGGAGATGGACACTTTATAGAGTGGGAGAAGGAAACATCACAGAGTGGGAGAAGGAAACGTCACAGAGTGGGAGAAGGAAACGTCACAGAGTGGGAGAAGGAAACGTCACAGAGTGGGAGAAGGAAACGTCACAGAGTGGGAGAAGGAAACGTCACAGAGCGGGAAAAGGAAACGTCACAGAGCGGGAGAAGGAAACGTCACAGAGTGGGAGAAGGAAACGTTACAGAGTGGGAGATGGAAACTTCACAGAGTGGGAGAAGGAAACGTCACAGAGTGGGAGAAGGAAACGTCACAGAGTGGGAGAAGGAAACGTCACAGAGTGGGAGAAGGAAACTTCACAGAGTGGGAGAAGGAAACGTTATAGAGTGGGAGAAGGAAACGTCACAGAGTGGGAGATGGAAACATTACAGAGTGGGTAAAGGAAAAGTCACAGAGTGGGAGAAGGAAACATTACAGAGTGGGAGAAGGAAACGTTATAGAGTGGGAGAAGGAAACGTCACAGAGTGGGAGATGGAAACGTTACAGAGTGGGAGAAGGAAACGTTACAGAGTGGGAGAAGGAAACGTCACAGTTTGGGAGAAGGAAACGTTACAGAGTGGGAGAAGGAAACATCACAGAGTGGGAGAAGGAAACAGAGAAGGAAACATCACAGAGTGGGAGAAGGAAACATCAAAGAGTGGGAGAAGGAAACATCACAGAGTGGGAGAAGGAAACGTCACAGAGTGGGAAAAGGAAACGTCACAGAGCGGGAGAAGGAAACGTCACAGAGCGGGAGAAGGAAACGTCACAGAGCGGGAGAAGGAAACGTCACAGAGTGGGAGAAGGAAACGTCACAGAGCGGGAGAAGGAAACAGAGAAGGAAACATCACAGAGTGGGAGAAGGAAACGTCACAGAGTGGGAGAAGCATACGTCACAGAGCGGGAGAAGGAAACAGAGAAGGAAACATCACAGAGTGGGAGAAGCATACATCACAGAGTGGGAGAAGGAAACGTCACAGAGTGGGAGAAGGAAACGTCACAGAGCGGGAGAAGGAAACGTAACAGAGTGGGAGAAGCATACATCACAGAGTGGGAGAAGGAAACGTCACAGAGCGGGAGAAGCATACATCACAGAGTGGGAGAAGGAAACGTCACAGAGTGGGAGAAGGAAACGTCACAGAGCGGGAGAAGGAAACGTTACAGAGTGGGAGAAGGAAACAGAGAAGGAAACTTCACAGAGTGGGAGAAGGAAACGTTACAGAGTGGGAGAAGGAAACGTCACAGAGTGGGAGAAGGAAACGTTACAGAGTGGGAGAAGGAAAAGTTACAGAGTGGGAGAAGGAAAAGTTACAGAGTGGGAGAAGGAAACGTCATAGAGCGGGAGAAGTGGGAGAAGGAAACGTGACAGAGTGGGAGAAGGAAACGTCACAGAGTGGGAGAAGGAAACGTCACAGAGTGGGAGAAGGAAACGTCACAGAGTGGGAGAAGTGGGAGAAGGAAACGTGACAGAGTGGGAGAAGGAAACGTCACAGAGTGGGAGAAGGAAACGTCACAGAGTGGGAGAAGGAAACGTTACAGTTTCGGAGAAGGAAGCGTTACAGAGCGGGAAAAGGAAAAGTAACAGAGTGGGAGAAGGAAACGTTACAGAGTGGGAGATGGACACTTCACAGAGTGGGAGAAGGAAACATCACAGAGTGGGAGAAGGAAACTTTACAGAGTGGGAGATGGAAACTTCACAGAGTGGGAGAAGGAAACATCACAGAGTGGGAGAAGGAAACGTCACAGAGTGGGAGAAGGAAACGTCACAGAGTGGGAGAAGGAAACGTCACAGAGTGGGAGATGGAAACATTACAGAGTGGGTAAAGGAAACGTCACAGAGTGGGAGAAGGAAACGTCACAGAGCGGGAGAAGGAAACGTTACAGAGTGGGAGAAGGAAAGGTTACAGAGTGGGAGAAGGAAACGTCACAGAGTGGGAAAAGGAAACGTCAAAGAATGGAAGAAGGAAACGTCACAGAGTGGGAGAAGGAAACGTCACAGAGTGGGAGATGGAAACATTACAGAGTGGGAGAAGGAAACGTCACAGAGTGGGAGAAGGAAACGTCACAGTTTGGGAGAAGGAAATGTCACAGAGCGGGAGAAGGAAACAGAGAAGGAAACATCACAGAGTGGGAGAAGGAAACATCACAGAGTGGGAGAAGGAAACATCACAGAGCGAGAGAAGGAAACGTCACAGAGCGGGAAAAGGAAACGTCACAGAGCGGGAGAAGGAAACGTCACAGAGCGGGAGAAGGAAACGTCACAGAGTGGGAGAAGGAAACGTCACAGAGTGGGAGAAGGAAACGTCACAGAGTGGGAGAAGGAAACGTCACAGAGCGGGAAAAGGAAACGTCACAGAGCGGGAAAAGGAAACGTCACAGAGTGGGAGAAGGAAACGTCACAGAGCGGGAAAAGGAAACGTCACAGAGTGGGAGAAGGAAACGTTATAGAGTGGGAGAAGGAAACGTCACAGAGTGGGAGATGGAAACGTTACAGAGTGGGAGAAGGAAACGTTACAGAGTGGGAGAAGGAAACGTCACAGTTTGGGAGAAGGAAACGTTACAGAGTGGGAGAAGGAAACATCACAGAGTGGGAGAAGGAAACAGAGAAGGAAACATCACAGAGTGGGAGAAGGAAACATCACAGAGTGGGAGAAGGAAACATCACAGAGTGGGAGAAGGAAACATCACAGAGTGGGAGAAGGAAACGTCACAGAGTGGGAAAAGGAAACGTCACAGAGCGGGAGAAGGAAACGTCACAGAGCGGGAGAAGGAAACGTCACAGAGCGGGAGAAGGAAACGTCACAGAGTGGGAGAAGGAAACGTCACAGAGCGGGAGAAGGAAACAGAGAAGGAAACATCACAGAGTGGGAGAAGGAAACGTCACAGAGCGGGAGAAGGAAACAGAGAAGGAAACATCACAGAGTGGGAGAAGGAAACGTCACAGAGTGGGAGAAGGAAACGTCACAGAGTGGGATAAGCATACGTCACAGAGCGGGAGAAGGAAACAGAGAAGGAAACATCACAGAGTGGGAGAAGGAAACGTCACAGAGTGGGAGAAGCATACATCACAGAGTGGGAGAAGGAAACGTCACAGAGTGGGAGAAGGAAACGTCACAGAGCGGGAGAAGGAAACGTAACAGAGTGGGAGAAGCAAACGTCACAGAGCGGGAGAAGGAAACGTTACAGAGTGGGAGAAGGAAACAGAGAAGGAAACTTCACAGAGTGGGAGAAGGAAACGTTACAGAGTGGGAGAAGGAAACGTCACAGAGTGGGAGAAGGAAACGTTACAGAGTGGGAGAAGGAAAAGTTACAGAGTGGGAGAAGGAAAAGTTACAGAGTGGGAGAAGGAAACGTCATAGAGTGGGAGAAGGAAACGTCACAGAGCGGGAGAAGGAAACGTAACAGAGCGGGAGAAGGAAACGTAACAGAGCGGGAAAAGGAAACGTCACAGAGTGGGAGAAGGAAACGTCACAGAGTGGGAGAAGTGGGAGAAGGAAACGTGACAGAGTGGGAGAAGGAAACGTCACAGAGTGGGAGAAGGAAACGTCACAGATTGGGAGAAGGAAACGTTACAGTTTGGGAGAAGGAAACGTTACAGAGCGGGAGATGGACACTTCACAGAGTGGGAGAAGGAAACATCACAGAGTGGGAGAAGGAAACGTTACAGAGTGGGAGATGGAAACTTCACAGAGTGGGAGAAGGAAACATCACAGAGTGGGAGAAGGAAACGTCACAGAGTGGGAGAAGGAAACGTCATAGAGTGGGAGAAGGAAACGTCACAGAGTGGGAGAAGGAAACGTCACAGAGTGGGAGATGGAAACATTACAGAGTGGGTAAAGGAAACGTCACAGAGTGGGAGAAGGAAACGTCACAGAGCGGGAGAAGGAAAGGTTACAGAGTGGGAAAAGGAAACGTCAAAGAATGGAAGAAGGAAACGTCACAGAGTGGGAGAAGGAAACGTCACAGAGTGGGAGATGGAAACATTAAAGAGTGGGAGAAGGAAACGTCACAGAGTGGGAGAAGGAAACGTCACAGTTTGGGAGAAGGAAATGTCACAGAGCGGGAGAAGGAAACAGAGAAGGAAACATCACAGTGTGGGAGAAGGAAACATCACAGAGTGGGAGAAGGAAACATCACAGAGCGAGAGAAGGAAACGTCACAGAGCGGGAAAAGGAAACGTCACAGAGCGGGAGAAGGAAACGTCACAGAGCGGGAGAAGGAAACGTCACAGAGCGGGAGAAGGAAACGTCACAGAGTGGGAGAAGGAAACGTCACAGAGTGGGAGAAGGAAACGTCACAGAGCGGGAAAAGGAAACGTCACAGAGCGGGAAAAGGAAACGTCACAGAGTGGGAGAAGGAAACGTCACAGAGCGGGAAAAGGAAACGTCACAGAGTGGGAGAAGGAAACGTCACAGAGTGGGAGAAGGAAACGTCACAGTTCGGGAGAAGGAAACGTTACAGAGCGGGAGAAGGAAACGTAACAGAGTGGGAGAAGGAAACGTCACAGAGTGGGAGAAGGAAACGTCACAGAGTGGGAGAAGGAAACGTTACAGAGTGGGAGATGGAAACTTCACAGAGTGGGAGAAGGAAACATCACAGAGTGGGAGAAGGAAACGTCACAGAGTGGGAGAAGGAAACGTCACAGTTTGGGAGAAGGAAACGTCACAGAGCGGGAGAAGGAAACAGAGAAGGAAACATCACAGAGTGGGAGAAGGAAACGTCACAGAGCGGGAGAAGGAAACGTCACAGAGTGGGAGAAGGAAACGTTACAGAGCGGGAGAAGGAAACAGGGAAGGAAACATCACAGAGTGGGAGAAGGAAACGTCACAGAGCGGGAGAAGGAAACGTCACAGAGTGGGAGAAGCAAACGTCACAGAGTGGGAGAAGCAAACGTCACAGAGCGGGAGAAGGAAACAGAGAAGGAAACGTCACAGAGCGGGAGAAGGAAACGTCACAGAGCGGGAGAAGGAAACGTCACAGAGTGGGAGAAGCAAACGTCACAGAGCGGGAGAAGGAAACGTCACAGAGTGGGAGAAGGAAATGTCACAGAGTGGGAGGAGGAAACGTCACAGAGTGGGAGAAGCAAACGTCACAGAGCGGGAGAAGGAAACGTCACAAAGCGGGAGAAGGAAACGTCACAGAGTGGGAGAAGGAAATGTCACAGAGTGGGGGGAGGAAACGTCACAGAGTGGGTAAAGGAAACGTCACAGAGTGGGAGAAGGAAACGTCACAGAGTGGGAAAAAGAAACGTCACAGAATGGAAGAAGGAAACGTCACAGAGTGGGAGAAGGAAACGTCACAGAGTGGGAGAAGGAAACGTCACAGAGTGGGAGATGGAAACAATACAGAGTGGGAGAAGGAAACGTCACAGTTTGGGAGAAGGAAACGTCACAGAGCGGGAAAAGGAAACAGAAAGGAAACATCACAGAGTGGGAGAAGGAAACATCACAGAGTGGGAGAAGGAAACATCACAGAGTGAGAGAAGGAAACGTCACAGAGCGGGAAAAGGAAACGTCACAGAGCGGGAGAAGGAAACGTCACAGAGCGGGAGAAGGAAACGTGACAGAGTGGGAGAAGGAAACGTCACAGAGCGGAAGAAGGAAACAGAGAAGGAAACATCACAGAGTGGGAGAAGGAAACGTCACAGAGTGGGAGAAGGAAACGTCACAGAGTGGGAGAAGGAAACGTCACAGAGTGGGAGAAGGAAACGTCACAGTTTGGGAGAAGGAAACGTCACAGAGCGGGAGAAGGAAACGTCACAGAGTGGGAGAAGGAAACGTCACAGTTTGGGAGAAGGAAACGTCACAGTTTGGGAGAAGGAAACGTCACAGAGTGGGAGAAGGAAACGTTACAGAGTGGGAGAAGGAAACGTCACAGAGTGGGAGAAGGAAACGTCACAGTTTGGGAGAAGGAAACGTCACAGAGTGGGAGAAGGAAACGTCACAGAGTGTGAGAAGTAAACGTCATAGAGTGGGAGAAGGAAACAGAGAAGGAAACATCACAGAGTGGGAGAAGGAAACGTCACAGAGCGGGAGAAGGAAACAGAGAAGGAAACATCACAGAGTGGGAGAAGGAAACGTCACAGAGTGGGAGAAGGAAACGTCACAGAGTGGGATAAGCATACGTCACAGAGCGGGAGAAGGAAACAGAGAAGGAAACATCACAGAGTGGGAGAAGGAAACGTCACAGAGTGGGAGAAGCATACATCACAGAGTGGGAGAAGGAAACGTCACAGAGTGGGAGAAGGAAACGTCACAGAGCGGGAGAAGGAAACGTAACAGAGTGGGAGAAGCAAACGTCACAGAGCGGGAGAAGGAAACGTTACAGAGTGGGAGAAGGAAACAGAGAAGGAAACTTCACAGAGTGGGAGAAGGAAACGTTACAGAGTGGGAGAAGGAAACGTCACAGAGTGGGAGAAGGAAAAGTTACAGAGTGGGAGAAGGAAAAGTTACAGAGTGGGAGAAGGAAACGTCATAGAGTGGGAGAAGGAAACGTCACAGAGCGGGAGAAGGAAACGTAACAGAGCGGGAGAAGGAAACGTAACAGAGCGGGAAAAGGAAACGTCACAGAGTGGGAGAAGGAAACGTCACAGAGTGGGAGAAGTGGGAGAAGGAAACGTGACAGAGTGGGAGAAGGAAACGTCACAGAGTGGGAGAAGGAAACTTCACAGATTGGGAGAAGGAAACGTTACAGTTTGGGAGAAGGAAACGTTACAGAGCGGGAGATGGACACTTCACAGAGTGGGAGAAGGAAACATCACAGAGTGGGAGAAGGAAACGTTACAGAGTGGGAGATGGAAACTTCACAGAGTGGGAGAAGGAAACATCACAGAGTGGGAGAAGGAAACGTCACAGAGTGGGAGAAGGAAACGTCATAGAGTGGGAGAAGGAAACGTCACAGAGTGGGAGAAGGAAACGTCACAGAGTGGGAGATGGAAACATTACAGAGTGGGTAAAGGAAACGTCACAGAGTGGGAGAAGGAAACGTCACAGAGCGGGAGAAGGAAAGGTTACAGAGTGGGAAAAGGAAACGTCAAAGAATGGAAGAAGGAAACGTCACAGAGTGGGAGAAGGAAACGTCACAGAGTGGGAGATGGAAACATTAAAGAGTGGGAGAAGGAAACGTCACAGAGTGGGAGAAGGAAACGTCACAGTTTGGGAGAAGGAAATGTCACAGAGCGGGAGAAGGAAACAGAGAAGGAAACATCACAGTGTGGGAGAAGGAAACATCACAGAGTGGGAGAAGGAAACATCACAGAGCGAGAGAAGGAAACGTCACAGAGCGGGAAAAGGAAACGTCACAGAGCGGGAGAAGGAAACGTCACAGAGCGGGAGAAGGAAACGTCACAGAGCGGGAGAAGGAAACGTCACAGAGTGGGAGAAGGAAACGTCACAGAGCGGGAAAAGGAAACGTCACAGAGCGGGAAAAGGAAACGTCACAGAGTGGGAGAAGGAAACGTCACAGAGCGGGAAAAGGAAACGTCACAGAGCGGGAGAAGGAAACGTCACAGAGTGGGAGAAGGAAACGTCACAGTTCGGGAGAAGGAAACGTTACAGAGCGGGAGAAGGAAACGTAACAGAGTGGGAGAAGGAAACGTCACAGAGTGGGAGAAGGAAACGTCACAGAGTGGGAGAAGGAAACGTTACAGAGTGGGAGATGGAAACTTCACAGAGTGGGAGAAGGAAACATCACAGAGTGGGAGAAGGAAACGTCACAGAGTGGGAGAAGGAAACGTCACAGTTTGGGAGAAGGAAACGTCACAGAGCGGGAGAAGGAAACAGAGAAGGAAACATCACAGAGTGGGAGAAGGAAACGTCACAGAGCGGGAGAAGGAAACGTCACAGAGTGGGAGAAGGAAACGTTACAGAGCGGGAGAAGGAAACAGGGAAGGAAACATCACAGAGTGGGAGAAGGAAACGTCACAGAGCGGGAGAAGGAAACGTCACAGAGTGGGAGAAGCAAACGTCACAGAGTGGGAGAAGCAAACGTCACAGAGCGGGAAAAGGAAACAGAGAAGGAAACGTCACAGAGCGGGAGAAGGAAACGTCACAGAGCGGGAGAAGGAAACGTCACAGAGTGGGAGAAGCAAACGTCACAGAGCGGGAGAAGGAAACGTCACAAAGCGGGAGAAGGAAACGTCACAGAGTGGGAGAAGGAAATGTCACAGAGTGGGGGGAGGAAACGTCACAGAGTGGGTAAAGGAAACGTCACAGAGTTGGAGAAGGAAACGTCACAGAGTGGGAAAAAGAAACGTCACAGAATGGAAGAAGGAAACGTCACAGAGTGGGAGAAGGAAACGTCACAGAGTGGGAGAAGGAAACGTCACAGAGTGGGAGATGGAAACAATACAGAGTGGGAGAAGGAAACGTCACAGTTTGGGAGAAGGAAACGTCACAGAGCGGGAAAAGGAAACAGAAAGGAAACATCACAGAGTGGGAGAAGGAAACATCACAGAGTGGGAGAAGGAAACATCACAGAGTGAGAGAAGGAAACGTCACAGAGCGGGAAAAGGAAACGTCACAGAGCGGGAGAAGGAAACGTCACAGAGCGGGAGAAGGAAACGTGACAGAGTGGGAGAAGGAAACGTCACAGAGCGGAAGAAGGAAACAGAGAAGGAAACATCACAGAGTGGGAGAAGGAAACATCACAGAGCGGGAGAAGGAAACGTCACAGAGTGGGAGAAGGAAACGTCACAGAGTGGGAGAAGGAAACGTCACAGAGTGGGAGAAGGAAACATCACAGAGCGGGAGAAGGAAACGTCACAGAGTGGGAGAAGGAAACGTCACAGAGTGGGAGAAGGAAACGTCACAGAGTGGGAGAAGGAAACGTCACAGTTTGGGAGAAGGAAACGTCACAGAGCGGGAGAAGGAAACGTCACAGAGTGGGAGAAGGAAACGTCACAGTTTGGGAGAAGGAAACGTCACAGTTTGGGAGAAGGAAACGTCACAGAGTGGGAGAAGGAAACGTTACAGAGTGGGAGAAGGAAACGTCACAGAGTGGGAGAAGGAAACGTCACAGTTTGGGAGAAGGAAACGTCACAGAGTGGGAGAAGGAAACGTCACAGAGTGTGAGAAGTAAACGTCATAGAGTGGGAGAAGGAAACATCACAGACTGGGAGAAGGAAACGTCACAGAGCGGGAGAAGGAAACGTCACAGAGTGGGAGAAGGAAACGTCACAGAGTGGGAGAAGGAAACGTCACAGAGCGGGAGAAGGATACAGAGAAGGAAACATCACAGAGTGGGAGAAGGAAACGTCACAGAGCGGAAGAAGGAAACAGAGAAGGAAACATCACAGAGTGGGAGAAGGAAACGTCACAGAGTGGGAGAAGGAAATGTCACAGAGTGGGAGAAGGAAACGTTACAGAGTGGGAGATGGAAACTTCACAGAGTGGGAGAAGGAACCATCACAGAGTGGGAGATGGAAACGTTACAGAGTGGGAGAAGGAAACGTCACAGAGTGGGAGATGGAAACGTTACAGAGTGGGAGAAGGAAACGTCACAGAGTGGGAGATGGAAACGTCACAGAGTGGGAGAAGGAAACATCACAGAGTGGGAGATGGAAACATTACAGAGTGGGAGAAGGAAACGTCACAGAGTGGGAGATGGAAACGTTACAGAGCGGCAGAAGGAAACGTTACAGAGTGGGAGAAGGAAACGTCACAGAGTGGGAGATGGAAACGTTACAGAGTGGGAGAAGGAAACGTCACAGAGTGGGAGAAGGAAACGTCACAGAGTGGGAGAAGGAAACGTGACAGAGTGGGAGAAGGAAACGTGACAGAGTGGGAGAAGGAAACGTCACAGAGTGGGAGAAGGAAACGTCACAGAGTGGGAGAAGGAAACGTTACAGTTTGGGAGAAGGAAACGTTACAGAGTGGGAGAAGGAAACGTAACAGAGTGGGAGAAGGAAACATCACAGAGTGGGAGAAGGAAACGTAACAGAGTGGGAGAAGGAAACGTTACAGAGTGGGAGATGGACACTTTATAGAGTGGGAGAAGGAAACGTCACAGAGTGGGAAAAGGAAACGTCACAGAGTGGGAGAAGGAAACGTCACAGAGTGGGAGAAGGAAACGTCACAGAGTGGGAGAAGGAAACGTCACAGAGTGGGAGAACGAAACGTCACAGAGTGGGAGAAGGAAACGTCACAGAGCGGGAAAAGGAAACGTCACAGAGTGGGAGAAGGAAACGTCACAGAGTGGGAGAAGGAAACGTTACAGAGTGGGAGATGGAAACTTCACAGAGTGGGAGAAGGAAACGTCACAGAGTGGGAGAAGGAAACGTCACAGAGTGGGAGATGGAAACATTACAGAGTGGGTAAAGGAAACGTCACAGAGTGGGAGAAGGAAACGTCACAGAGCGGGAGAAGGAAACGTTACAGAGTGGGAGAAGGAAACGTTACAGAGTGGGAGAAGGAAACGTCACAGAGCGGGAGAAGGAAACAGAGAAGGAAACATCACAGAGTGGGAGAAGGAAACGTCACAGAGTGGGAGAAGGAAACGTCACAGAGTGGGAGAAGGAAACGTCACAGAGTGGGAGAAGGAAACAGAGAAGGAAACATCACAGAGTGGGAGAAGGAAACGTCACAGAGCGGGAGAAGGAAACGTCACAGAGTGGGAGAAGGAAACGTTACAGAGTGGGAGAAGGAAACGTCACAGAGCGGGAGAAGGAAATAGAGAAGGAAACATCACAGAGTGGGAGAAGGAAAGGTCACAGAGCGGGAGAAGGAAACAGAGAAGGAAACATCACAGAGTGGGAGAAGGAAACGTCACAGAGCGGAAGAAGGAAACAGAGAAGGAAACATCACAGAGTGGGAGAAGGAAACGTCACAGAGTGGGAGAAGGAAACGTTACAGAGTGGGAGAAGGAAACGTCACAGAGCGGGAGAAGGAAACAGAGAAGGAAACATCACAGAGTGGGAGAAGGAAACGTCACAGAGCGGGAGAAGGAAACGTTACAGTTTGGGAGAAGGAAACGTTACAGAGCGGGAGAAGGAAACGTAACAGACTGGGAGAAGGAAACGTCACAGAGTGGGAGAAGGAAACGTCACAGAGTGGGAGAAGGAAACGTTACAGAGTGGGAGATGGAAACTTCACAGAGTGGGAGAAGGAAACATCACAGAGTGGGAGAAGGAAACGTCACAGAGTGGGAGAAGGAAACGTTACAGAGTGGGAGAAGGAAACGTGACAGAGCGGGAGAAGGAAACGTCACAGAGCGGGAGAAGGAAACAGAGAAGGAAACATCACAGAGTGGGAGAAGGAAACGTTACAGAGCGGGAGAAGGAAACAGAGAAGGAAACATCACAGAGTGGGAGAAGGAAACGTCACAAAGCGGGAGAAGGAAACAGAGAAGGAAACGTTACGGTTCGGGAGAAGGAAACGTTACAGAGCGGGAGAAGGAAACGTAACAGAGTGGGAGAAGGAAACGTCACAGAGTGGGAGAAGGAAACGTCACAGAGTGGGAGAAGGAAACGTTACAGAGTGGGAGATGGAAACTTCACAGAGTGGGAGAAGGAAACATCACAGAGTGGGAGAAGGAAACGTCACAGAGTGGGAGAAGGAAACGTCACAGTTTGGGAGAAGGAAACGTGACAGAGCGGGAGAAGGAAACAGAGAAGGAAACATCACAGAGTGGGAGAAGGAAACGTCACAGAGCGGGAGAAGGAAACGTCACAGAGTGGGAGAAGGAAACGTTACAGAGCGGGAGAAGGAAACAGGGAAGGAAACATCACAGAGTGGGAGAAGCAAACGTCACAGAGTGGGAGAAGCAAACGTCACAGAGCGGGAGAAGGAAACAGAGAAGGAAACATCACAGAGTGGGAGAAGGAAACGTCACAGAGTGGGAGAAGGAAACATCACAGAGCGGGAGAAGGAAACGTCACAGAGCGGGAGAAGGAAACGTCACAGAGCGGGAGAAGGAAACGTCACAAAGCGGGAGAAGGAAACGTCACAGAGTGGGAGGAGGAAACGTCACAGAGTGGGAGAAGCAAACGTCACAGAGCGGGAGAAGGAAACGTCACAAAGCGGGAGAAGGAAACGTCACAGAGTGGGAGAAGGAAATGTCACAGAGTGGGAGGAGGAAACGTCACAGAGTGGGTAAAGGAAACGTCACAGAGTGGGAGAAGGAAACGTCACAGAGTGGGAAAAGGAAACGTCACAGAATGGAAGAAGGAAACGTCACAGAGTGGGAGAAGGAAACGTCACAGAGTGGGAGAAGGAAACGTCACAGAGTGGGAGATGGAAACAATACAGAGTGGGAGAAGGAAACGTCACAGTTTGGGAGAAGGAAACGTCACAGAGCGGGAAAAGGAAACAGAGAAGGAAACATCACAGAGTGGGAGAAGGAAACATCACAGAGTGGGAGAAGGAAACATCACAGAGTGAGAGAAGGAAACGTCACAGAGCGGGAAAAGGAAACGTCACAGAGCGGGAGAAGGAAACGTCACAGAGCGGGAGAAGGAAACGTCACAGAGTGGGAGAAGGAAACGTCACAGAGCGGAAGAAGGAAACAGAGAAGGAAACATCACAGAGTGGGAGAAGGAAACGTCACAGAGTGGGAGAAGGAAACGTCACAGAGTGGGAGAAGGAAACGTCACAGAGTGGGAGAAGGAAACGTCACAGTTTGGGAGAAGGAAACGTCACAGAGCGGGAGAAGGAAACGTCACAGAGTGGGAGAAGGAAACGTCACAGTTTGGGAGAAGGAAACGTCACAGTTTGGGAGAAGGAAACGTCACAGAGTGGGAGAAGGAAACGTTACAGAGTGGGAGAAGGAAACGTCACAGAGTGGGAGAAGGAAACGTCACAGTTTGGGAGAAGGAAACGTCACAGAGTGGGAGAAGGAAACGTCACAGAGTGTGAGAAGGAAACGTCATAGAGTGGGAGAAGGAAACATCACAGACTGGGAGAAGGAAACGTCACAGAGCGGGAGAAGGAAACGTCACAGAGTGGGAGAAGGAAACGTCACAGAGTGGGAGAAGGAAACGTCACAGAGCGGAAGAAGGAAACAGAGAAGGAAACATCACAGAGTGGGAGAAGGAAACGTCACAGAGTGGGAGAAGGAAACGTTACAGAGTGGGAGAAGGAAACGTCACAGAGCGGGAGAAGGAAACAGAGAAGGAAACATCACAGAGTGGGAGAAGGAAACGTCACAGAGCGGGAGAAGGAAACGTTACAGTTTGGGAGAAGGAAACGTTACAGAGCGGGAGAAGGAAACGTCACAGAGTGGGAGAAGGAAACGTCACAGAGTGGGAGAAGGAAACGTCACAGAGTGGGAGAAGGAAACGTTACAGAGTGGGAGATGGAAACTTCACAGAGTGGGAGAAGGAAACATCACAGAGTGGGAGAAGGAAACGTCACAGAGTGGGAGAAGGAAACGTTACAGAGTGGGAGAAGGAAACGTCACAGAGCGGGAGAAGGAAACGTCACAGAGCGGGAGAAGGAAACAGAGAAGGAAACATCACAGAGTGGGAGAAGGAAACGTCACAGAGCGGGAGAAGGAAACGTCACAGAGTGGGAGAAGGAAACGTTACAGAGCGGGAGAAGGAAACAGAGAAGGAAACATCACAGAGTGGGAGAAGGAAACGTCACAGAGCGGGAGAAGGAAACAGAGAAGGAAACGTTACAGTTCGGGAGAAGGAAACGTTACAGAGCGGGAGAAGGAAACGTAACAGAGTGGGAGAAGGAAACGTCACAGAGTGGGAGAAGGAAACGTCACAGAGTGGGAGAAGGAAACGTTACAGAGTGGGAGATGGAAACTTCACAGAGTGGGAGAAGGAAACGTCACAGAGTGGGAGAAGGAAACGTCACAGTTTGGGAGAAGGAAACGTCACAGAGCGGGAGAAGGAAACAGAGAAGGAAACATCACAGAGTGGGAGAAGGAAACGTCACAGAGCGGGAGAAGGAAACGTCACAGAGTGGGAGAAGGAAACGTTACAGAGCGGGAGAAGGAAACAGGGAAGGAAACATCACAGAGTGGGAGAAGGAAACGTTACAGAGCGGGAGAAGGAAACGTCACAGAGTGGGAGAAGCAAACGTCACAGAGTGGGAGAAGCAAACGTCACAGAGCGGGAGAAGGAAACAGAGAAGGAAACATCACAGAGTGGGAGAAGGAAACGTCACAGAGTGGGAGAAGGAAACATCACAGAGCGGGAGAAGGAAACGTCACAGAGCGGGAGAAGGAAACGTCACAGAGTGGGAGAAGCAAACGTCACAGAGCGGGAGAAGGAAACGTCACAGAGTGGGAGAAGGAAACGTCACAGAGCGGAAGAAGGAAACAGAGAAGGAAACATCACAAAGCGGGAGAAGGAAACGTCACAGAGTGGGAGAAGGAAATGTCACAGAGTGGGAGAAGCAAACGTCACAGAGCGGGAGAAGGAAACAGAGAAGGAAACATCACAAAGCGGGAGAAGGAAACGTCACAGAGTGGGAGAAGGAAACGTCACAGAGTGGGAGAAGCAAACGTCACAAAGCGGGAGAAGGAAACGTCACAGAGTGGGAGAAGGAAATGTCACAGAGTGGGAGGAGGAAACGTCACAGAGTGGGTAAAGGAAACGTCACAGAGTGGGAGAAGGAAACGTCACAGAGTGGGAAAAGGAAACGTCACAGAATGGAAGAAGGAAACGTCACAGAGTGGGAGAAGGAAACGTCACAGAGTGGGAGAAGGAAACGTCACAGAGTGGGAGATGGAAACAATACAGAGTGGGAGAAGGAAACGTCACAGTTTGGGAGAAGGAAACGTCACAGAGTGGGAGAAGGAAACATCACAGAGTGAGAGAAGGAAACGTCACAGAGCGGGAAAAGGAAACAGAGAAGGAAACATCACAGAGTGGGAGAAGGAAACATCACAGAGTGGGAGAAGGAAACATCACAGAGTGAGAGAAGGAAACGTCACAGAGCGGGAGAAGGAAACGTCACAGAGCGGGAGAAGGAAACGTCACAGAGTGGGAGAAGGAAACGTCACAGAGTGTGAGAAGTAAACGTCATAGAGTGGGAGAAGGAAACAGAGAAGGAAACATCACAGAGTGGGAGAAGGAAACGTCACAGAGCGGGAGAAGGAAACAGAGAAGGAAACATCACAGAGTGGGAGAAGGAAACGTCACAGAGTGGGAGAAGGAAACGTCACAGAGTGGGATAAGCATACGTCACAGAGCGGGAGAAGGAAACAGAGAAGGAAACATCACAGAGTGGGAGAAGGAAACGTCACAGAGTGGGAGAAGCATACATCACAGAGTGGGAGAAGGAAACGTCACAGAGTGGGAGAAGGAAACGTCACAGAGCGGGAGAAGGAAACGTAACAGAGTGGGAGAAGCAAACGTCACAGAGCGGGAGAAGGAAACGTTACAGAGTGGGAGAAGGAAACAGAGAAGGAAACTTCACAGAGTGGGAGAAGGAAACGTTACAGAGTGGGAGAAGGAAACGTCACAGAGTGGGAGAAGGAAAAGTTACAGAGTGGGAGAAGGAAAAGTTACAGAGTGGGAGAAGGAAACGTCATAGAGTGGGAGAAGGAAACGTCACAGAGCGGGAGAAGGAAACGTAACAGAGCGGGAGAAGGAAACGTAACAGAGCGGGAAAAGGAAACGTCACAGAGTGGGAGAAGGAAACGTCACAGAGTGGGAGAAGTGGGAGAAGGAAACGTGACAGAGTGGGAGAAGGAAACGTCACAGAGTGGGAGAAGGAAACTTCACAGATTGGGAGAAGGAAACGTTACAGTTTGGGAGAAGGAAACGTTACAGAGCGGGAGATGGACACTTCACAGAGTGGGAGAAGGAAACATCACAGAGTGGGAGAAGGAAACGTTACAGAGTGGGAGATGGAAACTTCACAGAGTGGGAGAAGGAAACATCACAGAGTGGGAGAAGGAAACGTCACAGAGTGGGAGAAGGAAACGTCATAGAGTGGGAGAAGGAAACGTCACAGAGTGGGAGAAGGAAACGTCACAGAGTGGGAGATGGAAACATTACAGAGTGGGTAAAGGAAACGTCACAGAGTGGGAGAAGGAAACGTCACAGAGCGGGAGAAGGAAAGGTTACAGAGTGGGAAAAGGAAACGTCAAAGAATGGAAGAAGGAAACGTCACAGAGTGGGAGAAGGAAACGTCACAGAGTGGGAGATGGAAACATTAAAGAGTGGGAGAAGGAAACGTCACAGAGTGGGAGAAGGAAACGTCACAGTTTGGGAGAAGGAAATGTCACAGAGCGGGAGAAGGAAACAGAGAAGGAAACATCACAGTGTGGGAGAAGGAAACATCACAGAGTGGGAGAAGGAAACATCACAGAGCGAGAGAAGGAAACGTCACAGAGCGGGAAAAGGAAACGTCACAGAGCGGGAGAAGGAAACGTCACAGAGCGGGAGAAGGAAACGTCACAGAGCGGGAGAAGGAAACGTCACAGAGTGGGAGAAGGAAACGTCACAGAGCGGGAAAAGGAAACGTCACAGAGCGGGAAAAGGAAACGTCACAGAGTGGGAGAAGGAAACGTCACAGAGCGGGAAAAGGAAACGTCACAGAGCGGGAGAAGGAAACGTCACAGAGTGGGAGAAGGAAACGTCACAGTTCGGGAGAAGGAAACGTTACAGAGCGGGAGAAGGAAACGTAACAGAGTGGGAGAAGGAAACGTCACAGAGTGGGAGAAGGAAACGTCACAGAGTGGGAGAAGGAAACGTTACAGAGTGGGAGATGGAAACTTCACAGAGTGGGAGAAGGAAACATCACAGAGTGGGAGAAGGAAACGTCACAGAGTGGGAGAAGGAAACGTCACAGTTTGGGAGAAGGAAACGTCACAGAGCGGGAGAAGGAAACAGAGAAGGAAACATCACAGAGTGGGAGAAGGAAACGTCACAGAGCGGGAGAAGGAAACGTCACAGAGTGGGAGAAGGAAACGTTACAGAGCGGGAGAAGGAAACAGGGAAGGAAACATCACAGAGTGGGAGAAGGAAACGTCACAGAGCGGGAGAAGGAAACGTCACAGAGTGGGAGAAGCAAACGTCACAGAGTGGGAGAAGCAAACGTCACAGAGCGGGAAAAGGAAACAGAGAAGGAAACGTCACAGAGCGGGAGAAGGAAACGTCACAGAGCGGGAGAAGGAAACGTCACAGAGTGGGAGAAGCAAACGTCACAGAGCGGGAGAAGGAAACGTCACAAAGCGGGAGAAGGAAACGTCACAGAGTGGGAGAAGGAAATGTCACAGAGTGGGGGGAGGAAACGTCACAGAGTGGGTAAAGGAAACGTCACAGAGTTGGAGAAGGAAACGTCACAGAGTGGGAAAAAGAAACGTCACAGAATGGAAGAAGGAAACGTCACAGAGTGGGAGAAGGAAACGTCACAGAGTGGGAGAAGGAAACGTCACAGAGTGGGAGATGGAAACAATACAGAGTGGGAGAAGGAAACGTCACAGTTTGGGAGAAGGAAACGTCACAGAGCGGGAAAAGGAAACAGAAAGGAAACATCACAGAGTGGGAGAAGGAAACATCACAGAGTGGGAGAAGGAAACATCACAGAGTGAGAGAAGGAAACGTCACAGAGCGGGAAAAGGAAACGTCACAGAGCGGGAGAAGGAAACGTCACAGAGCGGGAGAAGGAAACGTGACAGAGTGGGAGAAGGAAACGTCACAGAGCGGAAGAAGGAAACAGAGAAGGAAACATCACAGAGTGGGAGAAGGAAACATCACAGAGCGGGAGAAGGAAACGTCACAGAGTGGGAGAAGGAAACGTCACAGAGTGGGAGAAGGAAACGTCACAGAGTGGGAGAAGGAAACATCACAGAGCGGGAGAAGGAAACGTCACAGAGTGGGAGAAGGAAACGTCACAGAGTGGGAGAAGGAAACGTCACAGAGTGGGAGAAGGAAACGTCACAGTTTGGGAGAAGGAAACGTCACAGAGCGGGAGAAGGAAACGTCACAGAGTGGGAGAAGGAAACGTCACAGTTTGGGAGAAGGAAACGTCACAGTTTGGGAGAAGGAAACGTCACAGAGTGGGAGAAGGAAACGTTACAGAGTGGGAGAAGGAAACGTCACAGAGTGGGAGAAGGAAACGTCACAGTTTGGGAGAAGGAAACGTCACAGAGTGGGAGAAGGAAACGTCACAGAGTGTGAGAAGTAAACGTCATAGAGTGGGAGAAGGAAACATCACAGACTGGGAGAAGGAAACGTCACAGAGCGGGAGAAGGAAACGTCACAGAGTGGGAGAAGGAAACGTCACAGAGTGGGAGAAGGAAACGTCACAGAGCGGGAGAAGGATACAGAGAAGGAAACATCACAGAGTGGGAGAAGGAAACGTCACAGAGCGGAAGAAGGAAACAGAGAAGGAAACATCACAGAGTGGGAGAAGGAAACGTCACAGAGTGGGAGAAGGAAATGTCACAGAGTGGGAGAAGGAAACGTTACAGAGTGGGAGATGGAAACTTCACAGAGTGGGAGAAGGAACCATCACAGAGTGGGAGATGGAAACGTTACAGAGTGGGAGAAGGAAACGTCACAGAGTGGGAGATGGAAACGTTACAGAGTGGGAGAAGGAAACGTCACAGAGTGGGAGATGGAAACGTCACAGAGTGGGAGAAGGAAACATCACAGAGTGGGAGATGGAAACATTACAGAGTGGGAGAAGGAAACGTCACAGAGTGGGAGATGGAAACGTTACAGAGCGGCAGAAGGAAACGTTACAGAGTGGGAGAAGGAAACGTCACAGAGTGGGAGATGGAAACGTTACAGAGTGGGAGAAGGAAACGTCACAGAGTGGGAGAAGGAAACGTCACAGAGTGGGAGAAGGAAACGTGACAGAGTGGGAGAAGGAAACGTGACAGAGTGGGAGAAGGAAACGTCACAGAGTGGGAGAAGGAAACGTCACAGAGTGGGAGAAGGAAACGTTACAGTTTGGGAGAAGGAAACGTTACAGAGTGGGAGAAGGAAACGTAACAGAGTGGGAGAAGGAAACATCACAGAGTGGGAGAAGGAAACGTAACAGAGTGGGAGAAGGAAACGTTACAGAGTGGGAGATGGACACTTTATAGAGTGGGAGAAGGAAACGTCACAGAGTGGGAAAAGGAAACGTCACAGAGTGGGAGAAGGAAACGTCACAGAGTGGGAGAAGGAAACGTCACAGAGTGGGAGAAGGAAACGTCACAGAGTGGGAGAACGAAACGTCACAGAGTGGGAGAAGGAAACGTCACAGAGCGGGAAAAGGAAACGTCACAGAGTGGGAGAAGGAAACGTCACAGAGTGGGAGAAGGAAACGTTACAGAGTGGGAGATGGAAACTTCACAGAGTGGGAGAAGGAAACGTCACAGAGTGGGAGAAGGAAACGTCACAGAGTGGGAGATGGAAACATTACAGAGTGGGTAAAGGAAACGTCACAGAGTGGGAGAAGGAAACGTCACAGAGCGGGAGAAGGAAACGTTACAGAGTGGGAGAAGGAAACGTTACAGAGTGGGAGAAGGAAACGTCACAGAGCGGGAGAAGGAAACAGAGAAGGAAACATCACAGAGTGGGAGAAGGAAACGTCACAGAGTGGGAGAAGGAAACGTCACAGAGTGGGAGAAGGAAACGTCACAGAGTGGGAGAAGGAAACAGAGAAGGAAACATCACAGAGTGGGAGAAGGAAACGTCACAGAGCGGGAGAAGGAAACGTCACAGAGTGGGAGAAGGAAACGTTACAGAGTGGGAGAAGGAAACGTCACAGAGCGGGAGAAGGAAATAGAGAAGGAAACATCACAGAGTGGGAGAAGGAAAGGTCACAGAGCGGGAGAAGGAAACAGAGAAGGAAACATCACAGAGTGGGAGAAGGAAACGTCACAGAGCGGAAGAAGGAAACAGAGAAGGAAACATCACAGAGTGGGAGAAGGAAACGTCACAGAGTGGGAGAAGGAAACGTTACAGAGTGGGAGAAGGAAACGTCACAGAGCGGGAGAAGGAAACAGAGAAGGAAACATCACAGAGTGGGAGAAGGAAACGTCACAGAGCGGGAGAAGGAAACGTTACAGTTTGGGAGAAGGAAACGTTACAGAGCGGGAGAAGGAAACGTAACAGACTGGGAGAAGGAAACGTCACAGAGTGGGAGAAGGAAACGTCACAGAGTGGGAGAAGGAAACGTTACAGAGTGGGAGATGGAAACTTCACAGAGTGGGAGAAGGAAACATCACAGAGTGGGAGAAGGAAACGTCACAGAGTGGGAGAAGGAAACGTTACAGAGTGGGAGAAGGAAACGTGACAGAGCGGGAGAAGGAAACGTCACAGAGCGGGAGAAGGAAACAGAGAAGGAAACATCACAGAGTGGGAGAAGGAAACGTTACAGAGCGGGAGAAGGAAACAGAGAAGGAAACATCACAGAGTGGGAGAAGGAAACGTCACAAAGCGGGAGAAGGAAACAGAGAAGGAAACGTTACGGTTCGGGAGAAGGAAACGTTACAGAGCGGGAGAAGGAAACGTAACAGAGTGGGAGAAGGAAACGTCACAGAGTGGGAGAAGGAAACGTCACAGAGTGGGAGAAGGAAACGTTACAGAGTGGGAGATGGAAACTTCACAGAGTGGGAGAAGGAAACATCACAGAGTGGGAGAAGGAAACGTCACAGAGTGGGAGAAGGAAACGTCACAGTTTGGGAGAAGGAAACGTGACAGAGCGGGAGAAGGAAACAGAGAAGGAAACATCACAGAGTGGGAGAAGGAAACGTCACAGAGCGGGAGAAGGAAACGTCACAGAGTGGGAGAAGGAAACGTTACAGAGCGGGAGAAGGAAACAGGGAAGGAAACATCACAGAGTGGGAGAAGCAAACGTCACAGAGTGGGAGAAGCAAACGTCACAGAGCGGGAGAAGGAAACAGAGAAGGAAACATCACAGAGTGGGAGAAGGAAACGTCACAGAGTGGGAGAAGGAAACATCACAGAGCGGGAGAAGGAAACGTCACAGAGCGGGAGAAGGAAACGTCACAGAGCGGGAGAAGGAAACGTCACAAAGCGGGAGAAGGAAACGTCACAGAGTGGGAGGAGGAAACGTCACAGAGTGGGAGAAGCAAACGTCACAGAGCGGGAGAAGGAAACGTCACAAAGCGGGAGAAGGAAACGTCACAGAGTGGGAGAAGGAAATGTCACAGAGTGGGAGGAGGAAACGTCACAGAGTGGGTAAAGGAAACGTCACAGAGTGGGAGAAGGAAACGTCACAGAGTGGGAAAAGGAAACGTCACAGAATGGAAGAAGGAAACGTCACAGAGTGGGAGAAGGAAACGTCACAGAGTGGGAGAAGGAAACGTCACAGAGTGGGAGATGGAAACAATACAGAGTGGGAGAAGGAAACGTCACAGTTTGGGAGAAGGAAACGTCACAGAGCGGGAAAAGGAAACAGAGAAGGAAACATCACAGAGTGGGAGAAGGAAACATCACAGAGTGGGAGAAGGAAACATCACAGAGTGAGAGAAGGAAACGTCACAGAGCGGGAAAAGGAAACGTCACAGAGCGGGAGAAGGAAACGTCACAGAGCGGGAGAAGGAAACGTCACAGAGTGGGAGAAGGAAACGTCACAGAGCGGAAGAAGGAAACAGAGAAGGAAACATCACAGAGTGGGAGAAGGAAACGTCACAGAGTGGGAGAAGGAAACGTCACAGAGTGGGAGAAGGAAACGTCACAGAGTGGGAGAAGGAAACGTCACAGTTTGGGAGAAGGAAACGTCACAGAGCGGGAGAAGGAAACGTCACAGAGTGGGAGAAGGAAACGTCACAGTTTGGGAGAAGGAAACGTCACAGTTTGGGAGAAGGAAACGTCACAGAGTGGGAGAAGGAAACGTTACAGAGTGGGAGAAGGAAACGTCACAGAGTGGGAGAAGGAAACGTCACAGTTTGGGAGAAGGAAACGTCACAGAGTGGGAGAAGGAAACGTCACAGAGTGTGAGAAGGAAACGTCATAGAGTGGGAGAAGGAAACATCACAGACTGGGAGAAGGAAACGTCACAGAGCGGGAGAAGGAAACGTCACAGAGTGGGAGAAGGAAACGTCACAGAGTGGGAGAAGGAAACGTCACAGAGCGGAAGAAGGAAACAGAGAAGGAAACATCACAGAGTGGGAGAAGGAAACGTCACAGAGTGGGAGAAGGAAACGTTACAGAGTGGGAGAAGGAAACGTCACAGAGCGGGAGAAGGAAACAGAGAAGGAAACATCACAGAGTGGGAGAAGGAAACGTCACAGAGCGGGAGAAGGAAACGTTACAGTTTGGGAGAAGGAAACGTTACAGAGCGGGAGAAGGAAACGTCACAGAGTGGGAGAAGGAAACGTCACAGAGTGGGAGAAGGAAACGTCACAGAGTGGGAGAAGGAAACGTTACAGAGTGGGAGATGGAAACTTCACAGAGTGGGAGAAGGAAACATCACAGAGTGGGAGAAGGAAACGTCACAGAGTGGGAGAAGGAAACGTCACAGAGCGGGAGAAGGAAACGTCACAGAGCGGGAGAAGGAAACAGAGAAGGAAACATCACAGAGTGGGAGAAGGAAACGTCACAGAGCGGGAGAAGGAAACGTCACAGAGTGGGAGAAGGAAACGTTACAGAGCGGGAGAAGGAAACAGAGAAGGAAACATCACAGAGTGGGAGAAGGAAACGTCACAGAGCGGGAGAAGGAAACAGAGAAGGAAACGTTACAGTTCGGGAGAAGGAAACGTTACAGAGCGGGAGAAGGAAACGTAACAGAGTGGGAGAAGGAAACGTCACAGAGTGGGAGAAGGAAACGTCACAGAGTGGGAGAAGGAAACGTTACAGAGTGGGAGATGGAAACTTCACAGAGTGGGAGAAGGAAACGTCACAGAGTGGGAGAAGGAAACGTCACAGTTTGGGAGAAGGAAACGTCACAGAGCGGGAGAAGGAAACAGAGAAGGAAACATCACAGAGTGGGAGAAGGAAACGTCACAGAGCGGGAGAAGGAAACGTCACAGAGTGGGAGAAGGAAACGTTACAGAGCGGGAGAAGGAAACAGGGAAGGAAACATCACAGAGTGGGAGAAGGAAACGTTACAGAGCGGGAGAAGGAAACGTCACAGAGTGGGAGAAGCAAACGTCACAGAGTGGGAGAAGCAAACGTCACAGAGCGGGAGAAGGAAACAGAGAAGGAAACATCACAGAGTGGGAGAAGGAAACGTCACAGAGTGGGAGAAGGAAACATCACAGAGCGGGAGAAGGAAACGTCACAGAGCGGGAGAAGGAAACGTCACAGAGTGGGAGAAGCAAACGTCACAGAGCGGGAGAAGGAAACGTCACAGAGTGGGAGAAGGAAACGTCACAGAGCGGAAGAAGGAAACAGAGAAGGAAACATCACAAAGCGGGAGAAGGAAACGTCACAGAGTGGGAGAAGGAAATGTCACAGAGTGGGAGAAGCAAACGTCACAGAGCGGGAGAAGGAAACAGAGAAGGAAACATCACAAAGCGGGAGAAGGAAACGTCACAGAGTGGGAGAAGGAAACGTCACAGAGTGGGAGAAGCAAACGTCACAAAGCGGGAGAAGGAAACGTCACAGAGTGGGAGAAGGAAATGTCACAGAGTGGGAGGAGGAAACGTCACAGAGTGGGTAAAGGAAACGTCACAGAGTGGGAGAAGGAAACGTCACAGAGTGGGAAAAGGAAACGTCACAGAATGGAAGAAGGAAACGTCACAGAGTGGGAGAAGGAAACGTCACAGAGTGGGAGAAGGAAACGTCACAGAGTGGGAGATGGAAACAATACAGAGTGGGAGAAGGAAACGTCACAGTTTGGGAGAAGGAAACGTCACAGAGTGGGAGAAGGAAACATCACAGAGTGAGAGAAGGAAACGTCACAGAGCGGGAAAAGGAAACAGAGAAGGAAACATCACAGAGTGGGAGAAGGAAACATCACAGAGTGGGAGAAGGAAACATCACAGAGTGAGAGAAGGAAACGTCACAGAGCGGGAAAAGGAAACGTCACAGAGCGGGAGAAGGAAACGTCACAGAGCGGGAGAAGGAAACGTCACAGAGTGGGAGAAGGAAACGTCACAGAGCGGAAGAAGGAAACAGAGAAGGAAACATCACAGAGTTGGAGAAGGAAACGTCACAGAGTGGGAGAAGGAAACGTCACAGAGTGGGAGAAGGAAACGTCACAGAGTGGGAGAAGGAAACGTCACAGTTTGGGAGAAGGAAACGTCACAGAGCGGGAGAAGGAAACTTCACAGAGTGGGAGAAGGAAACGTCACAGTTTGGGAGAAGGAAACGTCACAGTTTGGGAGAAGGAAACGTCACAGAGTGGGAGAAGGAAACGTTACAGAGTGGGAGAAGGAAACGTCACAGAGTGGGAGAAGGAAACGTCACAGTTTTGGAGAAGGAAACGTCACAGAGTGGGAGAAGGAAACGTCACAGAGTGTGAGAAGGAAACGTCATAGAGTGGGAGAAGGAAACGTCACAGAGTGGGAGAAGGAAACGTCACAGAGTGGGAGAAGGAAACGTCACAGAGCGGGAGAAGGATACAGAGAAGGAAACATCACAGAGTGGGAGAAGGAAACGTCACAGAGTGGGAGAAGGAAACGTCACAGAGTGGGAGAAGCAAACGTCACAGAGTGGGAGAAGCAAACGTCACAGAGCGGGAGAAGGAAACAGAGAAGGAAACATCACAGAGTGGGAGAAGGAAACGTCACAGAGTGGGAGAAGGAAACGTCACAGAGCGGGAGAAGGAAACGTCACAGAGCGGGAGAAGGAAACAGAGAAGGAAACATCACAGAGTGGGAGAAGGAAACGTCACAGTGTGGGAGAAGGAAACGTCACAGAGTGGGAGAAGCAAACGTCACAGAGTGGGAGAAGCAAACGTCACAGAGCGGGAGAAGGAAACAGAGAAGGAAACATCACAGAGTGGGAGAAGGAAACGTCACAGAGTGGGAGAAGCAAACGTCACAGAGCGGGAGAAGGAAACGTCACAGAGTGGGAGAAGGAAACAGAGAAGGAAACTTCACAGAGTGGGAGAAGGAAACGTCACAGAGTGGGAGAAGGAAACGTTACAGAGTGGGAGAAGGAAACGTTACAGAGTGGGAGAAGGAAACATCACAGAGCGGGAGAAGGAAACAGAGGAGGAAACATCACAGAGTGGGAGAAGGAAACGTTACAGAGTGGGAGATGGAAACTTCACAGAGTGGGAGAAGGAAACATCACAGAGTGGGAGAAGGAAACGTCACAGAGTGGGAGAGGGAAACGTCACAGAGCGGGAGAAGGAAACAGAGAAGGAAACATCACAGAGTGGGAGAAGGAAACGTCACAGAGTGGGAGAAGGAAACGTCACAGAGTGGGAGAAGGAAACGTTACAGAGCGGGAGAAGGAAACAGAGAAGGAAACATCACAGAGTGGGAGAAGGAAACAGAGAAGGAAACATTACAGAGTGGGAGAAGGAAACGTCACAGAGTGGGAGAAGGAAACGTCACAGAGTGGGAGAAGCAAACGTCACAGAGTGGGAGAAGCAAACGTCACAGAGCGGGAGAAGGAAACAGAGAAGGAAACATCACAGAGTGGGAGAAGGAAACGTTACAGAGTGGGAGAAGGAAACATCACAGAGCGGGAGAAGGAAACGTCACAGAGCGGGAGAAGGAAACGTCACAGAGTGGGAGAAGCAAACGTCATAGAGCGGGAGAAGGAAACGTCACAGAGCGGGAGAAGGATACAGAGAAGGAAACATCACAGAGTGGGAGAAGGAAACGTCACAGAGTGGGAGAAGGAAACGTCACAGAGTGGGAGAAGCAAACGTCACAGAGTGGGAGAAGCAAACGTCACAGAGCGGGAGAAGGAAACAGAGAAGGAAACATCACAGAGTGGGAGAAGGAAACGTCACAGAGTGGGAGAAGGAAACGTCACAGAGCGGGAGAAGGAAACGTCACAGAGCGGGAGAAGGAAACAGAGAAGGAAACATCACAGAGTGGGAGAAGGAAACGTCACAGTGTGGGAGAAGGAAACGTCACAGAGTGGGAGAAGCAAACGTCACAGAGTGGGAGAAGCAAACGTCACAGAGCGGGAGAAGGAAACAGAGAAGGAAACATCACAGAGTGGGAGAAGGAAACGTCACAGAGTGGGAGAAGCAAACGTCACAGAGCGGGAGAAGGAAACGTCACAGAGTGGGAGAAGGAAACAGAGAAGGAAACTTCACAGAGTGGGAGAAGGAAACGTCACAGAGTGGGAGAAGGAAACGTTACAGAGTGGGAGAAGGAAACGTTACAGAGTGGGAGAAGGAAACATCACAGAGCGGGAGAAGGAAACAGAGGAGGAAACATCACAGAGTGGGAGAAGGAAACGTTACAGAGTGGGAGATGGAAACTTCACAGAGTGGGAGAAGGAAACATCACAGAGTGGGAGAAGGAAACGTCACAGAGTGGGAGAAGTAAACGTCACAGAGCGGGAGAAGGAAACAGAGAAGGAAACATCACAGAGTGGGAGAAGGAAACGTCACAGAGTGGGAGAAGGAAACGTCACAGAGTGGGAGAAGGAAACGTTACAGAGCGGGAGAAGGAAACAGAGAAGGAAACATCACAGAGTGGGAGAAGGAAACAGAGAAGGAAACATTACAGAGTGGGAGAAGGAAACGTCACAGAGCGGGAGAAGGAAACGTCACAGAGTGGGAGAAGCAAACGTCACAGAGCGGGAGAAGGAAACAGAGAAGGAAACATCACAGAGTGGGAGAAGGAAACGTCACAGAGTGGGAGAAGGAAACATCACAGAGCGGGAGAAGGAAACGTCACAGAGCGGGAGAAGGAAACGTCACAGAGTGGGAGAAGCAAACGTCACAGAGCGGGAGAAGGAAACGTCACAAAGCTGGAGAAGGAAACGTCACAGAGTGGGAGAAGGAAATGTCACAGAGTGGGAGGAGGAAACGTCACAGAGTGGGAGAAGGAAATGTCACAGAGTGGGAGAAGGAAACGTCACAGAGCGGGAGAAGGAAACGTTACAGAGTGGGAGAAGGAAACGTTACAGAGTGGGAGAAGGAAACGTCACAGAGTGGGAAAAGGAAACGTCACAGAATGGAAGAAGGAAACGTCACAGAGTGGGAGAAGGAAACGTCAGAGAGTGGGAGAAGGAAACGTCACAGAGTGGGAGAAGCAAACGTCACAGAGTGGGAGAAGCAAACGTCACAGAGCGGGAGAAGGAAACAGAGAAGGAAACATCACAGAGTGGGAGAAGGAAACGTCACAGAGTGGGAGAAGGAAACATCACAGAGCGGGAGAAGGAAACGTCACAGAGCGGGAGAAGGAAACGTCACAGAGTGGGAGAAGCAAACGTCATAGAGCGGGAGAAGGAAACGTCACAGAGCGGGAGAAGGATACAGAGAAGGAAACATCACAGAGTGGGAGAAGGAAACGTCACAGAGTGGGAGAAGGAAACGTCACAGAGTGGGAGAAGGAAACATCACAGAGTGGGAGAAGGAAACGTCACAGAGTGGGAGAGGGAAACGTCACAGAGCGGGAGAAGGAAACAGAGAAGGAAACATCACAGAGTGGGAGAAGGAAACGTCACAGAGTGGGAGAAGGAAACGTCACAGAGTGGGAGAAGGAAACGTTACAGAGCGGGAGAAGGAAACAGAGAAGGAAACATCACAGAGTGGGAGAAGGAAACAGAGAAGGAAACATTACAGAGTGGGAGAAGGAAACGTCACAGAGTGGGAGAAGGAAACGTCACAGAGTGGGAGAAGCAAACGTCACAGAGTGGGAGAAGCAAACGTCACAGAGCGGGAGAAGGAAACAGAGAAGGAAACATCACAGAGTGGGAGAAGGAAACGTCACAGAGTGGGAGAAGGAAACATCACAGAGCGGGAGAAGGAAACGTCACAGAGCGGGAGAAGGAAACGTCACAGAGTGGGAGAAGCAAACGTCATAGAGCGGGAGAAGGAAACGTCACAGAGCGGGAGAAGGATACAGAGAAGGAAACATCACAGAGTGGGAGAAGGAAACGTCACAGAGTGGGAGAAGGAAACGTCACAGAGTGGGAGAAGCAAACGTCACAGAGTGGGAGAAGCAAACGTCACAGAGCGGGAGAAGGAAACAGAGAAGGAAACATCACAGAGTGGGAGAAGGAAACGTCACAGAGTGGGAGAAGGAAACGTCACAGAGCGGGAGAAGGAAACGTCACAGAGCGGGAGAAGGAAACAGAGAAGGAAACATCACAGAGTGGGAGAAGGAAACGTCACAGTGTGGGAGAAGGAAACGTCACAGAGTGGGAGAAGCAAACGTCACAGAGTGGGAGAAGCAAACGTCACAGAGCGGGAGAAGGAAACAGAGAAGGAAACATCACAGAGTGGGAGAAGGAAACGTCACAGAGTGGGAGAAGCAAACGTCACAGAGCGGGAGAAGGAAACGTCACAGAGTGGGAGAAGGAAACAGAGAAGGAAACTTCACAGAGTGGGAGAAGGAAACGTCAAAGAGTGGGAGAAGGAAACGTTACAGAGTGGGAGAAGGAAACGTTACAGAGTGGGAGAAGGAAACATCACAGAGCGGGAGAAGGAAACAGAGGAGGAAACATCACAGAGTGGGAGAAGGAAACGTTACAGAGTGGGAGATGGAAACTTCACAGAGTGGGAGAAGGAAACATCACAGAGTGGGAGAAGGAAACGTCACAGAGTGGGAGAAGGAAACGTCACAGAGCGGGAGAAGGAAACAGAGAAGGAAACATCACAGAGTGGGAGAAGGAAACGTCACAGAGTGGGAGAAGGAAACGTCACAGAGTGGGAGAAGGAAACGTTACAGAGCGGGAGAAGGAAACAGAGAAGGAAACATCACAGAGTGGGAGAAGGAAACAGAGAAGGAAACATTACAGAGTGGGAGAAGGAAACGTCACAGAGCGGGAGAAGGAAACGTCACAGAGTGGGAGAAGCAAACGTCACAGAGTGGGAGAAGCAAACGTCACAGAGCGGGAGAAGGAAACAGAGAAGGAAACATCACAGAGTGGGAGAAGGAAACGTCACAGAGTGGGAGAAGGAAACATCACAGAGCGGGAGAAGGAAACGTCACAGAGCGGGAGAAGGAAACGTCACAGAGTGGGAGAAGCAAACGTCACAGAGCGGGAGAAGGAAACGTCACAAAGCGGGAGAAGGAAACGTCACAGAGTGGGAGAAGGAAATGTCACAGAGTGGGAGGAGGAAACGTCACAGAGTGGGAGAAGGAAATGTCACAGAGTGGGAGAAGGAAACGTCACAGAGCGGGAGAAGGAAACGTTACAGAGTGGGAGAAGGAAACGTTACAGAGTGGGAGAAGGAAACGTCACAGAGTGGGAAAAGGAAACGTCACAGAATGGAAGAAGGAAACGTCACAGAGTGGGAGAAGGAAACGTCAGAGAGTGGGAGAAGGAAACGTCACAGAGTGGGAGATGGAAACATTACAGAGTGGGAGAAGGAAACGTCACAGTTTGGGAGAAGGAAACGTCACAGAGCGGGAAAAGGAAACAGAGAAGGAAACATCACAGAGTGGGAGAAGGAAACATCACAGAGTGGGAGAAGGAAACATCACAGAGTGAGAGAAGGAAACGTCACAGAGCGGGAAAAGGAAACGTCACAGAGCGGGAGAAGGAAACGTCACAGAGCGGGAGAAGGAAACGTCACAGAGTGGGAGAAGGAAACGTCACAGAGCGGAAGAAGGAAACAGAGAAGGAAACATCACAGAGTGGGAGAAGGAAACATCACAGAGTGGGAGAAGGAAACGTCACAGAGTGGGAGAAGGAAACGTCACAGAGTGGGAGAAGGAAACGTCACAGAGTGGGAGAAGGAAACGTCACAGAGTGGGAGAAGCAAACGTCACAGAGTGGGAGAAGCAAACGTCACAGAGCGGGAGAAGGAAACAGAGAAGGAAACATCACAGAGTGGGAGAAGGAAACGTCACAGAGTGGGAGAAGGAAACGTCACAGAGTGGGAGAAGGAAACGTCACAGAGTGGGAGAAGGAAACGTTACAGAGTGGGAGAACGAAACGTCACAGAGTGGGAAAAGGAAACGTCAAAGAATGGAAGAAGGAAACGTCACAGAGTGGGAGAAGGAAACGTCACAGAGTGGGAGAAGGAAACGTCACAGAGTGGGAGATGGAAACATTACAGAGTGGGAGAAGGAAACGTCACAGAGTGGGAGAAGGAAACGTCACAGAGCGGGAGAAGGAAATGTCACAGAGCGGGAGAAGGAAACAGAGAAGGAAATATCACAGAGTGGGAGAAGGAAACATCACAGAGTGGGAGAAGGAAACATCACAGAGTGAGAGAAGGAAACGTCACAGAGCGGGAAAAGGGAACGTCACAGAGCGGGAGAAGGAAACGTCACAGAGCGGGAGAAGGAAACGTCACAGAGCGGGAGAAGGAAACGTCACAGAGTGTCACAGAGTGGGAGAAGGAAACGTCACAGAGTGGGAGAAGGAAATGTCACAGAGTGGGAGAAGGAAACGTTACAGAGTGGGAGAAGGAAACGTTACAGAGTGGGAGATGGAAACTTCACAGAGTGGGAGAAGGAAACATCACAGAGTGGGAGATGGAAACATTACAGAGTGGGAGAAGGAAACGTCACAGAGTGGGAGATGGAAACGTTACAGAGTGGGAGAAGGAAATGTCACAGAGTGGGAGAAGGAAACGTCACAGAGTGGGAGAAGGAAACGTGACAGAGTGGGAGAAGGAAACGTGACAGAGTGGGAGAAGGAAACGTCACAGAGTGGGAGAAGGAAACGTCACAGAGTGGGAGAAGGAAACGTTACAGTTTGGGAGAAGGAAACGTTACAGAATGGGAGAAGGAAACGTAACAGAGTGGGAGAAGGAAACATCACAGAGTGGGAGAAGGAAACGTAACAGAGTGGGAGAAGGAAACGTTACAGAGTGGGAGATGGACACTTTATAGAGTGGGAGAAGGAAACATCACAGAGTGGGAGAAGGAAACGTCACAGAGTGGGAGAAGGAAACGTCACAGAGTGGGAGAAGGAAACGTCACAGAGTGGGAGAAGGAAACGTCACAGAGTGGGAGAAGGAAACGTCACAGAGCGGGAAAAGGAAACGTCACAGAGTGGGAGAAGGACACGTCACAGAGTGGGAGAAGGAAACGTCACAGAGCGGGAGAAGGAAACAGAGAAGGAAACATCACAGAGTGGGAGAAGGAAACGTCACAGAGTGGGAGAAGGAAACGTCACAGAGCGGGAGAAGGAAACGTCACAGAGCGGGAGAAGGAAACAGAGAAGGAAACATCACAGAGTGGGAGAAGGAAACGTCACAGTGTGGGAGAAGGAAACGTCACAGAGTGGGAGAAGCAAACGTCACAGAGTGGGAGAAGCAAACGTCACAGAGCGGGAGAAGGAAACAGAGAAGGAAACATCACAGAGTGGGAGAAGGAAACGTCACAGAGTGGGAGAAGCAAACGTCACAGAGCGGGAGAAGGAAACGTCACAGAGTGGGAGAAGGAAACAGAGAAGGAAACTTCACAGAGTGGGAGAAGGAAACGTCACAGAGTGGGAGAAGGAAACGTTACAGAGTGGGAGAAGGAAACGTTACAGAGTGGGAGAAGGAAACATCACAGAGCGGGAGAAGGAAACAGAGGAGGAAACATCACAGAGTGGGAGAAGGAAACGTTACAGAGTGGGAGATGGAAACTTCACAGAGTGGGAGAAGGAAACATCACAGAGTGGGAGAAGGAAACGTCACAGAGTGGGAGAGGGAAACGTCACAGAGCGGGAGAAGGAAACAGAGAAGGAAACATCACAGAGTGGGAGAAGGAAACGTCACAGAGTGGGAGAAGGAAACGTCACAGAGTGGGAGAAGGAAACGTTACAGAGCGGGAGAAGGAAACAGAGAAGGAAACATCACAGAGTGGGAGAAGGAAACAGAGAAGGAAACATTACAGAGTGGGAGAAGGAAACGTCACAGAGTGGGAGAAGGAAACGTCACAGAGTGGGAGAAGCAAACGTCACAGAGTGGGAGAAGCAAACGTCACAGAGCGGGAGAAGGAAACAGAGAAGGAAACATCACAGAGTGGGAGAAGGAAACGTCACAGAGTGGGAGAAGGAAACATCACAGAGCGGGAGAAGGAAACGTCACAGAGCGGGAGAAGGAAACGTCACAGAGTGGGAGAAGCAAACGTCATAGAGCGGGAGAAGGAAACGTCACAGAGCGGGAGAAGGATACAGAGAAGGAAACATCACAGAGTGGGAGAAGGAAACGTCACAGAGTGGGAGAAGGAAACGTCACAGAGTGGGAGAAGCAAACGTCACAGAGTGGGAGAAGCAAACGTCACAGAGCGGGAGAAGGAAACAGAGAAGGAAACATCACAGAGTGGGAGAAGGAAACGTCACAGAGTGGGAGAAGGAAACGTCACAGAGCGGGAGAAGGAAACGTCACAGAGCGGGAGAAGGAAACAGAGAAGGAAACATCACAGAGTGGGAGAAGGAAACGTCACAGTGTGGGAGAAGGAAACGTCACAGAGTGGGAGAAGCAAACGTCACAGAGTGGGAGAAGCAAACGTCACAGAGCGGGAGAAGGAAACAGAGAAGGAAACATCACAGAGTGGGAGAAGGAAACGTCACAGAGTGGGAGAAGCAAACGTCACAGAGCGGGAGAAGGAAACGTCACAGAGTGGGAGAAGGAAACAGAGAAGGAAACTTCACAGAGTGGGAGAAGGAAACGTCACAGAGTGGGAGAAGGAAACGTTACAGAGTGGGAGAAGGAAACGTTACAGAGTGGGAGAAGGAAACATCACAGAGCGGGAGAAGGAAACAGAGGAGGAAACATCACAGAGTGGGAGAAGGAAACGTTACAGAGTGGGAGATGGAAACTTCACAGAGTGGGAGAAGGAAACATCACAGAGTGGGAGAAGGAAACGTCACAGAGTGGGAGAAGTAAACGTCACAGAGCGGGAGAAGGAAACAGAGAAGGAAACATCACAGAGTGGGAGAAGGAAACGTCACAGAGTGGGAGAAGGAAACGTCACAGAGTGGGAGAAGGAAACGTTACAGAGCGGGAGAAGGAAACAGAGAAGGAAACATCACAGAGTGGGAGAAGGAAACAGAGAAGGAAACATTACAGAGTGGGAGAAGGAAACGTCACAGAGCGGGAGAAGGAAACGTCACAGAGTGGGAGAAGCAAACGTCACAGAGTGGGAGAAGCAAACGTCACAGAGCGGGAGAAGGAAACAGAGAAGGAAACATCACAGAGTGGGAGAAGGAAACGTCACAGAGTGGGAGAAGGAAACATCACAGAGCGGGAGAAGGAAACGTCACAGAGCGGGAGAAGGAAACGTCACAGAGTGGGAGAAGCAAACGTCACAGAGCGGGAGAAGGAAACGTCACAAAGCGGGAGAAGGAAACGTCACAGAGTGGGAGAAGGAAATGTCACAGAGTGGGAGGAGGAAACGTCACAGAGTGGGAGAAGGAAATGTCACAGAGTGGGAGAAGGAAACGTCACAGAGCGGGAGAAGGAAACGTTACAGAGTGGGAGAAGGAAACGTTACAGAGTGGGAGAAGGAAACGTCACAGAGTGGGAAAAGGAAACGTCACAGAATGGAAGAAGGAAACGTCACAGAGTGGGAGAAGGAAACGTCAGAGAGTGGGAGAAGGAAACGTCACAGAGTGGGAGAAGCAAACGTCACAGAGTGGGAGAAGCAAACGTCACAGAGCGGGAGAAGGAAACAGAGAAGGAAACATCACAGAGTGGGAGAAGGAAACGTCACAGAGTGGGAGAAGGAAACATCACAGAGCGGGAGAAGGAAACGTCACAGAGCGGGAGAAGGAAACGTCACAGAGTGGGAGAAGCAAACGTCATAGAGCGGGAGAAGGAAACGTCACAGAGCGGGAGAAGGATACAGAGAAGGAAACATCACAGAGTGGGAGAAGGAAACGTCACAGAGTGGGAGAAGGAAACGTCACAGAGTGGGAGAAGGAAACATCACAGAGTGGGAGAAGGAAACGTCACAGAGTGGGAGAGGGAAACGTCACAGAGCGGGAGAAGGAAACAGAGAAGGAAACATCACAGAGTGGGAGAAGGAAACGTCACAGAGTGGGAGAAGGAAACGTCACAGAGTGGGAGAAGGAAACGTTACAGAGCGGGAGAAGGAAACAGAGAAGGAAACATCACAGAGTGGGAGAAGGAAACAGAGAAGGAAACATTACAGAGTGGGAGAAGGAAACGTCACAGAGTGGGAGAAGGAAACGTCACAGAGTGGGAGAAGCAAACGTCACAGAGTGGGAGAAGCAAACGTCACAGAGCGGGAGAAGGAAACAGAGAAGGAAACATCACAGAGTGGGAGAAGGAAACGTCACAGAGTGGGAGAAGGAAACATCACAGAGCGGGAGAAGGAAACGTCACAGAGCGGGAGAAGGAAACGTCACAGAGTGGGAGAAGCAAACGTCATAGAGCGGGAGAAGGAAACGTCACAGAGCGGGAGAAGGATACAGAGAAGGAAACATCACAGAGTGGGAGAAGGAAACGTCACAGAGTGGGAGAAGGAAATGTCACAGAGTGGGAGAAGCAAACGTCACAGAGTGGGAGAAGCAAACGTCACAGAGCGGGAGAAGGAAACAGAGAAGGAAACATCACAGAGTGGGAGAAGGAAACGTCACAGAGTGGGAGAAGGAAACGTCACAGAGCGGGAGAAGGAAACGTCACAGAGCGGGAGAAGGAAACAGAGAAGGAAACATCACAGAGTGGGAGAAGGAAACGTCACAGTGTGGGAGAAGGAAACGTCACAGAGTGGGAGAAGCAAACGTCACAGAGTGGGAGAAGCAAACGTCACAGAGCGGGAGAAGGAAACAGAGAAGGAAACATCACAGAGTGGGAGAAGGAAACGTCACAGAGTGGGAGAAGCAAACGTCACAGAGCGGGAGAAGGAAACGTCACAGAGTGGGAGAAGGAAACAGAGAAGGAAACTTCACAGAGTGGGAGAAGGAAACGTCACAGAGTGGGAGAAGGAAACGTTACAGAGTGGGAGAAGGAAACGTTACAGAGTGGGAGAAGGAAACATCACAGAGCGGGAGAAGGAAACAGAGGAGGAAACATCACAGAGTGGGAGAAGGAAACGTTACAGAGTGGGAGATGGAAACTTCACAGAGTGGGAGAAGGAAACATCACAGAGTGGGAGAAGGAAACGTCACAGAGTGGGAGAAGGAAACGTCACAGAGCGGGAGAAGGAAACAGAGAAGGAAACATCACAGAGTGGGAGAAGGAAACGTCACAGAGTGGGAGAAGGAAACGTCACAGAGTGGGAGAAGGAAACGTTACAGAGCGGGAGAAGGAAACAGAGAAGGAAACATCACAGAGTGGGAGAAGGAAACAGAGAAGGAAACATTACAGAGTGGGAGAAGGAAACGTCACAGAGCGGGAGAAGGAAACGTCACAGAGTGGGAGAAGCAAACGTCACAGAGTGGGAGAAGCAAACGTCACAGAGCGGGAGAAGGAAACAGAGAAGGAAACATCACAGAGTGGGAGAAGGAAACGTCACAGAGTGGGAGAAGGAAACATCACAGAGCGGGAGAAGGAAACGTCACAGAGCGGGAGAAGGAAACGTCACAGAGTGGGAGAAGCAAACGTCACAGAGCGGGAGAAGGAAACGTCACAAAGCGGGAGAAGGAAACGTCACAGAGTGGGAGAAGGAAATGTCACAGAGTGGGAGGAGGAAACGTCACAGAGTGGGAGAAGGAAATGTCACAGAGTGGGAGAAGGAAACGTCACAGAGCGGGAGAAGGAAACGTTACAGAGTGGGAGAAGGAAACGTTACAGAGTGGGAGAAGGAAACGTCACAGAGTGGGAAAAGGAAACGTCACAGAATGGAAGAAGGAAACGTCACAGAGTGGGAGAAGGAAACGTCAGAGAGTGGGAGAAGGAAACGTCACAGAGTGGGAGATGGAAACATTACAGAGTGGGAGAAGGAAACGTCACAGTTTGGGAGAAGGAAACGTCACAGAGCGGGAAAAGGAAACAGAGAAGGAAACATCACAGAGTGGGAGAAGGAAACATCACAGAGTGGGAGAAGGAAACATCACAGAGTGAGAGAAGGAAACGTCACAGAGCGGGAAAAGGAAACGTCACAGAGCGGGAGAAGGAAACGTCACAGAGCGGGAGAAGGAAACGTCACAGAGTGGGAGAAGGAAACGTCACAGAGCGGAAGAAGGAAACAGAGAAGGAAACATCACAGAGTGGGAGAAGGAAACATCACAGAGTGGGAGAAGGAAACGTCACAGAGTGGGAGAAGGAAACGTCACAGAGTGGGAGAAGGAAACGTCACAGAGTGGGAGAAGGAAACGTCACAGAGTGGGAGAAGCAAACGTCACAGAGTGGGAGAAGCAAACGTCACAGAGCGGGAGAAGGAAAAAGAGAAGGAAACATCACAGAGTGGGAGAAGGAAACGTCACAGAGTGGGAGAAGGAAACGTCACAGAGTGGGAGAAGGAAACGTCACAGAGTGGGAGAAGGAAACGTTACAGAGTGGGAGAACGAAACGTCACAGAGTGGGAAAAGGAAACGTCAAAGAATGGAAGAAGGAAACGTCACAGAGTGGGAGAAGGAAACGTCACAGAGTGGGAGAAGGAAACGTCACAGAGTGGGAGATGGAAACATTACAGAGTGGGAGAAGGAAACGTCACAGAGTGGGAGAAGGAAACGTCACAGAGCGGGAGAAGGAAATGTCACAGAGCGGGAGAAGGAAACAGAGAAGGAAATATCACAGAGTGGGAGAAGGAAACATCACAGAGTGGGAGAAGGAAACATCACAGAGTGAGAGAAGGAAACGTCACAGAGCGGGAAAAGGGAACGTCACAGAGCGGGAGAAGGAAACGTCACAGAGCGGGAGAAGGAAACGTCACAGAGCGGGAGAAGGAAACGTCACAGAGTGTCACAGAGTGGGAGAAGGAAACGTCACAGAGTGGGAGAAGGAAATGTCACAGAGTGGGAGAAGGAAACGTTACAGAGTGGGAGAAGGAAACGTTACAGAGTGGGAGATGGAAACTTCACAGAGTGGGAGAAGGAAACATCACAGAGTGGGAGATGGAAACATTACAGAGTGGGAGAAGGAAACGTCACAGAGTGGGAGATGGAAACGTTACAGAGTGGGAGAAGGAAATGTCACAGAGTGGGAGAAGGAAACGTCACAGAGTGGGAGAAGGAAACGTGACAGAGTGGGAGAAGGAAACGTGACAGAGTGGGAGAAGGAAACGTCACAGAGTGGGAGAAGGAAACGTCACAGAGTGGGAGAAGGAAACGTTACAGTTTGGGAGAAGGAAACGTTACAGAATGGGAGAAGGAAACGTAACAGAGTGGGAGAAGGAAACATCACAGAGTGGGAGAAGGAAACGTAACAGAGTGGGAGAAGGAAACGTTACAGAGTGGGAGATGGACACTTTATAGAGTGGGAGAAGGAAACATCACAGAGTGGGAGAAGGAAACGTCACAGAGTGGGAGAAGGAAACGTCACAGAGTGGGAGAAGGAAACGTCACAGAGTGGGAGAAGGAAACGTCACAGAGTGGGAGAAGGAAACGTCACAGAGCGGGAAAAGGAAACGTCACAGAGTGGGAGAAGGACACGTCACAGAGTGGGAGAAGGAAACGTTACAGAGTGGGAGATGGAAACTTCACAGAGTGGGAGAAGGAAACGTCACAGAGTGGGAGAAGGAAACGTCACAGAGTGGGAGAAGGAAACGTCACAGAGTGGGAGAAGGAAATGTCACAGAGTGGGAGATGGAAACATTACAGAGTGGGTAAAGGAAACGTCACAGAGTGGGAGAAGGAAACGTCACAGAGCGGGAGAAGGAAACGTTACAGAGTGGGAGAAGGAAACGTTACAGAGTGGGAGAAGGAAACGTCACAGAGCGGGAGAAGGAAACAGAGAAGGAAACATCACAGAGTGGGAGAAGGAAACGTCACAGAGTGGGAGAAGGAAACGTCACAGAGTGGGAGAAGGAAACAGAGAAGGAAACATCACAGAGTGGGAGAAGGAAACGTCACAGAGCGGGAGAAGGAAACGTCACAGAGTGGGAGAAGGAAACGTTACAGAGTGGGAGAAGGAAACGTCACAGAGCGGGAGAAGGAAATAGAGAAGGAAACATCACAGAGTGGGAGAAGGAAACGTCACAGAGCGGGAGAAGGAAACAGAGAAGGAAACATCACAGAGTGGGAGAAGGAAACGTCACAGAGCGGAAGAAGGAAACAGAGAAGGAAATATCACAGAGTGGGAGAAGGAAACATCACAGAGTGGGAGAAGGAAACATCACAGAGTGAGAGAAGGAAACGTCACAGAGCGGGAAAAGGGAACGTCACAGAGCGGGAGAAGGAAACGTCACAGAGCGGGAGAAGGAAACGTCACAGAGCGGGAGAAGGAAACGTCACAGAGTGTCACAGAGTGGGAGAAGGAAACGTCACAGAGTGGGAGAAGGAAATGTCACAGAGTGGGAGAAGGAAACGTTACAGAGTGGGAGAAGGAAACGTTACAGAGTGGGAGATGGAAACTTCACAGAGTGGGAGAAGGAAACATCACAGAGTGGGAGATGGAAACATTACAGAGTGGGAGAAGGAAACGTCACAGAGTGGGAGATGGAAACGTTACAGAGTGGGAGAAGGAAATGTCACAGAGTGGGAGAAGGAAACGTCACAGAGTGGGAGAAGGAAACGTGACAGAGTGGGAGAAGGAAACGTGACAGAGTGGGAGAAGGAAACGTCACAGAGTGGGAGAAGGAAACGTCACAGAGTGGGAGAAGGAAACGTTACAGTTTGGGAGAAGGAAACGTTACAGAATGGGAGAAGGAAACGTAACAGAGTGGGAGAAGGAAACATCACAGAGTGGGAGAAGGAAACGTAACAGAGTGGGAGAAGGAAACGTTACAGAGTGGGAGATGGACACTTTATAGAGTGGGAGAAGGAAACATCACAGAGTGGGAGAAGGAAACGTCACAGAGTGGGAGAAGGAAACGTCACAGAGTGGGAGAAGGAAACGTCACAGAGTGGGAGAAGGAAACGTCACAGAGTGGGAGAAGGAAACGTCACAGAGCGGGAAAAGGAAACGTCACAGAGTGGGAGAAGGACACGTCACAGAGTGGGAGAAGGAAACGTTACAGAGTGGGAGATGGAAACTTCACAGAGTGGGAGAAGGAAACGTCACAGAGTGGGAGAAGGAAACGTCACAGAGTGGGAGAAGGAAACGTCACAGAGTGGGAGAAGGAAATGTCACAGAGTGGGAGATGGAAACATTACAGAGTGGGTAAAGGAAACGTCACAGAGTGGGAGAAGGAAACGTCACAGAGCGGGAGAAGGAAACGTTACAGAGTGGGAGAAGGAAACGTTACAGAGTGGGAGAAGGAAACGTCACAGAGCGGGAGAAGGAAACAGAGAAGGAAACATCACAGAGTGGGAGAAGGAAACGTCACAGAGTGGGAGAAGGAAACGTCACAGAGTGGGAGAAGGAAACGTCACAGAGTGGGAGAAGGAAACAGAGAAGGAAACATCACAGAGTGGGAGAAGGAAACGTCACAGAGCGGGAGAAGGAAACGTCACAGAGTGGGAGAAGGAAACGTTACAGAGTGGGAGAAGGAAACGTCACAGAGCGGGAGAAGGAAATAGAGAAGGAAACATCACAGAGTGGGAGAAGGAAACGTCACAGAGCGGGAGAAGGAAACAGAGAAGGAAACATCACAGAGTGGGAGAAGGAAACGTCACAGAGCGGAAGAAGGAAACAGAGAAGGAAACATCACAGAGTGGGAGAAGGAAACGTCACAGAGTGGGAGAAGGAAACGTCACAGAGTGGGAGAAGGAAACGTTACAGAGTGGGAGAAGGAAACGTCACAGAGTGGGAGAAGGAAACGTCACAGTTTGGGAGAAGGAAACGTCACAGAGTGGGAGAAGGAAACGTCACAGAGTGTGAGAAGGAAACGTCATAGAGTGGGAGAAGGAAACATCACAGAGTGGGAGAAGTAAACGTCACAGAGTGGGAGAAGGAAACGTCACAGAGCGGGAGAAGGAAACGTCACAGAGTGGGAGAAGGAAACGTCACAGAGTGGGAGAAGGAAACGTCACAGAGCGGGAGAAGGATACAGAGAAGGAAACATCACAGAGTGGGAGAAGGAAACGTCACAGAGTGGGAGAAGGAAACGTCACAGAGTGGGAGAAGCAAACGTCACAGAGTGGGAGAAGCAAACGTCACAGAGCGGGAGAAGGAAACAGAGAAGGAAACATCACAGAGTGGGAGAAGGAAACGTCACAGAGTGGGAGAAGGAAACGTCACAGAGCGGGAGAAGGAAACGTCACAGAGCGGGAGAAGGAAACAGAGAAGGAAACATCACAGAGTGGGAGAAGGAAACGTCACAGTGTGGGAGAAGGAAACGTCACAGAGTGGGAGAAGCAAACGTCACAGAGTGGGAGAAGCAAACGTCACAGAGCGGGAGAAGGAAACAGAGAAGGAAACATCACAGAGTGGGAGAAGGAAACGTCACAGAGTGGGAGAAGCAAACGTCACAGAGCGGGAGAAGGAAACGTCACAGAGTGGGAGAAGGAAACAGAGAAGGAAACTTCACAGAGTGGGAGAAGGAAACGTCACAGAGTGGGAGAAGGAAACGTTACAGAGTGGGAAAAGGAAACGTTACAGAGTGGGAGAAGGAAACATCACAGAGCGGGAGAAGGAAACAGAGGAGGAAACATCACAGAGTGGGAGAAGGAAACGTTACAGAGTGGGAGATGGAAACTTCACAGAGTGGGAGAAGGAAACATCACAGAGTGGGAGAAGGAAACGTCACAGAGTGGGAGAAGGAAACGTCACAGAGTGGGAGAAGGAAACGTTACAGAGCGGGAGAAGGAAACAGAGAAGGAAACATCACAGAGTGGGAGAAGGAAACAGAGAAGGAAACATTACAGAGTGGGAGAAGGAAACGTCACAGAGCGGGAGAAGGAAACGTCACAGAGTGGGAGAAGCAAACGTCACAGAGTGGGAGAAGCAAACGTCACAGAGCGGGAGAAGGAAACAGAGAAGGAAACATCACAGAGTGGGAGAAGGAAACGTCACAGAGTGGGAGAAGGAAACATCACAGAGCGGGAGAAGGAAACGTCACAGAGCGGGAGAAGGAAACGTCACAGAGTGGGAGAAGCAAACGTCACAGAGCGGGAGAAGGAAACGTCACAGAGCGGGAGAAGGATACAGAGAAGGAAACATCACAGAGTGGGAGAAGGAAACGTCACAGAGTGGGAGAAGGAAACGTCACAGAGTGGGAGAAGCAAACGTCACAGAGTGGGAGAAGCAAACGTCACAGAGCGGGAGAAGGAAACAGAGAAGGAAACATCACAGAGCGGGAGAAGGAAACGTCACAGAGCGGGAGAAGGAAACGTCACAGAGTGGGAGATGCAAACGTCACAGAGCGGGAGAAGGAAACGTCACAGAGCGGGAGAAGGATACAGAGAAGGAAACATCACAGAGTGGGAGAAGGAAACGTCACAGAGTGGGAGAAGGAAACGTCACAGAGTGGGAGAAGCAAACGTCACAGAGTGGGAGAAGCAAACGTCACAGAGCGGGAGAAGGAAACAGAGAAGGAAACATCACAGAGTGGGAGAAGGAAACGTCACAGAGTGGGAGAAGGAAACGTCACAGAGCGGGAGAAGGAAACGTCACAGAGCGGGAGAAGGAAACAGAGAAGGAAACATCACAGAGTGGGAGAAGGAAACGTCACAGTGTGGGAGAAGGAAACGTCACAGAGTGGGAGAAGCAAACGTCACAGAGTGGGAGAAGCAAACGTCACAGAGCGGGAGAAGGAAACAGAGAAGGAAACATCACAGAGTGGGAGAAGGAAACGTCACAGAGTGGGAGAAGCAAACGTCACAGAGCGGGAGAAGGAAACAGAGAAGGAAACATCACAGAGTGGGAGAAGGAAACAGAGAAGGAAACTTCACAGAGTGGGAGAAGGAAACGTCACAGAGTGGGAGAAGGAAACGTTACAGAGTGGGAGAAGGAAACGTTACAGAGTGGGAGAAGGAAACATTACAGAGCGGGAGAAGGAAACAGAGGAGGAAACATCACAGAGTGGGAGAAGGAAACGTTACAGAGTGGGAGATGGAAACTTCACAGAGTGGGAGAAGGAAACATCACAGAGTGGGAGAAGGAAACGTCACAGAGTGGGAGAAGGAAACGTCACAGAGCGGGAGAAGGAAACAGAGAAGGAAACATCACAGAGTGGGAGAAGGAAACGTCACAGAGTGGGAGAAGGAAACGTCACAGAGTGGGAGAAGGAAACGTTACAGAGCGGGAGAAGGAAACAGAGAAGGAAACATCACAGAGTGGGAGAAGGAAACAGAGAAGGAAACATTACAGAGTGGGAGAAGGAAACGTCACAGAGCGGGAGAAGGAAACGTCACAGAGTGGGAGAAGCAAACGTCACAGAGTGGGAGAAGCAAACGTCACAGAGCGAGAGAAGGAAACAGAGAAGGAAACATCACAGAGTGGGAGAAGGAAACGTCACAGAGTGGGAGAAGGAAACATCACAGAGCGGGAGAAGGAAACGTCACAGAGCGGGAGAAGGAAACGTCACAGAGTGGGAGAAGCAAACGTCATAGAGCGGGAGAAGGAAACGTCACAAAGCGGGAGAAGGAAACGTCACAGAGTGGGAGAAGGAAATGTCACAGAGTGGGAGGAGGAAACGTCACAGAGTGGGAGAAGGAAATGTCACAGAGTGGGAGAAGGAAACGTCACAGAGCGGGAGAAGGAAACGTTACAGAATGGGAGAAGGAAACGTTACAGAGTGGGAGAAGGAAACGTCACAGAGTGGGAAAAGGAAACGTCACAGAATGGAAGAAGGAAACGTCACAGAGTGGGAGAAGGAAACGTCAGAGAGTGGGAGAAGGAAACGTCACAGAGTGGGAGATGGAAACATTACAGAGTGGGAGAAGGAAACGTCACAGTTTGGGAGAAGGAAACGTCACAGAGCGGGAAAAGGAAACAGAGAAGGAAACATCACAGAGTGGGAGAAGGAAACATCACAGAGTGGGAGAAGGAAACATCACAGAGTGAGAGAAGGAAACGTCACAGAGCGGGAAAAGGAAACGTCACAGAGCGGGAGAAGGAAACGTCACAGAGCGGGAGAAGGAAACGTCACAGAGTGGGAGAAGGAAACGTCACAGAGCGGAAGAAGGAAACAGAGAAGGAAACATCACAGAGTGGGAGAAGGAAACATCACAGAGTGGGAGAAGGAAACGTCACAGAGTGGGAGAATGAAACGTCACAGAGTGGGAGAAGGAAACGTCACAGAGTGGCAGAAGGAAACGTCACAGAGTGGGAGAAGCAAACGTCACAGAGTGGGAGAAGGAAACAGAGAAGGAAACATCACAGAGTGGGAGAAGGAAACGTCACAGAGTGGGAGAAGGAAACGTCACAGAGTGGGAGAAGGAAACGTCACAGAGTGGGAGAAGGAAACGTTACAGAGTGGGAGAACGAAACGTCACAGAGTGGGAAAAGGAAACGTCAAAGAATGGAAGAAGGAAACGTCACAGAGTGGGAGAAGGAAACGTCACAGAGTGGGAGAAGGAAACGTCACAGAGTGGGAGATGGAAACATTACAGAGTGGGAGAAGGAAACGTCACAGAGTGGGAGAAGGAAACGTCACAGAGCGGGAGAAGGAAATGTCACAGAGCGGGAGAAGGAAACAGAGAAGGAAATATCACAGAGTGGGAGAAGGAAACATCACAGAGTGGGAGAAGGAAACATCACAGAGTGAGAGAAGGAAACGTCACAGAGCGGGAAAAGGGAACGTCACAGAGCGGGAGAAGGAAACGTCACAGAGCGGGAGAAGGAAACGTCACAGAGCGGGAGAAGGAAACGTCACAGAGTGTCACAGAGTGGGAGAAGGAAACGTCACAGAGTGGGAGAAGGAAATGTCACAGAGTGGGAGAAGGAAACGTTACAGAGTGGGAGATGGAAACTTCACAGAGTGGGAGAAGGAAACATCACAGAGTGGGAGATGGAAACATTACAGAGTGGGAGAAGGAAACGTCACAGAGTGGGTAAAGGAAACGTCACAGAGTGGGAGAAGGAAACGTCACAGAGTGGGAAAAGGAAACGTCACAGAATGGAAGAAGGAAACGTCACAGAGTGGGAGAAGGAAACGTCACAGAGTGGGAGAAGGAAACGTCACAGAGTGGGAGATGGAAACAATACAGAGTGGGAGAAGGAAACGTCACAGTTTGGGAGAAGGAAACGTCACAGAGCGGGAAAAGGAAACAGAGAAGGAAACATCACAGAGTGGGAGAAGGAAACATCACAGAGTGGGAGAAGGAAACATCACAGAGTGGGAGAAGGAAACATCACAGAGTGAGAGAAGGAAACGTCACAGAGCGGGAAAAGGAAACGTCACAGAGCGGGAGAAGGAAACGTCACAGAGCGGGAGAAGGAAACGTCACAGAGTGGGAGAAGGAAACGTCACAGAGCGGAAGAAGGAAACAGAGAAGGAAACATCACAGAGTGGGAGAAGGAAACGTCACAGAGTGGGAGAAGGAAACGTCACAGAGTGGGAGAAGGAAACGTCACAGAGTGGGAGAAGGAAACGTCACAGTTTGGGAGAAGGAAACGTCACAGAGCGGGAGAAGGAAACGTCACAGAGTGGGAGAAGGAAACGTCACAGTTTGGGAGAAGGAAACGTCACAGTTTGGGAGAAGGAAACGTTACAGAGTGGGAGAAGGAAACGTCACAGAGTGGGAGAAGGAAACGTCACAGTTTGGGAGAAGGAAACGTCACAGAGTGGGAGAAGGAAACGTCACAGAGTGTGAGAAGGAAACGTCATAGAGTGGGAGAAGGAAACATCACAGAGTGGGAGAAGGAAACGTCACAGATTGGGAGAAGGAAACGTCACAGAGTGGGAGAAGGAAACGTCACAGAGTGGGAGAAGGAAACGTCACAGAGCGGGAGAAGGATACAGAGAAGGAAACATCACAGAGTGGGAGAAGGAAACGTCACAGAGTGGGAGAAGGAAACATCACAGAGCGGGAGAAGGAAACGTCACAGAGCGGGAGAAGGAAACGTCACAGAGTGGGAGAAGCAAACGTCACAGAGCGGGAGAAGGAAACGTCACAAAGCGGGAGAAGGAAACGTCACAGAGTGGGAGAAGGAAATGTCACAGAGTGGGAGAAGGAAACGTCACAGAGCGGGAGAAGGAAACGTTACAGAGTGGGAGAAGGAAACGTTACAGAGTGGGAGAAGGAAACGTCACAGAGTGGGAAAAGGAAACGTCACAGAATGGAAGAAGGAAACGTCACAGAGTGGGAGAAGGAAACGTCAGAGAGTGGGAGAAGGAAACGTCACAGAGTGGGAGATGGAAACATTACAGAGTGGGAGAAGGAAACGTCACAGTTTGGGAGAAGGAAACGTCACAGAGCGGGAAAAGGAAACAGAGAAGGAAACATCACAGAGTGGGAGAAGGAAACATCACAGAGTGGGAGAAGGAAACATCACAGAGTGAGAGAAGGAAACGTCACAGAGCGGGAAAAGGAAACGTCACAGAGCGGGAGAAGGAAACGTCACAGAGCGGGAGAAGGAAACGTCACAGAGTGGGAGAAGGAAACGTCACAGAGCGGAAGAAGGAAACAGAGAAGGAAACATCACAGAGTGGGAGAAGGAAACATCACAGAGTGGGAGAAGGAAACGTCACAGAGTGGGAGAAGGAAACGTCACAGAGTGGGAGAAGGAAACGTCACAGAGTGGGAGAAGGAAACGTCACAGAGTGGGAGAAGGAAACGTCACAGAGTGGGAGAAGCAAACGTCACAGAGCGGGAGAAGGAAACAGAGAAGGAAACATCACAGAGTGGGAGAAGGAAACGTCACAGAGTGGGAGAAGGAAACGTCACAGAGTGGGAGAAGGAAACGTCACAGAGTGGGAGAAGGAAACGTCACAGAGTGGGAGAAGGAAACGTCACAGAGTGGGAGAAGGAAACGTCACAGAGTGGGAGATGGAAACAATACAGAGTGGGAGAAGGAAACGTCACAGTTTGGGAGAAGGAAACGTCACAGAGCGGGAAAAGGAAACAGAGAAGGAAACATCACAGAGTGGGAGAAGGAAACATCACAGAGTGGGAGAAGGAAACATCACAGAGTGGGAGAAGGAAACATCACAGAGTGAGAGAAGGAAACGTCACAGAGCGGGAAAAGGAAACGTCACAGAGCGGGAGAAGGAAACGTCACAGAGCGGGAGAAGGAAACGTCACAGAGTGGGAGAAGGAAACGTCACAGAGCGGAAGAAGGAAACAGAGAAGGAAACATCACAGAGTGGGAGAAGGAAACGTCACAGAGTGGGAGAAGGAAACGTCACAGAGTGGGAGAAGGAAACGTCACAGAGTGGGAGAAGGAAACGTCACAGTTTGGGAGAAGGAAACGTCACAGAGCGGGAGAAGGAAACGTCACAGAGTGGGAGAAGGAAACGTCACAGTTTGGGAGAAGGAAACGTCACAGTTTGGGAGAAGGAAACGTCACAGAGTGGGAGAAGGAAACGTTACAGAGTGGGAGAAGGAAACGTCACAGAGTGGGAGAAGGAAACGTCACAGTTTGGGAGAAGGAAACGTCACAGAGTGGGAGAAGGAAACGTCACAGAGTGTGAGAAGGAAACGTCATAGAGTGGGAGAAGGAAACATCACAGAGTGGGAGAAGGAAACGTCACAGATTGGGAGAAGGAAACGTCACAGAGTGGGAGAAGGAAACGTCACAGAGTGGGAGAAGGAAACGTCACAGAGCGGGAGAAGGATACAGAGAAGGAAACATCACAGAGTGGGAGAAGGAAACGTCACAGAGTGGGAGAAGGAAACATCACAGAGCGGGAGAAGGAAACGTCACAGAGCGGGAGAAGGAAACGTCACAGAGTGGGAGAAGCAAACGTCACAGAGCGTGAGAAGGAAACGTCACAAAGCGGGAGAAGGAAACGTCACAGAGTGGGAGAAGGAAATGTCACAGAGTGGGAGGAGGAAACGTCACAGAGTGGGAGAAGGAAATGTCACAGTGGGAGAAGGAAACGTCACAGAGCGGGAGAAGGAAACGTTACAGAGTGGGAGAAGGAAACGTTACAGAGTGGGAGAAGGAAACGTCACAGAGTGGGAAAAGGAAACGTCACAGAATGGAAGAAGGAAACGTCACAGAGTGGGAGAAGGAAACGTCAGAGAGTGGGAGAAGGAAACGTCACAGAGTGGGAGATGGAAACATTACAGAGTGGGAGAAGGAAACGTCACAGTTCGGGAGAAGGAAACGTCACAGAGCGGGAAAAGGAAACAGAGAAGGAAACATCACAGAGTGGGAGAAGGAAACATCACAGAGTGGGAGAAGGAAACATCACAGAGTGAGAGAAGGAAACGTCACAGAGCGGGAAAAGGAAACGTCACAGAGCGGGAGAAGGAAACGTCACAGAGCGGGAGAAGGAAACGTCACAGAGTGGGAGAAGGAAACGTCACAGAGCGGAAGAAGGAAACAGAGAAGGAAACATCACAGAGTGGGAGAAGGAAACATCACAGAGTGGGAGAAGGAAACGTCACAGAGTGGGAGAAGGAAACGTCACAGAGTGGGAGAAGGAAACGTCACAGAGTGGGAGAAGGAAACGTCACAGAGTGGGAGAAGCAAACGTCACAGAGTGGGAGAAGCAAACGTCACAGAGCGGGAGAAGGAAACAGAGAAGGAAACATCACAGAGTGGGAGAAGGAAACGTCACAGAGTGGGAGAAGGAAACGTCACAGAGTGGGAGAAGGAAACGTCACAGAGTGGGAGAAGGAAACGTTACAGAGTGGGAGAACGAAACGTCACAGAGTGGGAAAAGGAAACGTCAAAGAATGGAAGAAGGAAACGTCACAGAGTGGGAGAAGGAAACGTCACAGAGTGGGAGAAGGAAACGTCACAGAGTGGGAGATGGAAACATTACAGAGTGGGAGAAGGAAACGTCACAGAGTGGGAGAAGGAAACGTCACAGAGCGGGAGAAGGAAATGTCACAGAGCGGGAGAATGAAACAGAGAAGGAAATATCACAGAGTGGGAGAAGGAAACATCACAGAGTGGGAGAAGGAAACATCACAGAGTGAGAGAAGGAAACGTCACAGAGCGGGAAAAGGGAACGTCACAGAGCGGGAGAAGGAAACGTCACAGAGCGGGAGAAGGAAACGTCACAGAGCGGGAGAAGGAAACGTCACAGAGTGTCACAGAGTGGGAGAAGGAAACGTCACAGAGTGGGAGAAGGAAATGTCACAGAGTGGGAGAAGGAAACGTTACAGAGTGGGAGATGGAAACTTCACAGAGTGGGAGAAGGAAACATCCCAGAGTGGGAGATGGAAACATTACAGAGTGGGAGAAGGAAACGTCACAGAGTGGGTAAAGGAAACGTCACAGAGTGGGAGAAGGAAACGTCACAGAGTGGGAAAAGGAAACGTCACAGAATGGAAGAAGGAAACGTCACAGAGTGGGAGAAGGAAACGTCACAGAGTGGGAGAAGGAAACGTCACAGAGTGGGAGATGGAAACAATACAGAGTGGGAGAAGGAAACGTCACAGTTTGGGAGAAGGAAACGTCACAGAGCGGGAAAAGGAAACAGAGAAGGAAACATCACAGAGTGGGAGAAGGAAACATCACAGAGTGGGAGAAGGAAACATCACAGAGTGAGAGAAGGAAACGTCACAGAGCGGGAAAAGGAAACGTCACAGAGCGGGAGAAGGAAACGTCACAGAGCGGGAGAAGGAAACGTCACAGAGTGGGAGAAGGAAACGTCACAGAGCAGAAGAAGGAAACAGAGAAGGAAACATCACAGAGTGGGAGAAGGAAACGTCACAGAGTGGGAGAAGGAAACGTCACAGAGTGGGAGAAGGAAACGTCACAGAGTGGGAGAAGGAAACGTCACAGAGTGGGAGAAGGAAACGTCACAGTTTGGGAAAAGGAAACGTCACAGAGCGGGAGAAGGAAACGTCACAGAGTGGGAGAAGGAAACGTCACAGTTTGGGAGAAGGAAACGTCACAGTTTGGGAGAAGGAAACGTCACAGAGTGTGAGAAGGAAACGTTACAGAGTGGGAGAAGGAAACGTCACAGAGTGGGAGAAGGAAACGTCACAGTTTGGGAGAAGGAAACGTCACAGAGTGGGAGAAGGAAACGTCACAGAGTGTGAGAAGGAAACGTCATAGAGTGGGAGAAGGAAACATCACAGAGTTGGAGAAGGAAACGTCACAGAGCGGGAGAAGGAAACGTCACAGAGTGGGAGAAGGAAACGTCACAGAGTGGGAGAAGGAAACGTCACAGAGCGGGAGAAGGTTACAGAGAAGGAAACATCACAGAGTGGGAGAAGGAAACGTCACAGAGTGGGAGAAGGAAACGTCACAGAGTGGGAGAAGCAAACGTCACAGAGCGGGAGAAGGAAACAGAGAAGGAAACATCACAGAGTGGGAGAAGGAAACGTCACAGAGTGGGAGAAGGAAACGTCACAGAGCGGGAGAAGGAAACGTCACAGAGCGGGAGAAGGAAACAGAGAAGGAAACATCACAGAGTGGGAGAAGGAAACGTCACAGTGTGGGAGAAGGAAACGTCACAGAGTGGGAGAAGCAAACGTCACAGAGTGGGAGAAGCAAACGTCACTGAGCGGGAGAAGGAAACAGAGAAGGAAACATCACAGAGTGGGAGAAGGAAACGTCACAGAGTGGGAGAAGCAAACGTCACAGAGCGGGAGAAGGAAACGTCACAGAGTGGGAGAAGGAAACAGAGAAGGAAACTTCACAGAGTGGGAGAAGGAAACGTCACAGAGTGGGAGAAGGAAACGTTACAGAGTGGGAGAAGGAAACGTTACAGAGTGGGAGAAGGAAACATCACAGAGCGGGAGAAGGAAACAGAATAGGAAACATCACAGAGTGGGAGAAGGAAACGTTACAGAGTGGGAGATGGAAACTTCACAGAGTGGGAGAAGGAAACATCACAGAGTGGGAGAAGGAAACGTCACAGAGTGGGAGAAGGAAACGTCACAGAGCGGGAGAAGGAAACAGAGAAGGAAACATCACAGAGTGGGAGAAGGAAACGTCACAGAGTGGGAGAAGGAAACGTCACAGAGTGGGAGAAGGAAACGTTACAGAGCGGGAGAAGGAAACAGAGAAGGAAACATCACAGAGTGGGAGAAGGAAACAGAGAAGGAAACATTACAGAGTGGGAGAAGGAAACGTCACAGAGCGGGAGAAGGAAACGTCACAGAGTGGGAGAAGCAAACGTCACAGAGTGGGAGAAGCAAACGTCACAGAGCGGGAGAAGGAAACAGAGAAGGAAACATCACAGAGTGGGAGAAGGAAACGTCACAGAATGGGAGAAGGAAACATCACAGAGCGGGAGAAGGAAACGTCACAGAGCGGGAGAAGGAAACGTCACAGAGTGGGAGAAGCAAACGTCACAGAGCGGGAGAAGGAAACGTCACAAAGCGGGAGAAGGAAACGTCACAGAGTGGGAGAAGGAAATGTCACAGAGTGGGAGGAGGAAACGTCACAGAGTGGGAGAAGGAAATGTCACAGAGTGGGAGAAGGAAACGTCACAGAGCGGGAGAAGGAAACGTTACAGAGTGGGAGAAGGAAACGTTACAGAGTGGGAGAAGGAAACGTCACAGAGTGGGAAAAGGAAACGTCACAGAATGGAAGAAGGAAACGTCACAGAGTGGGAGAAGGAAACGTCAGAGAGTGGGAGAAGGAAACGTCACAGAGTGGGAGATGGAAACATTACAGAGTGGGAGAAGGAAACGTCACAGTTTGGGAGAAGGAAACGTCACAGAGCGGGAAAAGGAAACAGAGAAGGAAACATCACAGAGTGGGAGAAGGAAACATCACAGAGTGGGAGAAGGAAACATCACAGAGTGAGAGAAGGAAACGTCACAGAGCGGGAAAAGGGAACGTCACAGAGCGGGAGAAGGAAACGTCACAGAGCGGGAGAAGGAAACGTCACAGAGTGGGAGAAGGAAACGTCACAGAGCGGAAGAAGGAAACAGAGAAGGAAACATCACAGAGTGGGAGAAGGAAACATCACAGAGTGGGAGAAGGAAACATCACAGAGTGGGAGAAGGAAACGTCACAGAGTGGGAGAAGGAAACGTCACAGAGTGGGAGAAGGAAACGTCACAGAGTGGGAGAAGGAAACGTCACAGAGTGGGAGAAGCAAACGTCACAGAGTGGGAGAAGCAAACGTCACAGAGCGGGAGAAGGAAACAGAGAAGGAAACATCACAGAGTGGGAGAAGGAAACGTCACAGAGTGGGAGAAGGAAACGTCACAGAGTGGGAGAAGGAAACGTCACAGAGTGGGAGAAGGAAACGTTACAGAGTGGGAGAACGAAACGTCACAGAGTGGGAAAAGGAAACGTCAAAGAATGGAAGAAGGAAACGTCACAGAGTGGGAGAAGGAAACGTCACAGAGTGGGAGAAGGAAACGTCACAGAGTGGGAGATGGAAACATTACAGAGTGGGAGAAGGAAACGTCACAGAGTGGGAGAAGGAAACGTCACAGAGCGGGAGAAGGAAATGTCACAGAGCGGGAGAAGGAAACAGAGAAGGAAATATCACAGAGTGGGAGAAGGAAACATCACAGAGTGGGAGAAGGAAACATCACAGAGTGAGAGAAGTAAACGTCACAGAGCGGGAAAAGGGAACGTCACAGAGCGGGAGAAGGAAACGTCACAGAGCGGGAGAAGGAAACGTCACAGAGCGGGAGAAGGAAACGTCACAGAGTGTCACAGAGTGGGAGAAGGAAACGTCACAGAGTGGGAGAAGGAAATGTCACAGAGTGGGAGAAGGAAACGTTACAGAGTGGGAGATGGAAACTTCACAGAGTGGGAGAAGGAAACATCACAGAGTGGGAGATGGAAACATTACAGAGTGGGAGAAGGAAACGTCACAGAGTGGGAGATGGAAACGTTACAGAGTCGGAGAAGGAAACGTCACAGAGTGGGAGAAGGAAACGTCACAGAGTGGGAGAAGGAAACGTGACAGAGTGGGAGAAGGAAACGTGACAGAGTGGGAGAAGGAAACGTCACAGAGTGGGAGAAGGAAACGTCACAGAGTGGGAGAAGGAAACGTTACAGTTTGGGAGAAGGAAACGTTACAGAATGGGAGAAGGAAACGTAACAGAGTGGGAGAAGGAAACATCACAGAGTGGGAGAAGGAAACGTAACAGAGTGGGAGAAGGAAACGTTACAGAGTGGGAGATGGACACTTTATAGAGTGGGAGAAGGAAACATCACAGAGTGGGAGAAGGAAACGTCACAGAGTGGGAGAAGGAAACGTCACAGAGTGGGAGAAGGAAACGTCACAGAGTGGGAGAAGGAAACGTCACAGAGTGGGAGAAGGAAACGTCACAGAGCGGGAAAAGGAAACGTCACAGAGTGGGAGAAGGAAACGTCACAGAGTGGGAGAAGGAAACGTTACAGAGTGGGAGATGGAAACTTCACAGAGTGGGAGAAGGAAACGTCACAGAGTGGGAGAAGGAAACGTCACAGAGTGGGAGAAGGAAACGTCACAGAGTGGGAGAAGGAAATGTCACAGAGTGGGAGATGGAAACATTACAGAGTGGGTAAAGGAAACGTCACAGAGTGGGAGAAGGAAACGTCACAGAGCGGGAGAAGGAAACGTTACAGAGTGGGAGAAGGAAACGTTACAGAGTGGGAGAAGGAAACGTCACAGAGCGGGAGAAGGAAACAGAGAAGGAAACATCACAGAGTGGGAGAAGGAAACGTCACAGAGTGGGAGAAGGAAACGTCACAGAGTGGGAGAAGGAAACAGAGAAGGAAACATCACAGAGTGGGAGAAGGAAACGTCACAGAGCGGGAGAAGGAAACGTCACAGAGTGGGAGAAGGAAACGTTACAGAGTGGGAGAAGGAAACGTCACAGAGCGGGAGAAGGAAATAGAGAAGGAAACATCACAGAGTGGGAGAAGGAAACGTCACAGAGCGGGAGAAGGAAACAGAAAAGGAAACATCACAGAGTGGGAGAAGGAAACGTCACAGAGCGGAAGAAGGAAACAGAGAAGGAAACATCACAGAGTGGGAGAAGGAAACGTCACAGAGTGGGAGAAGGAAACGTCACAGAGTGGGAGAAGGAAACGTTACAGAGTGGGAGAAGGAAACGTCACAGAGTGGGAGAAGGAAACGTCACAGTTTGGGAGAAGGAAACGTCACAGAGTGGGAGAAGGAAACGTCACAGAGTGTGAGAAGGAAACATCATAGAGTGGGAGAAGGAAACATCACAGAGTGGGAGAAGGAAACGTCACAGAGTGGGAGAAGGAAACGTCACAGAGTGGGAGAAGGAAACGTCACAGAGTGGGAGAAGGAAACGTCACAGAGTGGGAGAAGGAAACATCACAGAGCGGGAGAAGGATACAGAGAAGGAAACATCACAGAGTGCGAGAAGGAAACGTCACAGAGTGGGAGAAGGAAACGTCACAGAGTGGGAGAAGCAAACGTCACAGAGTGGGAGAAGCAAACGTCACAGAGCGGGAGAAGGAAACAGAGAAGGAAACATCACAGAGTGGGAGAAGGAAACGTCACAGAGTGGGAGAAGGAAACGTCACAGAGCGGGAGAAGGAAACGTCACAGAGTGGGAGAAGGAAACAGAGAAGGAAACTTCACAGAGTGGGAGAAGGAAACATCACAGAGTGGGAGAAGGAAACGTCACAGAGTGGGAGAAGGAAACGTCACAGAGTGGGAGAAGGAAATGTCACAGAGTGGGAGAAGGAAACGTCACAGAGTGGGAGAAGGAAACGTCACAGAGCGGGAAAAGGAAACGTCACAGAGTGGGAGAAGGAAACGTCACAGAGTGGGAGAAGGAAACGTTACAGAGTGGGAGATGGAAACTTCACAGAGTGGGAGAAGGAAACGTCACAGAGTGGGAGAAGGAAACGTCACAGAGTGGGAGAAGGAAACGTCACAGAGTGGGAGAAGGAAATGTCACAGAGTGGGAGATGGAAACATTACAGAGTGGGTAAAGGAAACGTCACAGAGTGGGAGAAGGAAACGTCACAGAGCGGGAGAAGGAAACGTTACAGAGTGGGAGAAGGAAAAGTTACAGAGTGGGAGAAGGAAACGTCACAGAGCGGGAGAAGGAAACAGAGAAGGAAACATCACAGAGTGGGAGAAGGAAACGTCACAGAGTGGGAGAAGGAAACGTCACAGAGTGGGAGAAGGAAACGTCACAGAGTGGGAGAAGGAAACAGAGAAGGAAACATCACAGAGTGGGAGAAGGAAACGTCACAGAGCGGGAGAAGGAAACGTCACAGAGTGGGAGAAGGAAACGTTACAGAGTGGGAGAAGGAAACGTCACAGAGCGGGAGAAGGAAATAGAGAAGGAAACATCACAGAGTGGGAGAAGGAAACGTCACAGAGCGGGAGAAGGAAACAGAGAAGGAAACATCACAGAGTGGGAGAAGGAAACGTCACAGAGCGGAAGAAGGAAACAGAGAAGGAAACATCACAGAGTGGGAGAAGGAAACGTCACAGAGTGGGAGAAGGAAACGTCACAGAGTGGGAGAAGGAAACGTCACAGTTTGGGAGAAGGAAACGTCACAGAGTGGGAGAAGGAAACGTCACAGAGTGTGAGAAGGAAACATCATAGAGTGGGAGAAGGAAACATCACAGAGTGGGAGAAGGAAACGTCACAGAGTGGGAGAAGGAAACGTCACAGAGCGGGAGAAGGAAACGTCACAGAGTGGGAGAAGGAAACGTCACAGAGTGGGAGAAGGAAACATCACAGAGCGGGAGAAGGATACAGAGAAGGAAACATCACAGAGTGGGAGAAGGAAACGTCACAGAGTGGGAGAAGGAAACGTCACAGAGTGGGAGAAGCAAACGTCACAGAGTGGGAGAAGCAAACGTCACAGAGCGGGAGAAGGAAACAGAGAAGGAAACATCACAGAGTGGGAGAAGGAAACGTCACAGAGTGGGAGAAGGAAACGTCACAGAGCGGGAGAAGGAAACGTCACAGAGCGGGAGAAGGAAACAGAGAAGGAAACATCACAGAGTGGGAGAAGGAAACGTCACAGTGTGGGAGAAGGAAACGTCACAGAGTGTTAGAAGCAAACGTCACAGAGCGGGAGAAGGAAACAGAGAAGGAAACATCACAGAGTGGGAGAAGGAAACGTCACAGAGTGGGAGAAGCAAACGTCACAGAGCGGGAGAAGGAAACGTCACAGAGTGGGAGAAGGAAACAGAGAAGGAAACTTCACAGAGTGGGAGAAGGAAACGTCACAGAGTGGGAGAAGGAAACGTTACAGAGTGGGAAAAGGAAACGTTACAGAGTGGGAGAAGGAAACATCACAGAGCGGGAGAAGGAAACAGAGGAGGAAACATCACAGAGTGGGAGAAGGAAACGTTACAGAGTGGGAGATGGAAACTTCACAGAGTGGGAGAAGGAAACATCACAGAGTGGGAGAAGGAAACGTCACAGAGTGGGAGAAGGAAACGTCACAGAGCGGGAGAAGGAAACATAGAAGGAAACATCACAGAGTGGGAGAAGGAAACGTCACAGAGTGGGAGAAGGAAACGTCACAGAGTGGGAGAAGGAAACGTTACAGAGCGGGAGAAGGAAACAGAGAAGGAAACATCACAGAGTGGGAGAAGGAAACAGAGAAGGAAACATTACAGAGTGGGAGAAGGAAACGTCACAGAGCGGGAGAAGGAAACGTCACAGAGTGGGAGAAGCAAACGTCACAGAGTGGGAGAAGCAAACGTCACAGAGCGGGAGAAGGAAACAGAGAAGGAAACATCACAGAGTGGGAGAAGGAAACGTCACAGAGTGGGAGAAGGAAACATCACAGAGCGGGAGAAGGAAACGTCACAGAGCGGGAGAAGGAAACGTCACAGAGTGGGAGAAGCAAACGTCACAGAGCGGGAGAAGGAAACGTCACAGAGCGGGAGAAGGATACAGAGAAGGAAACATCACAGAGTGGGAGAAGGAAACGTCACAGAGTGGGAGAAGGAAACGTCACAGAGTGGGAGAAGCAAACGTCACAGAGTGGGAGAAGCAAACGTCACAGAGCGGGAGAAGGAAACAGAGAAGGAAACATCACAGAGCGGGAGAAGGAAACGTCACAGAGCGGGAGAAGGAAACGTCACAGAGTGGGAGAAGCAAACGTCACAGAGCGGGAGAAGGAAACGTCACAGAGCGGGAGAAGGATACAGAGAAGGAAACATCACAGAGTGGGAGAAGGAAACGTCACAGAGTGGGAGAAGGAAACGTCACAGAGTGGGAGAAGCAAACGTCACAGAGTGGGAGAAGCAAACGTCACAGAGCGGGAGAAGGAAACAGAGAAGGAAACATCACAGAGTGGGAGAAGGAAACGTCACAGAGTGGGAGAAGGAAACGTCACAGAGCGGGAGAAGGAAACGTCACAGAGCGGGAGAAGGAAACAGAGAAGGAAACATCACAGATTGGGAGAAGGAAACGTCACAGTGTGGGAGAAGGAAACGTCACAGAGTGGGAGAAGCAAACGTCACAGAGTGGGAGAAGCAAACGTCACAGAGCGGGAGAAGGAAACAGAGAAGGAAACATCACAGAGTGGGAGAAGGAAACGTCACAGAGTGGGAGAAGCAAACGTCACAGAGCGGGAGAAGGAAACGTCACAGAGTGGGAGAAGGAAACAGAGAAGGAAACTTCACAGAGTGGGAGAAGGAAACGTCACAGAGTGGGAGAAGGAAACGTTACAGAGTGGGAGAAGGAAACGTTACAGAGTGGGAGAAGGAAACATCACAGAGCGGGAGAAGGAAACAGAGGAGGAAACATCACAGAGTGGGAGAAGGAAACGTTACAGAGTGGGAGATGGAAACTTCACAGAGTGGGAGAAGGAAACATCACAGAGTGGGAGAAGGAAACGTCACAGAGTGGGAGAAGGAAACGTCACAGAGCGGGAGAAGGAAACAGAGAAGGAAACATCACAGAGTGGGAGAAGGAAACGTCACAGAGTGGGAGAAGGAAACGTCACAGAGTGGGAGAAGGAAACGTTACAGAGCGGGAGAAGGAAACAGAGAAGGAAACATCACAGAGTGGGAGAAGGAAACAGAGAAGGAAACATCACAGAGTGGGAGAAGGAAACGTCACAGAGTGGGAGAAGGAAACATCACAGAGCGGGAGAAGGAAACGTCACAGAGCGGGAGAAGGAAACGTCACAGAGTGGGAGAAGCAAACGTCACAGAGCGGGAGAAGGAAACGTCACAAAGCGGGAGAAGGAAACGTCACAGAGTGGGAGAAGGAAATGTCACAGAGTGGGAGGAGGAAACGTCACAGAGTGGGAGAAGGAAATGTCACAGAGTGGGAGAAGGAAACGTCACAGAGCGGGAGAAGGAAACGTTACAGAATGGGAGAAGGAAACGTTACAGAGTGGGAGAAGGAAACGTCACAGAGTGGGAAAAGGAAACGTCACAGAATGGAAGAAGGAAACGTCACAGAGTGGGAGAAGGAAACGTCAGAGAGTGGGAGAAGGAAACGTCACAGAGTGAGAGAAGGAAACGTCACAGTTTGGGAGAAGGAAACGTCACAGAGCGGGAAAAGGAAACAGAGAAGGAAACATCACAGAGTGGGAGAAGGAAACATCACAGAGTGGGAGAAGGAAACATCACAGAGTGAGAGAAGGAAACGTCACAGAGCGGGAAAAGGAAACGTCACAGAGCGGGAGAAGGAAACGTCACAGAGCGGGAGAAGGAAACGTCACAGAGTGGGAGAAGGAAACGTCACAGAGCGGAAGAAGGAAACAGAGAAGGAAACATCACAGAGTGGGAGAAGGAAACGTCACAGTTTGGGAGAAGGAAACGTCACAGAGCGGGAAAAGGAAACAGAGAAGGAAACATCACAGAGTGGGAGAAGGAAACATCACAGAGTGGGAGAAGGAAACATCACAGAGTGAGAGAAGGAAACGTCACAGAGCGGGAAAAGGAAACGTCACAGAGCGGGAGAAGGAAACGTCACAGAGCGGGAGAAGGAAACGTCACAGAGTGGGAGAAGGAAACGTCACAGAGCGGAAGAAGGAAACAGAGAAGGAAACATCACAGAGTGGGAGAAGGAAACATCACAGAGTGGGAGAAGGAAACGTCACAGAGTGGGAGAAGGAAACGTCACAGAGTGGGAGAAGGAAACGTCACAGAGTGGGAGAAGGAAACGTCACAGAGTGGGAGAAGCAAACGTCACAGAGTGGGAGAAGCAAACGTCACAGAGTGGGAGAAGGAAACATCACAGAGTGGGAGAAGGAAACGTCACAGAGTGGGAGAAGGAAACGTCACAGAGTGGGAGAAGGAAACGTCACAGAGTGGGAGAAGGAAACGTCACAGAGTGGGAGAAGGAAACATCACAGAGCGGGAGAAGGATACAGAGAAGGAAACATCACAGAGTGGGAGAAGGAAACGTCACAGAGTGGGAGAAGGAAACGTCACAGAGTGGGAGAAGCAAACGTCACAGAGTGGGAGAAGCAAACGTCACAGAGCGGGAGAAGGAAACAGAGAAGGAAACATCACAGAGTGGGAGAAGGAAACGTCACAGAGTGGGAGAAGGAAACGTCACAGAGCGGGAGAAGGAAACGTCACAGAGTGGGAGAAGGAAACAGAGAAGGAAACTTCACAGAGTGGGAGAAGGAAACATCACAGAGTGGGAGAAGGAAACGTCACAGAGTGGGAGAAGGAAACGTCACAGAGTGGGAGAAGGAAATGTCACAGAGTGGGAGAAGGAAACGTCACAGAGTGGGAGAAGGAAACGTCACAGAGCGGGAAAAGGAAACGTCACAGAGTGGGAGAAGGAAACGTCACAGAGTGGGAGAAGGAAACGTTACAGAGTGGGAGATGGAAACTTCACAGAGTGGGAGAAGGAAACGTCACAGAGTGGGAGAAGGAAACGTCACAGAGTGGGAGAAGGAAACGTCACAGAGTGGGAGAAGGAAATGTCACAGAGTGGGAGATGGAAACATTACAGAGTGGGTAAAGGAAACGTCACAGAGTGGGAGAAGGAAACGTCACAGAGCGGGAGAAGGAAACGTTACAGAGTGGGAGAAGGAAAAGTTACAGAGTGGGAGAAGGAAACGTCACAGAGCGGGAGAAGGAAACAGAGAAGGAAACATCACAGAGTGGGAGAAGGAAACGTCACAGAGTGGGAGAAGGAAACGTCACAGAGTGGGAGAAGGAAACGTCACAGAGTGGGAGAAGGAAACAGAGAAGGAAACATCACAGAGTGGGAGAAGGAAACGTCACAGAGCGGGAGAAGGAAACGTCACAGAGTGGGAGAAGGAAACGTTACAGAGTGGGAGAAGGAAACGTCACAGAGCGGGAGAAGGAAATAGAGAAGGAAACATCACAGAGTGGGAGAAGGAAACGTCACAGAGCGGGAGAAGGAAACAGAGAAGGAAACATCACAGAGTGGGAGAAGGAAACGTCACAGAGCGGAAGAAGGAAACAGAGAAGGAAACATCACAGAGTGGGAGAAGGAAACGTCACAGAGTGGGAGAAGGAAACGTCACAGAGTGGGAGAAGGAAACGTCACAGTTTGGGAGAAGGAAACGTCACAGAGTGGGAGAAGGAAACGTCACAGAGTGTGAGAAGGAAACATCATAGAGTGGGAGAAGGAAACATCACAGAGTGGGAGAAGGAAACGTCACAGAGTGGGAGAAGGAAACGTCACAGAGCGGGAGAAGGAAACGTCACAGAGTGGGAGAAGGAAACGTCACAGAGTGGGAGAAGGAAACATCACAGAGCGGGAGAAGGATACAGAGAAGGAAACATCACAGAGTGGGAGAAGGAAACGTCACAGAGTGGGAGAAGGAAACGTCACAGAGTGGGAGAAGCAAACGTCACAGAGTGGGAGAAGCAAACGTCACAGAGCGGGAGAAGGAAACAGAGAAGGAAACATCACAGAGTGGGAGAAGGAAACGTCACAGAGTGGGAGAAGGAAACGTCACAGAGCGGGAGAAGGAAACGTCACAGAGCGGGAGAAGGAAACAGAGAAGGAAACATCACAGAGTGGGAGAAGGAAACGTCACAGTGTGGGAGAAGGAAACGTCACAGAGTGGGAGAAGCAAACGTCACAGAGCGGGAGAAGGAAACAGAGAAGGAAACATCACAGAGTGGGAGAAGGAAACGTCACAGAGTGGGAGAAGCAAACGTCACAGAGCGGGAGAAGGAAACGTCACAGAGTGGGAGAAGGAAACAGAGAAGGAAACTTCACAGAGTGGGAGAAGGAAACGTCACAGAGTGGGAGAAGGAAACGTTACAGAGTGGGAAAAGGAAACGTTACAGAGTGGGAGAAGGAAACATCACAGAGCGGGAGAAGGAAACAGAGGAGGAAACATCACAGAGTGGGAGAAGGAAACGTTACAGAGTGGGAGATGGAAACTTCACAGAGTGGGAGAAGGAAACATCACAGAGTGGGAGAAGGAAACGTCACAGAGTGGGAGAAGGAAACGTCACAGAGCGGGAGAAGGAAACATAGAAGGAAACATCACAGAGTGGGAGAAGGAAACGTCACAGAGTGGGAGAAGGAAACGTCACAGAGTGGGAGAAGGAAACGTTACAGAGCGGGAGAAGGAAACAGAGAAGGAAACATCACAGAGTGGGAGAAGGAAACAGAGAAGGAAACATTACAGAGTGGGAGAAGGAAACGTCACAGAGCGGGAGAAGGAAACGTCACAGAGTGGGAGAAGCAAACGTCACAGAGTGGGAGAAGCAAACGTCACAGAGCGGGAGAAGGAAACAGAGAAGGAAACATCACAGAGTGGGAGAAGGAAACGTCACAGAGTGGGAGAAGGAAACATCACAGAGCGGGAGAAGGAAACGTCACAGAGCGGGAGAAGGAAACGTCACAGAGTGGGAGAAGCAAACGTCACAGAGCGGGAGAAGGAAACGTCACAGAGCGGGAGAAGGATACAGAGAAGGAAACATCACAGAGTGGGAGAAGGAAACGTCACAGAGTGGGAGAAGGAAACGTCACAGAGTGGGAGAAGCAAACGTCACAGAGTGGGAGAAGCAAACGTCACAGAGCGGGAGAAGGAAACAGAGAAGGAAACATCACAGAGCGGGAGAAGGAAACGTCACAGAGCGGGAGAAGGAAACGTCACAGAGTGGGAGAAGCAAACGTCACAGAGCGGGAGAAGGAAACGTCACAGAGCGGGAGAAGGATACAGAGAAGGAAACATCACAGAGTGGGAGAAGGAAACGTCACAGAGTGGGAGAAGGAAACGTCACAGAGTGGGAGAAGCAAACGTCACAGAGTGGGAGAAGCAAACGTCACAGAGCGGGAGAAGGAAACAGAGAAGGAAACATCACAGAGTGGGAGAAGGAAACGTCACAGAGTGGGAGAAGGAAACGTCACAGAGCGGGAGAAGGAAACGTCACAGAGCGGGAGAAGGAAACAGAGAAGGAAACATCACAGATTGGGAGAAGGAAACGTCACAGTGTGGGAGAAGGAAACGTCACAGAGTGGGAGAAGCAAACGTCACAGAGTGGGAGAAGCAAACGTCACAGAGCGGGAGAAGGAAACAGAGAAGGAAACATCACAGAGTGGGAGAAGGAAACGTCACAGAGTGGGAGAAGCAAACGTCACAGAGCGGGAGAAGGAAACGTCACAGAGTGGGAGAAGGAAACAGAGAAGGAAACTTCACAGAGTGGGAGAAGGAAACGTCACAGAGTGGGAGAAGGAAACGTTACAGAGTGGGAGAAGGAAACGTTACAGAGTGGGAGAAGGAAACATCACAGAGCGGGAGAAGGAAACAGAGGAGGAAACATCACAGAGTGGGAGAAGGAAACGTTACAGAGTGGGAGATGGAAACTTCACAGAGTGGGAGAAGGAAACATCACAGAGTGGGAGAAGGAAACGTCACAGAGTGGGAGAAGGAAACGTCACAGAGCGGGAGAAGGAAACAGAGAAGGAAACATCACAGAGTGGGAGAAGGAAACGTCACAGAGTGGGAGAAGGAAACGTCACAGAGTGGGAGAAGGAAACGTTACAGAGCGGGAGAAGGAAACAGAGAAGGAAACATCACAGAGTGGGAGAAGGAAACAGAGAAGGAAACATCACAGAGTGGGAGAAGGAAACGTCACAGAGTGGGAGAAGGAAACATCACAGAGCGGGAGAAGGAAACGTCACAGAGCGGGAGAAGGAAACGTCACAGAGTGGGAGAAGCAAACGTCACAGAGCGGGAGAAGGAAACGTCACAAAGCGGGAGAAGGAAACGTCACAGAGTGGGAGAAGGAAATGTCACAGAGTGGGAGGAGGAAACGTCACAGAGTGGGAGAAGGAAATGTCACAGAGTGGGAGAAGGAAACGTCACAGAGCGGGAGAAGGAAACGTTACAGAATGGGAGAAGGAAACGTTACAGAGTGGGAGAAGGAAACGTCACAGAGTGGGAAAAGGAAACGTCACAGAATGGAAGAAGGAAACGTCACAGAGTGGGAGAAGGAAACGTCAGAGAGTGGGAGAAGGAAACGTCACAGAGTGAGAGAAGGAAACGTCACAGTTTGGGAGAAGGAAACGTCACAGAGCGGGAAAAGGAAACAGAGAAGGAAACATCACAGAGTGGGAGAAGGAAACATCACAGAGTGGGAGAAGGAAACATCACAGAGTGAGAGAAGGAAACGTCACAGAGCGGGAAAAGGAAACGTCACAGAGCGGGAGAAGGAAACGTCACAGAGCGGGAGAAGGAAACGTCACAGAGTGGGAGAAGGAAACGTCACAGAGCGGAAGAAGGAAACAGAGAAGGAAACATCACAGAGTGGGAGAAGGAAACGTCACAGTTTGGGAGAAGGAAACGTCACAGAGCGGGAAAAGGAAACAGAGAAGGAAACATCACAGAGTGGGAGAAGGAAACATCACAGAGTGGGAGAAGGAAACATCACAGAGTGAGAGAAGGAAACGTCACAGAGCGGGAAAAGGAAACGTCACAGAGCGGGAGAAGGAAACGTCACAGAGCGGGAGAAGGAAACGTCACAGAGTGGGAGAAGGAAACGTCACAGAGCGGAAGAAGGAAACAGAGAAGGAAACATCACAGAGTGGGAGAAGGAAACATCACAGAGTGGGAGAAGGAAACGTCACAGAGTGGGAGAAGGAAACGTCACAGAGTGGGAGAAGGAAACGTCACAGAGTGGGAGAAGGAAACGTCACAGAGTGGGAGAAGCAAACGTCACAGAGTGGGAGAAGCAAACGTCACAGAGCGGGAGAAGGAAACAGAGAAGGAAACATCACAGAGTGGGAGAAGGAAACGTCACAGAGTGGGAGAAGGAAACGTCACAGAGTGGGAGAAGGAAACGTCACAGAGTGGGAGAAGGAAACGTTACAGAGTGGGAGAACGAAACGTCACAGAGCGGGAGAAGGAAACGTCACAAAGCGGGAGAAGGAAACGTCAGAGAGTGGGAGAAGGAAATGTCACAGAGTGGGAGGAGGAAACGTCACAGAGTGGGAGAAGCAAACGTCACAGAGCGGGAGAAGGAAACGTCACAAAGCGGGAGAAGGAAACGTCACAGAGTGGGAGAAGGAAATGTCACAGAGTGGGAGGAGGAAACGTCACAGAGTGGGTAAAGGAAACGTCACAGAGTGGGAGAAGGAAACGTCACAGAGTGGGAAAAGGAAACGTCACAGAATGGAAGAAGGAAACGTCACAGAGTGGGAGAAGGAAACGTCACAGAGTGGGAGAAGGAAACGTCACAGAGTGGGAGATGGAAACAATACAGAGTGGGAGAAGGAAACGTCACAGTTTGGGAGAAGGAAACGTCACAGAGCGGGAAAAGGAAACAGAGAAGGAAACATCACAGAGTGGGAGAAGGAAACATCACAGAGTGGGAGAAGGAAACATCACAGAGTGAGAGAAGGAAACGTCACAGAGCGGGAAAAGGAAACGTCACAGAGCGGGAGAAGGAAACGTCACAGAGCGGGAGAAGGAAACGTCACAGAGTGGGAGAAGGAAACGTCACAGAGCGGAAGAAGGAAACAGAGAAGGAAACATCACAGAGTGGGAGAAGGAAACGTCACAGAGTGGGAGAAGGAAACGTCACAGAGTGGGAGAAGGAAACGTCACAGAGTGGGAGAAGGAAACGTCACAGAGTGGGAGAAGGAAACGTCACAGTTTGGGAGAAGGAAACGTCACAGAGCGGGAGAAGGAAACGTCACAGAGTGGGAGAAGGAAACGTCACAGTTTGGGAGAAGGAAACGTCACAGTTTGGGAGAAGGAAACGTCACAGAGTGGGAGAAGGAAACGTTACAGAGTGGGAGAAGGAAACGTCACAGAGTGGGAGAAGGAAACGTCACAGTTTGGGAGAAGGAAACGTCACAGAGTGGGAGAAGGAAACGTCAGAGAGTGTGAGAAGGAAACGTCACAGAGTGTGAGAAGGAAACGTCATAGAGTGGGAGAAGGAAACATCACAGACTGGGAGAAGGAAACGTCACAGAGCGGGAGAAGGAAACGTCACAGAGTGGGAGAAGGAAACGTCACAGAGTGGGAGAAGGAAACGTCACAGAGCGGGAGAAGGATACAGAGAAGGAAACATCACAGAGTGGGAGAAGGAAACGTCACAGAGCGGAAGAAGGAAACAGAGAAGGAAACATCACAGAGTGGGAGAAGGAAACGTCACAGAGTGGGAGAAGGAAACGTTACAGAGTGGGAGAAGGAAACGTCACAGAGCGGGAGAAGGAAACAGAGAAGGAAACATCACAGAGTGGGAGAAGGAAACGTCACAGAGCGGGAGAAGGAAACGTTACAGTTTGGGAGAAGGAAACGTTACAGAGCGGGAGAAGGAAACGTAACAGAGTGGGAGAAGGAAACGTCACAGAGTGGGAGAAGGAAACGTCACAGAGTGGGAGAAGGAAACGTTACAGAGTGGGAGATGGAAACTTCACAGAGTGGGAGAAGGAAACATCACAGAGTGGGAGAAGGAAACGTCACAGAGTGGGAGAAGGAAACGTTACAGAGTGGGAGAAGGAAACGTCACAGAGCGGGAGAAGGAAACGTCACAGAGCGGGAGAAGGAAACAGAGAAGGAAACATCACAGAGTGGGAGAAGGAAACGTCACAGAGCGGGAGAAGGAAACGTCACAGAGTGGGAGAAGGAAACGTTACAGAGCGGGAGAAGGAAACAGAGAAGGAAACATCACAGAGTGGGAGAAGGAAACGTCACAGAGCGGGAGAAGGAAACAGAGAAGGAAACGTTACAGTTCGGGAGAAGGAAACGTTACAGAGCGGGAGAAGGAAACGTAACAGAGTGGGAGAAGAAAACGTCACAGAGTGGGAGAAGGAAACGTCACAGAGTGGGAGAAGGAAACGTTACAGAGTGGGAGATGGAAACTTCACAGAGTGGGAGAAGGAAACGTCACAGAGTGGGAGAAGGAAACGTCACAGTTTGGGAGAAGGAAACGTCACAGAGCGGGAGAAGGAAACAGAGAAGGAAACATCACAGAGTGGGAGAAGGAAACGTCACAGAGCGGGAGAAGGAAACGTCACAGAGTGGGAGAAGGAAACGTTACAGAGCGGGAGAAGGAATCAGGGAAGGAAACATCACAGAGTGGGAGAAGGAAACGTCACAGAGCGGGAGAAGGAAACGTCACAGAGTGGGAGAAGCAAACGTCACAGAGTGGGAGAAGCAAACGTCACAGAGCGGGAGAAGGAAACAGAGAAGGAAACATCACAGAGTGGGAGAAGGAAACGTCACAGAGTGGGAGAAGGAAACATCACAGAGCGGGAGAAGGAAACGTCACAGAGCGGGAGAAGGAAACGTCACAGAGTGGGAGAAGCAAACGTCACAGAGCGGGAGAAGGAAACGTCACAAAGCGGGAGAAGGAAACGTCACAGAGTGGGAGAAGGAAATTCACAGAGTGGGAGAAGCAAACGTCACAGAGCGGGAGAAGGAAACGTCACAAAGCGGGAGAAGGAAACGTCACAGAGTGGGAGAAGGAAATGTCACAGAGTGGGAGGAGGAAACGTCACAGAGTGGGTAAAGGAAACGTCACAGAGTGGGAGAAGGAAACGTCACAGAGTGGGAAAAGGAAACGTCACAGAAGGGAAGAAGGAAACGTCACAGAGTGGGAGAAGGAAACGTCACAGAGTGGGAGAAGGAAACGTCACAGAGTGGGAGATGGAAACAATACAGAGTGGGAGAAGGAAACGTCACAGTTTGGGAGAAGGAAACGTCACAGAGCGGGAAAAGGAAACAGAGAAGGAAACATCACAGAGTGGGAGAAGGAAACATCACAGAGTGGGAGAAGGAAACATCACAGAGTGAGAGAAGGAAACGTCACAGAGCGGGAAAAGGAAACGTCACAGAGCGGGAGAAGGAAACGTCACAGAGCGGGAGAAGGAAACGTCACAGAGTGGGAGAAGGAAACGTCACAGAGCGGGAGAAGGATACAGAGAAGGAAACATCACAGAGTGGGAGAAGGAAACGTCACAGAGTGGGAGAAGGAAACGTCACAGAGTGGGAGAAGCAAACGTCACAGAGTGGGAGAAGCAAACGTCACAGAGCGGGAGAAGGAAACAGAGAAGGAAACATCACAGAGTGGTAGAAGGACACGTCACAGAGTGGGAGAAGGAAACGTCACAGAGCGGGAGAAGGAAACGTCACAGAGCGGGAGAAGGAAACAGAGAAGGAAACATCACAGAGTGGGAGAAGGAAACGTCACAGTGTGGGAGAAGGAAACGTCACAGAGTGGGAGAAGCAAACGTCACAGAGTGGGAGAAGCAAACGTCACAGAGCGGGAGAAGGAAACAGAGAAGGAAACATCACAGAGTGGGAGAAGGAAACGTCACAGAGTGGGAGAAGCAAACGTCACAGAGCGGGAGAAGGAAACGTCACAGAGTGGGAGAAGGAAACAGAGAAGGAAACTTCACAGAGTGGGAGAAGGAAACGTCACAGAGTGGGAGAAGGAAACGTTACAGAGTGGGAGAAGGAAACGTTACAGAGTGGGAGAAGGAAACATCACAGAGCGGGAGAAGGAAACAGAGGAGGAAACATCACAGAGTGGGAGAAGGAAACGTTACAGAGTGGGAGAAGGAAACGTTACAGAGTGGGAGATGGAAACTTCACAGAGCGGGAGAAGGAAACAGAGAAGGAAACATCACAGAGTGGGAGAAGGAAACAGTGAAGGAAACATTACAGAGTGGGAGAAGGAAACGTCACAGAGCGGGAGAAGGAAACGTCACAGAGTGGGAGAAGCAAACGTCACAGAGTGGGAGAAGCAAACGTCACAGAGCGGGAGAAGGAAACAGAGAAGGAAACATCACAGAGTGGGAGAAGGAAACGTCACAGAGTGGGAGAAGGAAACATCACAGAGCGGGAGAAGGAAACGTCACAGAGCGGGAGAAGGAAACGTCACAGAGTGGGAGAAGCAAACGTCACAGAGCGGGAGAAGGAAACGTCACAAAGCGGGAGAAGGAAACGTCACAGAGTGGGAGAAGGAAATGTCACAGAGTGGGAGGAGGAAACGTCACAGAGTGGGAGAAGGAAATGTCACAGAGTGGGAGAAGGAAACGTCACAGAGCGGGAGAAGGAAACGTTACAGAGTGGGAGAAGGAAACGTTACAGAGTGGGAGAAGGAAACGTCACAGAGTGGGAAAAGGAAACGTCACAGAATGGAAGAAGGAAACGTCACAGAGTGGGAGAAGGAAACGTCAGAGAGTGGGAGAAGGAAACGTCACAGAGTGGGAGATGGAAACATTACAGAGTGGGAGAAGGAAACGTCACAGTTTGGGAGAAGGAAACGTCACAGAGCGGGAAAAGGAAACAGAGAAGGAAACATCACAGAGTGGGAGAAGGAAACATCACAGAGTGGGAGAAGGAAACATCACAGAGTGAGAGAAGGAAACGTCACAGAGCGGGAAAAGGAAACGTCACAGAGCGGGAGAAGGAAACGTCACAGAGCGGGAGAAGGAAACGTCACAGAGTGGGAGAAGGAAACGTCACAGAGCGGAAGAAGGAAACAGAGAAGGAAACATCACAGAGTGGGAGAAGGAAACATCACAGAGTGGGAGAAGGAAACGTCACAGAGTGGGAGAAGGAAACGTCACAGAGTGGGAGAAGGAAACGTCACAGAGTGGGAGAAGGAAACGTCACAGAGTGGGAGAAGGAAACGTCACAGAGTGGGAGAAGGAAACGTCACAGAGTGGGAGAAGCAAACGTCACAGAGCGGGAGAAGGAAACAGAGAAGGAAACATCACAGAGTGGGAGAAGGAAACGTCACAGAGTGGGAGAAGGAAAGTCACAGAGCGGGAAAAGGAAACGTCACAGAGCGGGAGAAGGAAACGTCACAGAGTGGGAGAAGCAAACGTCACAGAGCGGGAGAAGGAAACGTCACAGAGCGGGAGAAGGAAACGTCACAGAGCGGGAGAAGGAAACGTCACAGAGTGGGAGAAGGAAATGTCACAGAGCGGGAGAAGGAAACGTCACAGAGTGGGAGAAGGAAACGTCACAGAGTGGGAGAAGGAAACGTTACAGAGTGGGAGAAGGAAACGTCACAGAGTGGGAGAAGGAAACGTCACAGAGTGGGAGAAGGAAACGTTACAGTTTGGGAGAAGGAAAAGTTACAGAGCGGGAGAAGGAAACGTAACAGAGTGGGAGAAGGAAACGTCACAGAGTGGGAGAAGGAAACGTCACAGAGTGGGAGAAGGAAACGTTACAGAGTGGGAGATGGAAACTTCACAGAGTGGGAGAAGGAAACATCACAGAGTGGGAGAAGGAAACGTCACAGAGTGGGAGAAGGAAACGTCACAGTTTGGGAGAAGGAAACGTCACAGAGCGGGAGAAGGAAACAGAGAAGGAAACATCACAGAGTGGGAGAAGGAATTGTCACAGAGTGGGAGAAGGAAACGTCACAGAGTGGGAGAAGGAAACGTTATAGAGCGGGAGAAGGAAACAGAGAAGGAAACATCACAGAGTGGGAGAAGGAAACGTCACAGAGCGGGAGAAGGAAACGTCACAGAGTGGGAGAAGCAAACGTCACAGAGTGGGAGAAGCAAACGTCACAGAGCGGGAGAAGGAAACAGATAAGGAAACATCACAGAGTGGGAGAAGGAAACGTCACAGAGTGGGAGAAGGAAACATCACAGAGCGGGAGAAGGAAACGTCACAGAGCGGGAGAAGGAAACGTCACAGAGTGGGAGAAGCAAACGTCACAGAGCGGGAGAAGGAAATGTCACAAAGCGGGAGAAGGAAACGTCACAGAGTGGGAGAAGGAAATGTCACAGAGTGGGAGGAGGAAACGTCACAGAGTGGGAGAAGGAAATGTCACAGAGTGGGAGAAGGAAACGTCACAGAGCGGGAGAAGGAAACGTTACAGAGTGGGAGAAGGAAACGTTACAGAGTGGGAGAAGGAAACGTCACAGAGTGGGAAAAGGAAACGTCACAGAATGGAAGAAGGAAACGTCACAGAGTGGGAGAAGGAAACGTCAGAGAGTGGGAGAAGGAAACGTCACAGAGTGGGAGATGGAAACATTACAGAGTGGGAGAAGGAAACGTCACAGTTTGGGAGAAGGAAACGTCACAGAGCGGGAAAAGGAAACAGAGAAGGAAACATCACAGAGTGGGAGAAGGAAACATCACAGAGTGGGAGAAGGAAACATCACAGAGTGAGAGAAGGAAACGTCACAGAGCGGGAAAAGGAAACGTCACAGAGCGGGAGAAGGAAACGTCACAGAGCGGGAGAAGGAAACGTCACAGAGTGGGAGAAGGAAACGTCACAGAGCGGGAAAAGGAAACGTCACAGAGCGGGAGAAGGAAACGTCACAGAGCGGGAGAAGGAAACGTCACAGAGCGGAAGAAGGAAACAGAGAAGGAAACATCACAGAGTGGGAGAAGGAAACATCACAGAGTGGGAGAAGGAAACGTCACAGAGTGGGAGAAGGAAACGTCACAGAGTGGGAGAAGGAAACGTCACAGAGTGGGAGAAGCAAACGTCACAGAGTGGGAGAAGGAAACGTCACAGTTTGGGAGAAGGAAACGTCACAGTTTGGGAGAAGGAAACGTCACAGTGTGGGAGAAGGAAACGTCACAGAGTGGGAGAAGGAAACGTCACAGTTTTGGAGAAGGAAACGTCACAGAGTGGGAGAAGGAAACGTCACAGAGTGGGAGAAGGAAACGTCACAGAGTGGGAGAAGGAAACATCACAGAGTGGGAGAAGGAAACGTCACAGTGCGGGAGAAGGAAACGTCACAGAGTGGGAGAAGGAAACGTCACAGAGTGGGAAAAGGAAACGTCACAGAGCGGGAGAAGGAAACAGAGAATGAAATATCACAGAGTGGGAGAAGGAAACGTCACAGAGTGGGAGAAGGAAACGTCAAAGAGTGGGAGAAGCAAACGTCACAGAGTGGGAGAAGCAAACGTCACAGAGCGGGAGAAGGAAACAGAGAAGGAAACATCACAGAGTGGGAGAAGGAAACGTCACAGAGTGGGAGAAGGAAACGTCACAGAGCGGGAGAAGGAAACGTCACAGAGCGGGAGAAGGAAACAGAGAAGGAAACATCACAGAGTGGGAGAAGGAAACGTCACAGAGTGGGAGAAGGAAACGTCACAGAGTGGGAGAAGCAAACGTCACAGACTGGGAGAAGCAAACGTCACAGAGCGGGAGAAGGAAACAGAGAAGGAAACATCACAGAGTGGGAGAAGGAAACGTCACAGAGTGGGAGAAGCAAACGTCACAGAGCGGGAGAAGGAAACGTCACAGAGTGGGAGAAGGAAACAGAGAAGGAAACTTCACAGAGTGGGAGAAGGAAACGTCACAGAGTGGGAGAAGGAAACGTTACAGAGTGGGAGAAGGAAACGTTACAGAGTGGGAGAAGGAAACATCACAGAGTGGGAGAAGAAAACGTCACAGAGTGGGAGAAGGAAACGTCACAGAGTGGGAGAAGGAAACGTCACAGTTTTGGAGAAGGAAACGTCACAGAGTGGGAGAAGGAAACGTCACAGAGTGGGAGAAGGAAACGTCACAGAGTGGGAGAAGGAAACATCACAGAGTGGGAGAAGGAAACGTCACAGTGCGGGAGAAGGAAACGTCACAGAGTGGGAGAAGGAAACGTCACAGAGTGGGAAAAGGAAACGTCACAGAGCGGGAGAAGGAAACAGAGAATGAAATATCACAGAGTGGGAGAAGGAAACGTCACAGAGTGGGAGAAGGAAACGTCACAGAGTGGGAGAAGGAAATGTTACAGAGTGGGAGAAGGAAACGTAACAGAGTGGGAGAAGGAAACGTTACAGAGTGGGAGAAGGAAACGTCACAGAGTGGGAGAAGGAAATGTCACAGAGCGGGAGAAGGAAACGTCACAGAGTGGGAGAAGGAAACGTCACAGAGTGGGAGAAGGAAACGTTACAGAGTGGGAGATGGAAACTTCACAGAGTGGGAGAAGGAAACGTCACAGAGCGGGAGAAGGAAACGTCACAGAGCGGGAGAAGGAAACGTCACAGAGTGGGAGAAGGAAATGTCACAGAGCGGGAGAAGGAAACGTCACAGAGTGGGAGAAGGAAACGTCACAGAGTGGGAGAAGGAAACGTTACAGAGTGGGAGATGGAAACTTCACAGAGTGGGAGAAGGAAACATCACAGAGTGGGAGAAGGAAACGTTACAGAGCGTGAGAAGGAAACGTAACAGAGTGGGAGAAGGAAACGTCACAGAGTGGGAGAAGGAAACGTCACAGAGTGGGAGAAGGAAACGTTACAGAGTGGGAGATGGAAACTTCACAGAGTGGGAGAAGGAAACATCACAGAGTGGGAGAAGGAAACGTCACAGAGTGGGAGAAGGAAACGTCACAGTTTGGGAGAAGGAAACGTCACAGAGCGGGAGAAGGAAACAGAGAAGGAAACATCACAGAGTGGGAGAAGGAAACGTCACAGAGTGGGAGAAGGAAACGTCACAGAGTGGGAGAAGGAAACGTTACAGAGCGGGAGAAGGAAACAGAGAAGGAAACATCACAGAGTGGGAGAAGGAAACAGAGAAGGAAACATTACAGAGTGGGAGAAGGAAACGTCACAGAGCGGGAGAAGGAAACGTCACAGAGTGGGAGAAGGAAACGTCACAGAGTGGGAGAAGGAAACGTCACAGAGTGGGAGAAGCAAACGTCACAGAGCGGGAGAAGGAAACAGAGAAGGAAACATCACAGAGTGGGAGAAGGAAACGTCACAGAGTGGGAGAAGGAAAGTCACAGAGCGGGAAAAGGAAACGTCACAGAGCGGGAGAAGGAAACGTCACAGAGTGGGAGAAGCAAACGTCACAGAGCGGGAGAAGGAAACGTCACAGAGCGGGAGAAGGAAACGTCACAGAGCGGGAGAAGGAAACGTCACAGAGTGGGAGAAGGAAATGTCACAGAGCGGGAGAAGGAAACGTCACAGAGTGGGAGAAGGAAACGTCACAGAGTGGGAGAAGGAAACGTTACAGAGTGGGAGAAGGAAACGTCACAGAGTGGGAGAAGGAAACGTCACAGAGTGGGAGAAGGAAACGTTACAGTTTGGGAGAAGGAAAAGTTACAGAGCGGGAGAAGGAAACGTAACAGAGTGGGAGAAGGAAACGTCACAGAGTGGGAGAAGGAAACGTCACAGAGTGGGAGAAGGAAACGTTACAGAGTGGGAGATGGAAACTTCACAGAGTGGGAGAAGGAAACATCACAGAGTGGGAGAAGGAAACGTCACAGAGTGGGAGAAGGAAACGTCACAGTTTGGGAGAAGGAAACGTCACAGAGCGGGAGAAGGAAACAGAGAAGGAAACATCACAGAGTGGGAGAAGGAAACGTCACAGAGTGGGAGAAGGAAACGTCACAGAGTGGGAGAAGGAAACGTTACAGAGCGGGAGAAGGAAACAGAGAAGGAAACATCACAGAGTGGGAGAAGGAAACAGAGAAGGAAACATTACAGAGTGGGAGAAGGAAACGTCACAGAGCGGGAGAAGGAAACGTCACAGAGTGGGAGAAGCAAACGTCACAGAGTGGGAGAAGCAAACGTCACAGAGCGGGAGAAGGAAACAGATAAGGAAACATCACAGAGTGGGAGAAGGAAACGTCACAGAGTGGGAGAAGGAAACGTTACAGAGTGGGAGAAGGAAACATCACAGAGTGGGAGAAGAAAACGTCACAGAGTGGGAGAAGGAAACGTCACAGAGTGGGAGAAGGAAACGTCACAGTTTTGGAGAAGGAAACGTCACAGAGTGGGAGAAGGAAACGTCACAGAGTGGGAGAAGGAAACGTCACAGAGTGGGAGAAGGAAACATCACAGAGTGGGAGAAGGAAACGTCACAGTGCGGGAGAAGGAAACGTCACAGAGTGGGAGAAGGAAACGTCACAGAGTGGGAAAAGGAAACGTCACAGAGCGGGAGAAGGAAACAGAGAATGAAATATCACAGAGTGGGAGAAGGAAACGTCACAGAGTGGGAGAAGGAAACGTCACAGAGTGGGAGAAGGAAATGTTACAGAGTGGGAGAAGGAAACGTAACAGAGTGGGAGAAGGAAACGTTACAGAGTGGGAGAAGGAAACGTCACAGAGTGGGAGAAGGAAACGTCACAGAGTGGGAGAAGGAAACGTTACAGTTTGGGAGAAGGAAAAGTTACAGAGCGGGAGAAGGAAACGTAACAGAGTGGGAGAAGGAAACGTCACAGAGTGGGAGAAGGAAACGTCACAGAGTGGGAGAAGGAAACGTTACAGAGTGGGAGATGGAAACTTCACAGAGTGGGAGAAGGAAACATCACAGAGTGGGAGAAGGAAACGTCACAGAGTGGGAGAAGGAAACGTCACAGTTTGGGAGAAGGAAACGTCACAGAGCGGGAGAAGGAAACAGAGAAGGAAACATCACAGAGTGGGAGAAGGAAACGTCACAGAGTGGGAGAAGGAAACGTCACAGAGTGGGAGAAGGAAACGTCACAGAGTGGGAGAAGGAAACGTCACAGAGTGGGAGAAGGAAACGTTACAGAGCGGGAGAAGGAAACAGAGAAGGAAACATCACAGAGTGGGAGAAGGAAACAGAGAAGGAAACATTACAGAGTGGGAGAAGGAAACGTCACAGAGCGGGAGAAGGAAACGTCACAGAGTGGGAGAAGGAAACGTCACAGAGTGGGAGAAGGAAACGTCACAGAGTGGGAGAAGCAAACGTCACAGAGCGGGAGAAGGAAACAGAGAAGGAAACATCACAGAGTGGGAGAAGGAAACGTCACAGAGTGGGAGAAGGAAACGTCACAGAGTGGGAGAAGGAAACAGAGAAGGAAACATCACAGAGTGGGAGAAGGAAACAGAGAAGGAAACATTACAGAGTGTGAGAAGGAAACGTCACAGAGCGGGAGAAGGAAACGTCACAGAGTGGGAGAAGCAAACGTCACAGAGTGGGAGAAGCAAACGTCACAGAGCGGGAGAAGGAAACAGATAAGGAAACATCACAGAGTGGGAGAAGGAAACGTCACAGAGTGGGAGAAGGAAACATCACAGAGCGGGAGAAGGAAACGTCACAGAGCGGGAGAAGGAAACGTCACAGAGTGGGAGAAGCAAACGTCACAGAGCGGGAGAAGGAAATGTCACAAAGCGGGAGAAGGAAACGTCACAGAGTGGGAGAAGGAAATGTCACAGAGTGGGAGGAGGAAACGTCACAGAGTGGGAGAAGGAAACATCACAGAGCGGGAGAAGGAAATGTCACAAAGCGGGAGAAGGAAACGTCACAGAGTGGGAGAAGGAAATGTCACAGAGTGGGAGGAGGAAACGTCACAGAGTGGGAGAAGGAAATGTCACAGAGTGGGAGAAGGAAACGTCACAGAGCGGGAGAAGGAAACGTTACAGAGTGGGAGAAGGAAACGTTACAGAGTGGGAGAAGGAAACGTCACAGAGTGGGAAAAGGAAACGTCACAGAATGGAAGAAGGAAACGTCACAGAGTGGGAGAAGGAAACGTCAGAGAGTGGGAGAAGGAAACGTCACAGAGTGGGAGATGGAAACATTACAGAGTGGGAGAAGGAAACGTCACAGTTTGGGAGAAGGAAACGTCACAGAGTGGGAGAAGGAAACATCACAGAGTGGGAGAAAGAAACATCACAGAGCGGGAGAAGGAAATGTCACAAAGCGGGAGAAGGAAACGTCACAGAGTGGGAGAAGGAAATGTCACAGAGTGGGAGGAGGAAACGTCACAGAGTGGGAGAAGGAAATGTCACAGAGTGGGAGAAGGAAACGTCACAGAGCGGGAGAAGGAAACGTTACAGAGTGGGAGAAGGAAACGTTACAGAGTGGGAGAAGGAAACGTCACAGAGTGGGAAAAGGAAACGTCACAGAATGGAAGAAGGAAACGTCACAGAGTGGGAGAAGGAAACGTCAGAGAGTGGGAGAAGGAAACGTCACAGAGTGGGAGATGGAAACATTACAGAGTGGGAGAAGGAAACGTCACAGTTTGGGAGAAGGAAACGTCACAGAGCGGGAAAAGGAAACAGAGAAGGAAACATCACAGAGTGGGAGAAGGAAACATCACAGAGTGGGAGAAGGAAACATCACAGAGTGAGAGAAGGAAACGTCACAGAGCGGGAAAAGGAAACGTCACAGAGCGGGAGAAGGAAACGTCACAGAGCGGGAGAAGGAAACGTCACAGAGTGGGAGAAGGAAACGTCACAGAGCGGGAAAAGGAAACGTCACAGAGCGGGAGAAGGAAACGTCACAGAGCGGGAGAAGGAAACGTCACAGAGCGGAAGAAGGAAACAGAGAAGGAAACATCACAGAGTGGGAGAAGGAAACATCACAGAGTGGGAGAAGGAAACGTCACAGAGTGGGAGAAGGAAACGTCACAGAGTGGGAGAAGGAAACGTCACAGAGTGGGAGAAGTAAACGTCACAGAGTGGGAGAAGGAAACGTCACAGTTTGGGAGAAGGAAACGTCACAGTTTGGGAGAAGGAAACGTCACAGTGTGGGAGAAGGAAACGTCACAGAGTGGGAGAAGGAAACGTCACAGTTTTGGAGAAGGAAACGTCACAGAGTGGGAGAAGGAAACGTCACAGAGTGGGAGAAGGAAACGTCACAGAGTGGGAGAAGGAAACATCACAGAGTGGGAGAAGGAAACGTCACAGTGCGGGAGAAGGAAACGTCACAGAGTGGGAGAAGGAAACGTCACAGAGTGGGAAAAGGAAACGTCACAGAGCGGGAGAAGGAAACAGAGAATGAAATATCACAGAGTGGGAGAAGGAAACGTCACAGAGTGGGAGAAGGAAACGTCAAAGAGTGGGAGAAGCAAACGTCACAGAGTGGGAGAAGCAAACGTCACAGAGCGGGAGAAGGAAACAGAGAAGGAAACATCACAGAGTGGGAGAAGGAAACGTCACAGAGTGGGAGAAGGAAACGTCACAGAGCGGGAGAAGGAAACGTCACAGAGCGGGAGAAGGAAACAGAGAAGGAAACATCACAGAGTGGGAGAAGGAAACGTCACAGAGTGGGAGAAGGAAACGTCACAGAGTGGGAGAAGCAAACGTCACAGACTGGGAGAAGCAAACGTCACAGAGCGGGAGAAGGAAACAGAGAAGGAAACATCACAGAGTGGGAGAAGGAAACGTCACAGAGTGGGAGAAGCAAACGTCACAGAGCGGGAGAAGGAAACGTCACAGAGTGGGAGAAGGAAACAGAGAAGGAAACTTCACAGAGTGGGAGAAGGAAACGTCACAGAGTGGGAGAAGGAAACGTTACAGAGTGGGAGAAGGAAACGTTACAGAGTGGGAGAAGGAAACATCACAGAGTGGGAGAAGAAAACGTCACAGAGTGGGAGAAGGAAACGTCACAGAGTGGGAGAAGGAAACGTCACAGTTTTGGAGAAGGAAACGTCACAGAGTGGGAGAAGGAAACGTCACAGAGTGGGAGAAGGAAACGTCACAGAGTGGGAGAAGGAAACATCACAGAGTGGGAGAAGGAAACGTCACAGTGCGGGAGAAGGAAACGTCACAGAGTGGGAGAAGGAAACGTCACAGAGTGGGAAAAGGAAACGTCACAGAGCGGGAGAAGGAAACAGAGAATGAAATATCACAGAGTGGGAGAAGGAAACGTCACAGAGTGGGAGAAGGAAACGTCACAGAGTGGGAGAAGGAAATGTTACAGAGTGGGAGAAGGAAACGTAACAGAGTGGGAGAAGGAAACGTTACAGAGTGGGAGAAGGAAACGTCACAGAGTGGGAGAAGGAAACGTCACAGAGTGGGAGAAGGAAACGTTACAGTTTGGGAGAAGGAAAAGTTACAGAGCGGGAGAAGGAAACGTAACAGAGTGGGAGAAGGAAACGTCACAGAGTGGGAGAAGGAAACGTCACAGAGTGGGAGAAGGAAACATCACAGAGTGGGAGAAGGAAACGTCACAGAGTGGGAGAAGGAAACGTCACAGTTTGGGAGAAGGAAACGTCACAGAGCGGGAGAAGGAAACAGAGAAGGAAACATCACAGAGTGGGAGAAGGAAACGTCACAGAGTGGGAGAAGGAAACGTCACAGAGTGGGAGAAGGAAACGTTACAGAGCGGGAGAAGGAAACAGAGAAGGAAACATCACAGAGTGGGAGAAGGAAACAGAGAAGGAAACATTACAGAGTGGGAGAAGGAAACGTCACAGAGCGGGAGAAGGAAACGTCACAGAGTGGGAGAAGCAAACGTCACAGAGTGGGAGAAGCAAACGTCACAGAGCGGGAGAAGGAAACAGAGAAGGAAACATCACAGAGTGGGAGAAGGAAACGTCACAGAGTGGGAGAAGGAAACATCACAGAGCGGGAGAAGGAAACGTCACAGAGCGGGAGAAGGAAACGTCACAGAGTGGGAGAAGCAAACGTCACAGAGCGGGAGAAGGAAACGTCACAAAGCGGGAGAAGGAAACGTCACAGAGTGGGAGAAGGAAACGTCACAGAGTGGGAGGAGGAAACGTCACAGAGTGGGAGAAGGAAATGTCACAGAGTGGGAGAAGGAAACGTCACAGAGCGGGAGAAGGAAACGTTACAGAGTGGGAGAAGGAAACGTCACAGTTTGGGAGAAGGAAACGTCACAGAGTGGGAGAAGGAAACGTCACAGAGTGGGAGAAGGAAACGTCACAGAGTGGGAGAAGGAAACGTCACAGAGTGGGAGAAGGAAACGTTACAGAGCGGGAGAAGGAAACAGAGAAGGAAACATCACAGAGTGGGAGAAGGAAACAGAGAAGGAAACATTACAGAGTGGGAGAAGGAAACGTCACAGAGCGGGAGAAGGAAACGTCACAGAGTGGGAGAAGGAAACGTCACAGAGTGGGAGAAGGAAACGTCACAGAGTGGGAGAAGCAAACGTCACAGAGCGGGAGAAGGAAACAGAGAAGGAAACATCACAGAGTGGGAGAAGGAAACGTCACAGAGTGGGAGAAGTAAAGTCACAGAGCGGGAAAAGGAAACGTCACAGAGCGGGAGAAGGAAACGTCACAGAGTGGGAGAAGCAAACGTCACAGAGCGGGAGAAGGAAACGTCACAGAGCGGGAGAAGGAAACGTCACAGAGCGGGAGAAGGAAACGTCACAGAGTGGGAGAAGGAAATGTCACAGAGCGGGAGAAGGAAACGTCACAGAGTGGGAGAAGGAAACGTCACAGAGTGGGAGAAGGAAACGTTACAGAGTGGGAGAAGGAAACGTCACAGAGTGGGAGAAGGAAACGTCACAGAGTGGGAGAAGGAAACGTTACAGTTTGGGAGAAGGAAAAGTTACAGAGTGGGAGAAGGAAACGTTACAGAGTGGGAGATGGAAACTTCACAGAGTGGGAGAAGGAAACATCACAGAGTGGGAGAAGGAAACGTCACAGAGTGGGAGAAGGAAACGTCACAGTTTGGGAGAAGGAAACGTCACAGAGCGGGAGAAGGAAATAGAGAAGGAAACATCACAGAGTGGGAGAAGGAAACGTCACAGAGTGGGAGAAGGAAACGTCACAGAGTGGGAGAAGGAAACAGAGAAGGAAACATCACAGAGTGGGAGAAGGAAACAGAGAAGGAAACATTACAGAGTGGGAGAAGGAAACGTCACAGAGCGGGAGAAGGAAACGTTACAGAGTGGGAGATGGAAACTTCACAGAGTGGGAGAAGGAAACATCACAGAGTGGGAGAAGGAAACGTCACAGAGTGGGAGAAGGAAACGTCACAGTTTGGGAGAAGGAAACGTCACAGAGCGGGAGAAGGAAACAGAGAAGGAAACATCACAGAGTGGGAGAAGGAAACGTCACAGAGTGGGAGAAGGAAACGTCACAGAGTGGGAGAAGGAAACGTCACAGAGTGGGAGAAGGAAACGTCACAGAGTGGGAGAAGGAAACGTTACAGAGCGGGAGAAGGAAACAGAGAAGGAAACATCACAGAGTGGGAGAAGGAAACAGAGAAGGAAACATTACAGAGTGGGAGAAGGAAACGTCACAGAGCGGGAGAAGGAAACGTCACAGAGTGGGAGAAGGAAACGTCACAGAGTGGGAGAAGGAAACGTCACAGAGTGGGAGAAGCAAACGTCACAGAGCGGGAGAAGGAAACAGAGAAGGAAACATCACAGAGTGGGAGAAGGAAACGTCACAGAGTGGGAGAAGTAAAGTCACAGAGCGGGAAAAGGAAACGTCACAGAGCGGGAGAAGGAAACGTCACAGAGTGGGAGAAGCAAACGTCACAGAGCGGGAGAAGGAAACGTCACAGAGCGGGAGAAGGAAACGTCACAGAGCGGGAGAAGGAAACGTCACAGAGTGGGAGAAGGAAATGTCACAGAGCGGGAGAAGGAAACGTCACAGAGTGGGAGAAGGAAACGTCACAGAGTGGGAGAAGGAAACGTTACAGAGTGGGAGAAGGAAACGTCACAGAGTGGGAGAAGGAAACGTCACAGAGTGGGAGAAGGAAACGTTACAGTTTGGGAGAAGGAAAAGTTACAGAGTGGGAGAAGGAAACGTTACAGAGTGGGAGATGGAAACTTCACAGAGTGGGAGAAGGAAACATCACAGAGTGGGAGAAGGAAACGTCACAGAGTGGGAGAAGGAAACGTCACAGTTTGGGAGAAGGAAACGTCACAGAGCGGGAGAAGGAAATAGAGAAGGAAACATCACAGAGTGGGAGAAGGAAACGTCACAGAGTGGGAGAAGGAAACGTCACAGAGTGGGAGAAGGAAACAGAGAAGGAAACATCACAGAGTGGGAGAAGGAAACAGAGAAGGAAACATTACAGAGTGGGAGAAGGAAACGTCACAGAGCGGGAGAAGGAAACGTCACAGAGTGGGAGAAGCAAACGTCACAGAGTGGGAGAAGCAAACGTCACAGAGCGGGAGAAGGAAACAGATAAGGAAACATCACAGAGTGGGAGAAGGAAACGTCACAGAGTGGGAGAAGGAAACATCACAGAGCGGGAGAAGGAAACGTCACAGAGCGGGAGAAGGAAACGTCACAGAGTGGGAGAAGCAAACGTCACAGAGTGGGAGAAGGAAATGTCACAGAGTGGGAGAAGGAAACGTCACAGAGCGGGAGAAGGAAATGTCACAGAGTGGGAGGAGGAAACGTCACAGAGTGGGAGAAGGAAATGTCACAGAGTGGGAGAAGGAAACGTCACAGAGCGGGAGAAGGAAACGTTACAGAGTGGGAGAAGGAAACGTTACAGAGTGGGAGAAGGAAACGTCACAGAGTGGGAAAAGGAAACGTCACAGAATGGAAGAAGGAAACGTCACAGAGTGGGAGAAGGAAACGTCAGAGAGTGGGAGAAGGAAACGTCACAGAGTGGGAGATGGAAACATTACAGAGTGGGAGAAGGAAACGTCACAGTTTGGGAGAAGGAAACGTCACAGAGCGGGAAAAGGAAACAGAGAAGGAAACATCACAGAGTGGGAGAAGGAAACATCACAGAGTGGGAGAAGGAAACATCACAGAGTGAGAGAAGGAAACGTCACAGAGCGGGAAAAGGAAACGTCACAGAGCGGGAGAAGGAAACGTCACAGAGCGGGAGAAGGAAACGTCACAGAGTGGGAGAAGGAAACGTCACAGAGCGGGAAAAGGAAACGTCACAGAGCGGGAGAAGGAAACGTCACAGAGCGGGAGAAGGAAACGTCACAGAGCGGAAGAAGGAAACAGAGAAGGAAACATCACAGAGTGGGAGAAGGAAACATCACAGAGTGGGAGAAGGAAACGTCACAGAGTGGGAGAAGGAAACGTCACAGAGTGGGAGAAGGAAACGTCACAGAGTGGGAGAAGTAAACGTCACAGAGTGGGAGAAGGAAACGTCACAGTTTGGGAGAAGGAAACGTCACAGTTTGGGAGAAGGAAACGTCACAGTGTGGGAGAAGGAAACGTCACAGAGTGGGAGAAGGAAACGTCACAGTTTTGGAGAAGGAAACGTCACAGAGTGGGAGAAGGAAACGTCACAGAGTGGGAGAAGGAAACGTCACAGAGTGGGAGAAGGAAACGTCACAGAGTGGGAGAAGGAAACGTCACAGTGCGGGAGAAGGAAACGTCACAGTGCGGGAGAAGGAAACGTCACAGTGCGGGAGAAGGAAACGTCACAGAGTGGGAGAAGGAAACGTCACAGAGTGGGAAAAGGAAACGTCACAGAGCGGGAGAAGGAAACAGAGAATGAAATATCACAGAGTGGGAGAAGGAAACGTCACAGAGTGGGAGAAGGAAACGTCAAAGAGTGGGAGAAGCAAACGTCACAGAGTGGGAGAAGCAAACGTCACAGAGCGGGAGAAGGAAACAGAGAAGGAAACATCACAGAGTGGGAGAAGGAAACGTCACAGAGTGGGAGAAGGAAACGTCACAGAGCGGGAGAAGGAAACGTCACAGAGCGGGAGAAGGAAACAGAGAAGGAAACATCACAGAGTGGGAGAAGGAAACGTCACAGAGTGGGAGAAGGAAACGTCACAGAGTGGGAGAAGCAAACGTCACAGACTGGGAGAAGCAAACGTCACAGAGCGGGAGAAGGAAACAGAGAAGGAAACATCACAGAGTGGGAGAAGGAAACGTCACAGAGTGGGAGAAGCAAACGTCACAGAGCGGGAGAAGGAAACGTCACAGAGTGGGAGAAGGAAACAGAGAAGGAAACTTCACAGAGTGGGAGAAGGAAACGTCACAGAGTGGGAGAAGGAAACGTTACAGAGTGGGAGAAGGAAACGTTACAGAGTGGGAGAAGGAAACATCACAGAGTGGGAGAAGAAAACGTCACAGAGTGGGAGAAGGAAACGTCACAGAGTGGGAGAAGGAAACGTCACAGTTTTGGAGAAGGAAACGTCACAGAGTGGGAGAAGGAAACGTCACAGAGTGGGAGAAGGAAACGTCACAGAGTGGGAGAAGGAAACATCACAGAGTGGGAGAAGGAAACGTCACAGTGCGGGAGAAGGAAACGTCACAGAGTGGGAGAAGGAAACGTCACAGAGTGGGAAAAGGAAACGTCACAGAGCGGGAGAAGGAAACAGAGAATGAAATATCACAGAGTGGGAGAAGGAAACGTCACAGAGTGGGAGAAGGAAACGTCACAGAGTGGGAGAAGGAAATGTTACAGAGTGGGAGAAGGAAATGTTACAGAGTGGGAGAAGGAAACGTAACAGAGTGGGAGAAGGAAACGTTACAGAGTGGGAGAAGGAAACGTCACAGAGTGGGAGAAGGAAACGTCACAGAGTGGGAGAAGGAAACGTTACAGTTTGGGAGAAGGAAAAGTTACAGAGCGGGAGAAGGAAACGTAACAGAGTGGGAGAAGGAAACGTCACAGAGTGGGAGAAGGAAACGTCACAGAGTGGGAGAAGGAAACATCACAGAGTGGGAGAAGGAAACGTCACAGAGTGGGAGAAGGAAACGTCACAGTTTGGGAGAAGGAAACGTCACAGAGCGGGAGAAGGAAACAGAGAAGGAAACATCACAGAGTGGGAGAAGGAAACGTCACAGAGTGGGAGAAGGAAACGTCACAGAGTGGGAGAAGGAAACGTTACAGAGCGGGAGAAGGAAACAGAGAAGGAAACATCACAGAGTGGGAGAAGGAAACAGAGAAGGAAACATTACAGAGTGGGAGAAGGAAACGTCACAGAGCGGGAGAAGGAAACGTCACAGAGTGGGAGAAGCAAACGTCACAGAGTGGGAGAAGCAAACGTCACAGAGCGGGAGAAGGAAACAGAGAAGGAAACATCACAGAGTGGGAGAAGGAAACGTCACAGAGTGGGAGAAGGAAACATCACAGAGCGGGAGAAGGAAACGTCACAGAGCGGGAGAAGGAAACGTCACAGAGTGGGAGAAGCAAACGTCACAGAGCGGGAGAAGGAAACGTCACAAAGCGGGAGAAGGAAACGTCACAGAGTGGGAGAAGGAAATGTCACAGAGTGGGAGGAGGAAACGTCACAGAGTGGGAGAAGGAAATGTCACAGAGTGGGAGAAGGAAACGTCACAGAGCGGGAGAAGGAAACGTTACAGAGTGGGAGAAGGAAACGTTACAGAGTGGGAGAAGGAAACGTCACAGAGTGGGAAAAGGAAACGTCACAGAATGGAAGAAGGAAACGTCACAGAGTGGGAGAAGGAAACGTCAGAGAGTGGGAGAAGGAAACGTCACAGAGTGGGAGATGGAAACATTACAGAGTGGGAGAAGGAAACGTCACAGTTTGGGAGAAGGAAACGTCACAGAGCGGGAAAAGGAAACAGAGAAGGAAACATCACAGAGTGGGAGAAGGAAACATCACAGAGTGGGAGAAGGAAACATCACAGAGTGAGAGAAGGAAACGTCACAGAGTGGGAAAAGGAAACGTCACAGAGCGGGAGAAGGAAACGTCACAGAGCGGGAGAAGGAAACGTCACAGAGTGGGAGAAGGAAACGTCACAGAGCGGGAGAAGGAAACAGAGAATGAAATATCACAGAGTGGGAGAAGGAAACGTCACAGAGTGGGAGAAGGAAACGTCAAAGAGTGGGAGAAGCAAACGTCACAGAGTGGGAGAAGGAAACGTCACAGTTTGGGAGAAGGAAACGTCACAGTTTGGGAGAAGGAAACGTCACAGTTTGGGAGAAGGAAACGTCACAGTGTGGGAGAAGGAAACGTCACAGAGTGGGAGAAGGAAACGTCACAGTTTTGGAGAAGGAAACGTCACAGAGTGGGAGAAGGAAACATCACAGAGTGGGAGAAGGAAACGTCACAGAGTGGGAGAAGGAAACGTCACAGAGTGGGAGAAGGAAACGTCACAGAGTGGGAGAAGTAAACGTCACAGAGTGGGAGAAGGAAACGTCACAGTTTGGGAGAAGGAAACGTCACAGTTTGGGAGAAGGAAACGTCACAGTGTGGGAGAAGGAAACGTCACAGAGTGGGAGAAGGAAACGTCACAGTTTTGGAGAAGGAAACGTCACAGAGTGGGAGAAGGAAACGTCACAGAGTGGGAGAAGGAAACGTCACAGAGTGGGAGAAGGAAACATCACAGAGTGGGAGAAGGAAACGTCACAGTGCGGGAGAAGGAAACGTCACAGAGTGGGAGAAGGAAACGTCACAGAGTGGGAAAAGGAAACGTCACAGAGCGGGAGAAGGAAACAGAGAATGAAATATCACAGAGTGGGAGAAGGAAACGTCACAGAGTGGGAGAAGGAAACGTCAAAGAGTGGGAGAAGCAAACGTCACAGAGTGGGAGAAGCAAACGTCACAGAGCGGGAGAAGGAAACAGAGAAGGAAACATCACAGAGTGGGAGAAGGAAACGTCACAGAGTGGGAGAAGGAAACGTCACAGAGCGGGAGAAGGAAACGTCACAGAGCGGGAGAAGGAAACAGAGAAGGAAACATCACAGAGTGGGAGAAGGAAACGTCACAGAGTGGGAGAAGGAAACGTCACAGAGTGGGAGAAGCAAACGTCACAGAGCGGGAGAAGGAAACAGAGAAGGAAACATCACAGAGTGGGAGAAGGAAACGTCACAGAGTGGGAGAAGCAAACGTCACAGAGCGGGAGAAGGAAACGTCACAGAGTGGGAGAAGGAAACAGAGAAGGAAACTTCACAGAGTGGGAGAAGGAAACGTCACAGAGTGGGAGAAGGAAACGTTACAGAGTGGGAGAAGGAAACGTTACAGAGTGGGAGAAGGAAACATCACAGAGTGGGAGAAGAAAACGTCACAGAGTGGGAGAAGGAAACGTTACAGAGTGGGAGAAGGAAACATCACAGAGTGAGAGAAGGAAACGTCACAGAGTGGGAGAAGGAAACGTCACAGAGCGGAAGAAGGAAACAGAGAAGGAAACATCACAGAGTGGGAGAAGGAAACGTCACAGAGTGGGAGAAGGAAACGTCACAGAGTGGGAGAAGGAAATGTCACAGAGTGGGAGAAGGAAACGTCACAGAGCGGGAGAAGGAAACAGAGAAGGAAACATCACAGAGTGGGAGAAGGAAACGTCACAGAGCGGGAGAAGGAAACAGAGAAGGAAACATCACAGAGTGGGAGAAGGAAACGTCACAGAGTGGGAGAAGGAAATGTCACAGAGTGGGAGAAGCAAACGTCACAGAGTGGGAGAAGCAAACGTCACAGAGCGGGAGAAGGAAACAGAGAAGGAAACATCACAGAGTGGGAGAAGGAAACGTCACAGAGTGGGAGAAGGAAACGTCACAGAGCGGGAGAAGGAAACGTCACAGAGCGGGAGAAGGAAACGTCACAGAGCGGGAGAAGGAAACGTCACAGAGTGGGAGAAGGAAACGTCACAGAGTGGGAGAAGGAAACGTCACAGAGCGGGAGAAGGAAACGTTACAGAGTGGGAGAAGGAAACGTCACAGAGTGGGAGAAGGAAACGTCACAGAGTGGGAGAAGGAAACGTTACAGAGTGGGAGAAGGAAACGTCACAGAGTGGGAGAAGGAAACGTCACAGAGTGGGAGATGGAAACGTTACAGAGTGGGAGATGGAAACTTCACAGAGTGGGAGAAGGAAACGTCACAGAGTGGGAGATGGAAACGTCACAGTTTGGGAGAAGGAAACGTCACAGAGCGGGAGAAGGAAACAGAGAAGGAAACATCACAGAGTGGGAGAAGGAAACGTCACAGAGCGGGAGAAGGAAATGTCACAGAGTGGGAGAAGGAAACGTTACAGAGCGGGAGAAGGAAACAGAGAAGGAAACGTCACAGAGTGGGAGAAGGAAACGTCACAGAGCGGGAGAAGGAAACGTCACAGAGCGGGAGAAGGAAACAGAGAAGGAAACATCACAGAGTGGGAGAAGGAAACGTCACAGAGCGGGAGAAGGAAACGTAGCAGAGTGGGAGGATCAAACGTCACAGAGTGGGAGAAGCAAACGTCACAGAGCGGGAGAAGGAAACAGAGAAGGAAACATCACAGAGTGGGAGAAGGAAACGTCACAGAATGGGTGAAGGAAACATCACAGAGCGGGAGAAGGAAACGTCACAGAGCGGGAGAAGGAAACGTCACAGAGCGGGAGAAGCAAACGTCACAGAGCGGGAGAAGGAAACGTCACAGAGTGGGAGAAGGAAATGTCACAGAGTGGGAGGAGGAAACGTCACAGAGTGGGTAAAGGAAACGTCACAGAGTGGGAGAAGGAAACGTCACAGTTTGGGAGAAGGAAACGTCACAGTTTGGGAGAAGGAAACGTCACAGTGTGGGAGAAGGAAACGTCACAGAGTGGGAGAAGGAAACGTCACAGTTTTGGAGAAGGAAACGTCACAGAGTGGGAGAAGGAAACGTCACAGAGTGGGAGAAGGAAACGTCACAGAGTGGGAGAAGGAAACATCACAGAGTGGGAGAAGGAAACGTCACAGTGCGGGAGAAGGAAACGTCACAGAGTGGGAGAAGGAAACGTCACAGAGTGGGAAAAGGAAACGTCACAGAGCGGGAGAAGGAAACAGAGAATGAAATATCACAGAGTGGGAGAAGGAAATGTCACAGAGTGGGAGAAGGAAACGTCAAAGAGTGGGAGAAGCAAACGTCACAGAGTGGGAGAAGCAAACGTCACAGAGCGGGAGAAGGAAACAGAGAAGGAAACATCACAGAGTGGGAGAAGGAAACGTCACAGAGTGGGAGAAGGAAACGTCACAGAGCGGGAGAAGGAAACGTCACAGAGCGGGAGAAGGAAACAGAGAAGGAAACATCACAGAGTGGGAGAAGGAAAAGTCACAGAGTGGGAGAAGGAAACGTCACAGAGTGGGAGAAGCAAACGTCACAGACTGGGAGAAGCAAACGTCACAGAGCGGGAGAAGGAAACAGAGAAGGAAACATCACAGAGTGGGAGAAGGAAACGTCACAGAGTGGGAGAAGCAAACGTCACAGAGCGGGAGAAGGAAACGTCACAGAGTGGGAGAAGGAAACAGAGAAGGAAACTTCACAGAGTGGGAGAAGGAAACGTCACAGAGTGGGAGAAGGAAACGTTACAGAGTGGGAGAAGGAAACGTTACAGAGTGGGAGAAGGAAACATCACAGAGTGGGAGAAGAAAACGTCACAGAGTGGGAGAAGGAAACGTTACAGAGTGGGAGAAGGAAACATCACAGAGTGAGAGAAGGAAACGTCACAGAGTGGGAGAAGCAAACGTCACAGAGCGGAAGAAGGAAACAGAGAAGGAAACATCACAGAGTGGGAGAAGGAAACGTCACAGAGTGGGAGAAGGAAACGTCACAGAGTGGGAGAAGGAAATGTCACAGAGTGGGAGAAGGAAACGTCACAGAGCGGGAGAAGGAAACAGAGAAGGAAACATCACAGAGTGGGAGAAGGAAACGTCACAGAGCGGCAGAAGGAAACGTCACAGAGCGGGAGAAGGAAACAGAGAAGGAAACATCACAGAGTGGGAGAAGGAAACGTCACAGAGCGGGAGAAGGAAACAGAGAAGGAAACATCACAGAGTGGGAGAAGAAAACGTCACAGAGTGGGAGAAGGAAATGTCACAGAGTGGGAGAAGAAAACATCACAGAGTGGGAGAAGGAAACGTCACAGAGTGGGAGAAGGAAACGTCACAGAGCGGGAGAAGGAAACGTCACAGAGCGGGAGAAGGAAACGTCACAGAGCGGGAGAAGGAAACGTCACAGAGTGGGAGAAGGAAACGTCACAGAGTGGGAGAAGGAAACGTCACAGAGCGGGAGAAGGAAACGTTACAGAGTGGGAGAAGGAAACGTCACAGAGTGGGAGAAGGAAACGTCACAGAGTGGGAGAAGGAAACGTTACAGAGTGGGAGAAGGAAACGTCACAGAGTGGGAGAAGGAAACGTCACAGAGTGGGAGATGGAAACGTTACAGAGTGGGAGATGGAAACTTCACAGAGTGGGAGAAGGAAACATCACAGAGTGGGAGAAGGAAACGTCACAGAGTGGGAGAAGGAAACGTCACAGTTTGGGAGAAGGAAACGTCACAGAGCGGGAGAAGGAAACAGAGAAGGAAACATCACAGAGTGGGAGAAGGAAACGTCACAGAGCGGGAGAAGGAAATGTCACAGAGTGGGAGAAGGAAACGTTACAGAGCGGGAGAAGGAAACAGAGAAGGAAACGTCACAGAGTGGGAGAAGGAAACGTCACAGAGCGGGAGAAGGAAACGTCACAGAGCGGGAGAAGGAAACAGAGAAGGAAACATCACAGAGTGGGAGAAGGAAACGTCACAGAACGGGAGAAGGAAACGTAGCAGAGTGGGAGGATCAAACGTCACAGAGTGGGAGAAGGAAACAGAGAAGGAAACATCACAGAGTGGGAGAAGGAAACGTCACAGAATGGGTGAAGGAAACATCACAGAGCGGGAGAAGGAAACGTCACAGAGCGGGAGAAGGAAACGTCACAGAGTGGGAGAAGCAAACGTCACAGAGCGGGAGAAGGAAACGTCACAGAGTGGGAGAAGGAAATGTCACAGAGTGGGAGGAGGAAACGTCACAGAGTGGGTAAAGGAAACGTCACAGAGTGGGAGAAGGAAACGTCACAGAGTGGGAGAAGGAAACGTTACAGAGCGGGAGAAGGAAACGTAACAGAGTGGGAGAAGGAAACGTCATAGAGTGGGAGAAGGAAACGTCACAGAGTGGGAGGCGGAAACGTTACAGAGTGGGAGATGGAAACTTCACAGAGTGGGAGAAGGAAACATCACAGAGTGGGAGAAGGAAACGTCACAGAGTGGGAGAAGGAAACGTCACAGTTTGGGAGAAGGAAACGTCACAGAGCGGGAGAAGGAAACAGAGAAGGAAACATCATAGAGTGGGAGAAGGAAACGTCACAGAGTGGGAGAAGGAAACGTCACAGAGTGGGAGAAGGAAACGTTACAGAGCGGGAGAAGGAAACAGAGAAGGAAACATCACAGAGTGGGAGAAGGAAACGTCACAGAGCGGGAGAAGGAAACGTCACAGAGTGGGAGAAGCAAACGTCACAGAGTGGGAGAAGCAAACGTCACAGAGCGGGAGAAGGAAACAGAGAAGGAAACATCACAGAGTGGGAGAAGGAAACGTCACAGAGTGGGAGAAGGAAACGTCACAGAGCGGGAGAAGGAAACGTCACAGATCGGGAGAAGGAAACGTCACAGAGTGGGAGAAGCAAACGTCACAGAGCGGGAGAAGGAAACGTCACAAAGCGGGAGAAGGAAACGTCACAGAGTGGGAGAAGGAAACGTCACAGAGCGGGAGAAGGAAACGTTACAGAGTGGGAGAAGGAAACGTTACAGAGTGGGAGAAGGAAACGTCACAGAGTGGGAAAAGGAAACGTCACAGAATGGAAGAAGGAAACGTAACAGAGTGGGAGAAGGAAACGTCAGAGAGTGGGAGAAGGAAACGTCACAGAGTGGGAGATGGAAACATTACAGAGTGGGAGAAGGAAACGTCACAGTTTGGGAGAAGGAAACGTCACAGAGCGGGAAAAGGAAACAGAGAAGGAAACATCACAGAGTGGGAGAAGGAAACATCACAGAGTGGGAGAAGGAAACATCACAGAGTGAGAGAAGGAAACGTCACAGAGCGGGAAAAGGAAACGTCACAGAGCGGGAGAAGGAAACGTCACAGAGCGGGAGAAGGAAACGTCACAGAGTGGGAGAAGGAAACGTCACAGAGCGGAAGAAGGAAACAGAGAAGGAAACATCACAGAGTGGGAGAAGGAAACGTCACAGAGTGGGAGAAGGAAACGTCACAGAGTGGGAGAAGGAAACGTCACAGAATGGGAGAAGGAAACGTCACAGAGTGGGAGAAGGAAACGTCACAGAGTGGGAGAAGGAAACGTCACAGAGCGGGAGAAGGAAACGTCACAGTTTGGGAGAAGGAAACGTCACAGAGTGGGAGAAGGAAACGTCACAGAGTGGGAGAAGGAAACGTCACAGTTTGGGAGAAGGAAACGTCACAGTTTGGGAGAAGGAAACGTCACAGAGTGGGAGAAGGAAACGTCACAGAGTGGGAGAAGGAAACGTCACAGTTTGGGAGAAGGAAACGTCACAGAGTGGGAGAAGGAAACGTCACAGAGTGGGAGAAGGAAACGTCACAGAGTGGGAGAAGGAAACATCACAGAGTGGGAGAAGGAAACGTCACAGAGTGGGAGAAGGAAACGTCACAGAGTGGGAGAAGGAAACGTCACAGAGTGGGAGAAGGAAACGTCACAGAGCGGGAGAAGGAAACGTCACAGAGCGGGAGAAGGAAACAGAGAAGGAAACATCACAGAGTGGGAGAAGGAAACGTCACAGAGTGGGAGAAGGAAACGTCACAGAGTGGGAGAAGGAAACGTCACAGAGTGGGAGAAGGAAACGTCACAGAGTGGGAGAAGCAAACGTCACAGACTGGGAGAAGCAAACGTCACAGAGCGGGAGAAGGAAACAGAGAAGGAAACATCACAGAGTGGGAGAAGGAAACGTCACAGAGTGGGAGAAGGAAACGTCACAGAGTGGGAGAAGGAAACAGAGAAGGAAACTTCACAGAGTGGGAGAAGGAAACGTCACAGAGTGGGAGAAGGAAACGTTACAGAGTGGGAGAAGGAAACGTTACAGAGTGGGAGAAGGAAACATCACAGAGCGGGAGAAGGAAACAGAGGAGGAAACATCACAGAGAGGGAGAAGGAAACGTCATAGAGCGGCAGAAGGAAACGTCACAGAGCGGGAAAAGGAAACGTCACAGAGTGGGAGAAGAAAACGTCACAGAGCGGGAGAAGGAAACGTTACAGAGTGGGAGAAGGAAACATCACAGAGTGAGAGAAGGAAACGTCACAGAGTGGGAGAAGGAAACGTCACAGAGCGGAAGAAGGAAACAGAGAAGGAAACATCACAGAGTGGGAGAAGGAAACGTCACAGAGTGGGAGAAGGAAACGTCACAGAGTGGGAGAAGGAAATGTCACAGAGTGGGAGAAGGAAACGTCACAGAGCGGGAGAAGGAAACAGAGAAGGAAACATCACAGAGTGGGAGAAGGAAACGTCACAGAGCGGCAGAAGGAAACGTCACAGAGCGGGAGAAGGAAACAGAGAAGGAAACATCACAGAGTGGGAGAAGGAAACGTCACAGAGCGGGAGAAGGAAACAGAGAAGGAAACATCACAGAGTGGGAGAAGGAAACGTCACAGAGTGGGAGAAGGAAACGTCACAGAGTGGGAGAAGCAAACGTCACAGAGTGGGAGAAGCAAACGTCACAGAGCGGGAGAAGGAAACAGAGAAGGAAACATCACAGAGTGGGAGAAGGAAACGTCACAGAGTGGGAGAAGGAAACGTCACAGAGCGGGAGAAGGAAACGTCACAGAGTGGGAGAAGCAAACGTCACAGAGCGGGAGAAGGAAACGTCACAGAGCGGGAGAAGGAAACGTTACAGAGTGGGAGAAGGAAACGTCACAGAGTGGGAGAAGGAAACGTCACAGTTTGGGAGAAGGAAACGTTACAGAGTGGGAGAAGGAAACGTCACAGAGTGGGAGAAGGAAACGTCACAGAGTGGGAGAAGGAAACGTCACAGAGTGGGAGAAGGAAACGTTACAGTTTGGGAGAAGGAAACGTTACAGAGTGGGAGAAGGAAACGTCACAGAGTGGGAGAAGGAAACGTCACAGAGTGGGAGATGGAAACGTTACAGAGTGGGAGATGGAAACTTCACAGAGTGGGAGAAGGAAACATCACAGAGTGGGAGAAGTAAACGTCACAGAGTGGGAGAAGGAAACGTCACAGTTTGGGAGAAGGAAACGTCACAGAGCGGGAGAAGGAAACAGAGAAGGAAACATCACAGAGTGGGAGAAGGAAACGTCACAGAGCGGGAGAAGGAAACGTCACAGAGTGGGAGAAGGAAACGTTACAGAGCGGGAGAAGGAAACAGAGAAGGAAACGTCACAGAGTGGGAGAAGGAAACGTCACAGAGCGGGAGAAGGAAACGTCACAGAGCGGGAGAAGGAAACAGAGAAGGAAACATCACAGAGTGGGAGAAGGAAACGTCACAGAGTGGGAGAAGGAAACGTCACAGAGTGGGAGAAGCAAACGTCACAGAGCGGGAGAAGGAAACAGAGAAGGAAACATCACAGAGTGGGAGAAGGAAACGTCACAGAGTGGGAGAAGGAAACGTCACAGAGCGGGAGAAGGAAACGTCACAGAGCGGGAGAAGGAAACGTCACAGAGCGGGAGAAGGAAACGTCACAGAGTAGGAGAAGGAAACGTCACAGAGTGGGAGAAGGAAACGTCACAGAGCGGGAGAAGGAAACGTTACAGAGTGGGAGAAGGAAACGTCACAGAGTGGGAGAAGGAAACGTCACAGAGTGGGAGAAGGAAACGTTACAGAGTGGGAGAAGGAAACGTCACAGAGTGGGAGAAGGAAACGTCACAGAGTGGGAGATGGAAACGTTACAGAGTGGGAGATGGAAACTTCACAGAGTGGGAGAAGGAAACATCACAGAGTGGGAGAAGGAAACGTCACAGAGTGGGAGATGGAAACGTCACAGTTTGGGAGAAGGAAACGTCACAGAGCGGGAGAAGGAAACAGAGAAGGAAACATCACAGAGTGGGAGAAGGAAACGTCACAGAGCGGGAGAAGGAAATGTCACAGAGTGGGAGAAGGAAACGTTACAGAGCGGGAGAAGGAAACAGAGAAGGAAACGTCACAGAGTGGGAGAAGGAAACGTCACAGAGCGGGAGAAGGAAACGTCACAGAGCGGGAGAAGGAAACAGAGAAGGAAACATCACAGAGTGGGAGAAGGAAACGTCACAGAGCGGGAGAAGGAAACGTAGCAGAGTGGGAGGATCAAACGTCACAGAGTGGGAGAAGCAAACGTCACAGAGCGGGAGAAGGAAACAGAGAAGGAAACATCACAGAGTGGGAGAAGGAAACGTCACAGAATGGGTGAAGGAAACATCACAGAGCGGGAGAAGGAAACGTCACAGAGCGGGAGAAGGAAACGTCACAGAGCGGGAGAAGCAAACGTCACAGAGCGGGAGAAGGAAACGTCACAGAGTGGGAGAAGGAAATGTCACAGAGTGGGAGGAGGAAACGTCACAGAGTGGGTAAAGGAAACGTCACAGAGTGGGAGAAGGAAACGTCACAGTTTGGGAGAAGGAAACGTCACAGTTTGGGAGAAGGAAACGTCACAGTGTGGGAGAAGGAAACGTCACAGAGTGGGAGAAGGAAACGTCACAGTTTTGGAGAAGGAAACGTCACAGAGTGGGAGAAGGAAACGTCACAGAGTGGGAGAAGGAAACGTCACAGAGTGGGAGAAGGAAACATCACAGAGTGGGAGAAGGAAACGTCACAGTGCGGGAGAAGGAAACGTCACAGAGTGGGAGAAGGAAACGTCACAGAGTGGGAAAAGGAAACGTCACAGAGCGGGAGAAGGAAACAGAGAATGAAATATCACAGAGTGGGAGAAGGAAACGTCACAGAGTGGGAGAAGGAAACGTCAAAGAGTGGGAGAAGCAAACGTCACAGAGTGGGAGAAGCAAACGTCACAGAGCGGGAGAAGGAAACAGAGAAGGAAACATCACAGAGTGGGAGAAGGAAACGTCACAGAGACGGAGAAGGAAACGTCACAGAGCGGGAGAAGGAAACGTCACAGAGCGGGAGAAGGAAACAGAGAAGGAAACATCACAGAGTGGGAGAAGGAAACGTCACAGAGTGGGAGAAGGAAACGTCACAGAGTGGGAGAAGCAAACGTCACAGACTGGGAGAAGCAAACGTCACAGAGCGGGAGAAGGAAACAGAGAAGGAAACATCACAGAGTGGGAGAAGGAAACGTCACAGAGTGGGAGAAGCAAACGTCACAGAGCGGGAGAAGGAAACGTCACAGAGTGGGAGAAGGAAACAGAGAAGGAAACTTCACAGAGTGGGAGAAGGAAACGTCACAGAGTGGGAGAAGGAAACGTTACAGAGTGGGAGAAGGAAACATCACAGAGTGGGAGAAGAAAACGTCACAGAGTGGGAGAAGAAAACGTCACAGAGTGGGAGAAGAAAACGTCACAGAGTGGGAGAAGGAAACGTTACAGAGTGGGAGAAGGAAACATCACAGAGTGAGAGAAGGAAACGTCACAGAGTGGGAGAAGGAAACGTCACAGAGCGGAAGAAGGAAACAGAGAAGGAAACATCACAGAGTGGGAGAAGGAAACGTCACAGAGTGGGAGAAGGAAACGTCACAGAGTGGGAGAAGGAAATGTCACAGAGTGGGAGAAGGAAACGTCACAGAGCGGGAGAAGGAAACAGAGAAGGAAACATCACAGAGTGGGAGAAGGAAACGTCACAGAGCGGCAGAAGGAAACGTCACAGAGCGGGAGAAGGAAACAGAGAAGGAAACATCACAGAGTGGGAGAAGGAAACGTCACAGAGCGGGAGAAGGAAACAGAGAAGGAAACATCACAGAGTGGGAGAAGAAAACGTCACAGAGTGGGAGAAGGAAATGTCACAGAGTGGGAGAAGCAAACGTCACAGAGTGGGAGAAGCAAACGTCACAGAGCGGGAGAAGGAAACAGAGAAGGAAACATCACAGAGTGGGAGAAGGAAACGTCACAGAGCGGGAGAAGGAAACGTCACAGAGCGGGAGAAGGAAACGTCACAGAGCGGGAGAAGGAAACGTCACAGAGCGGGAGAAGGAAACGTCACAGAGTGGGAGAAGGAAACGTCACAGAGTGGGAGAAGGAAACGTCACAGAGCGGGAGAAGGAAACGTTACAGAGTGGGAGAAGGAAACGTAACAGAGTGGGAGAAGGAAACGTCACAGAGTGGGAGAAGGAAACGTTACAGAGTGGGAGAAGGAAACGTCACAGAGTGGGAGAAGGAAACGTCACAGAGTGGGAGATGGAAACGTTACAGAGTGGGAGATGGAAACTTCACAGAGTGGGAGAAGGAAACATCACAGAGTGGGAGAAGGAAACGTCACAGAGTGGGAGAAGGAAACGTCACAGTTTGGGAGAAGGAAACGTCACAGAGCGGGAGAAGGAAACAGAGAAGGAAACATCACAGAGTGGGAGAAGGAAACGTCACAGAGCGGGAGAAGGAAATGTCACAGAGTGGGAGAAGGAAACGTTACAGAGCGGGAGAAGGAAACAGAGAAGGAAACGTCACAGAGTGGGAGAAGGAAACGTCACAGAGCGGGAGAAGGAAACGTCACAGAGCGGGAGAAGGAAACAGAGAAGGAAACATCACAGAGTGGGAGAAGGAAACGTCACAGAGCGGGAGAAGGAAACGTAGCAGAGTGGGAGGATCAAACGTCACAGAGTGGGAGAAGCAAACGTCACAGAGCGGGAGAAGGAAACAGAGAAGGAAACATCACAGAGTGGGAGAAGGAAACGTCACAGAATGGGTGAAGGAAACATCACAGAGCGGGAGAAGGAAACGTCACAGAGCGGGAGAAGGAAACGTCACAGAGTGGGAGAAGCAAACGTCACAGAGCGGGAGAAGGAAACGTCACAGAGTGGGAGAAGGAAATGTCACAGAGTGGGAGGAGGAAACGTCACAGAGTGGGTAAAGGAAACGTCACAGAGTGGGAGAAGGAAACGTCACAGAGTGGGAGAAGGAAACGTTACAGAGCGGGAGAAGGAAACGTAACAGAGTGGGAGAAGGAAACGTCATAGAGTGGGAGAAGGAAACGTCACAGAGTGGGAGGCGGAAACGTTACAGAGTGGGAGATGGAAACTTCACAGAGTGGGAGAAGGAAACATCACTGAGTGGGAGAAGGAAACGTCACAGAGTGGGAGAAGGAAACGTCACAGTTTGGGAGAAGGAAACGTCACAGAGCGGGAGAAGGAAACAGAGAAGGAAACATCATAGAGTGGGAGAAGGAAACGTCACAGAGTGGGAGAAGGAAACGTCACAGAGTGGGAGAAGGAAACGTTACAGAGCGGGAGAAGGAAACAGAGAAGGAAACATCACAGAGTGGGAGAAGGAAACAGAGAAGGAAACATCACAGAGTGGGAGAAGGAAACGTCACAGAGCGGGAGAAGGAAACGTCACAGAGTGGGAGAAGCAAACGTCACAGAGTGGGAGAAGCAAACGTCACAGAGCGGGAGAAGGAAACAGAGAAGGAAACATCACAGAGTGGGAGAAGGAAACGTCACAGAGTGGGAGAAGGAAACGTCACAGAGCGGGAGAAGGAAACGTCACAGATCGGGAGAAGGAAACGTCACAGAGTGGGAGAAGCAAACGTCACAGAGCGGGAGAAGGAAACGTCACAAAGCGGGAGAAGGAAACGTCACAGAGTGGGAGAAGGAAACGTCACAGAGCGGGAGAAGGAAACGTTACAGAGTGGGAGAAGGAAACGTTACAGAGTGGGAGAAGGAAACGTCACAGAGTGGGAAAAGGAAACGTCACAGAATGGAAGAAGGAAACGTAACAGAGTGGGAGATGGAAACATTACAGAGTGGGAGAAGGAAACGTCAGAGAGTGGGAGAAGGAAACGTCACAGAGTGGGAGATGGAAACATTACAGAGTGGGAGAAGGAAACGTCACAGTTTGGGAGAAGGAAACGTCACAGAGCGGGAAAAGGAAACAGAGAAGGAAACATCACAGAGTGGGAGAAGGAAACATCACAGAGTGGGAGAAGGAAACATCACAGAGTGAGAGAAGGAAACGTCACAGAGCGGGAAAAGGAAACGTCACAGAGCGGGAGAAGGAAACGTCACAGAGCGGGAGAAGGAAACGTCACAGAGCGGAAGAAGGAAACAGAGAAGGAAACATCACAGAGTGGGAGAAGGAAACGTCACAGAGTGGGAGAAGGAAACGTCACAGAGTGGGAGAAGGAAACGTCACAGAATGGGAGAAGGAAACGTCACAGAGTGGGAGAAGGAAACGTCACAGAGTGGGAGAAGGAAACGTCACAGAGCGGGAGAAGGAAACGTCACAGTTTGGGAGAAGGAAACGTCACAGAGTGGGAGAAGGAAACGTCACAGAGTGGGAGAAGGAAACGTCACAGTTTGGGAGAAGGAAACGTCACAGAGTGGGAGAAGGAAACGTCACAGAGTGGGAGAAGGAAACGTCACAGTTTGGGAGAAGGAAACGTCACAGAGTGGGAGAAGGAAACGTCACAGAGTGGGAGAAGGAAACGTCACAGAGTGGGAGAAGGAAACGTCACAGTGCGGGAGAAGGAAACGTCACAGTGCGGGAGAAGGAAACGTCACAGAGTGGGAGAAGGAAACGTCACAGAGCGGGAGAAGGAAACAGAGAAGGAAATATCACAGAGTGGGAGAAGGAAACGTCACAGAGTGGGAGAAGGAAACGTCACAGAGTGGGAGAAGGAAACGTCACAGAGTGGGAGAAGGAAACGTCACAGAGCGGGAGAAGGAAACGTCACAGAGCGGGAGAAGGAAACAGAGAAGGAAACATCACAGAGTGGGAGAAGGAAACGTCACAGAGTGGGAGAAGGAAACGTCACAGAGTGGGAGAAGGAAACGTCACAGAGTGGGAGAAGGAAACGTCACAGAGTGGGAGAAGCAAACGTCACAGACTGGGAGAAGCAAACGTCACAGAGCGGGAGAAGGAAACAGAGAAGGAAACATCACAGAGTGGGAGAAGGAAACGTCACAGAGTGGGAGAAGGAAACGTCACAGAGTGGGAGAAGGAAACAGAGAAGGAAACTTCACAGAGTGGGAGAAGGAAACGTCACAGAGTGGGAGAAGGAAACGTTACAGAGTGGGAGAAGGAAACGTTACAGAGTGGGAGAAGGAAACATCACAGAGCGGGAGAAGGAAACAGAGGAGGAAACATCACAGAGAGGGAGAAGGAAACGTCATAGAGCGGCAGAAGGAAACGTCACAGAGCGGGAAAAGGAAACGTCACAGAGTGGGAGAAGAAAACGTCACAGAGTGGGAGAAGGAAACGTTACAGAGTGGGAGAAGGAAACATCACAGAGTGAGAGAAGGAAACGTCATAGAGTGGGAGAAGGAAACGTCACAGAGCGGAAGAAGGAAACAGAGAAGGAAACATCACAGAGTGGGAGAAGGAAACGTCACAGAGTGGGAGAAGGAAACGTCACAGAGTGGGAGAAGGAAATGTCACAGAGTGGGAGAAGGAAACGTCACAGAGCGGGAGAAGGAAACAGAGAAGGAAACATCACAGAGTGGGAGAAGGAAACGTCACAGAGCGGCAGAAGGAAACGTCACAGAGCGGGAGAAGGAAACAGAGAAGGAAACATCACAGAGTGGGAGAAGGAAACGTCACAGAGCGGGAGAAGGAAACAGAGAAGGAAACATCACAGAGTGGGAGAAGGAAACGTCACAGAGTGGGAGAAGGAAACGTCACAGAGTGGGAGAAGCAAACGTCACAGAGTGGGAGAAGCAAACGTCACAGAGCGGGAGAAGGAAACAGAGAAGGAAACATCACAGAGTGGGAGAAGGAAACGTCACAGAGTGGGAGAAGGAAACGTCACAGAGCGGGAGAAGGAAACGTCACAGAGTGGGAGAAGCAAACGTCACAGAGCGGGAGAAGGAAACGTCACAGAGCGGGAGAAGGAAACGTCACAGAGCGGGAGAAGGAAACGTTACAGAGTGGGAGAAGGAAACGTCACAGAGTGGGAGAAGGAAACGTCACAGTTTGGGAGAAGGAAACGTTACAGAGTGGGAGAAGGAAACGTCACAGAGTGGGAGAAGGAAACGTCACAGAGTGGGAGAAGGAAACGTCACAGAGTGGGAGAAGGAAACGTTACAGTTTGGGAGAAGGAAACGTTACAGAGTGGGAGAAGGAAACGTCACAGAGTGGGAGAAGGAAACGTCACAGAGTGGGAGATGGAAACGTTACAGAGTGGGAGATGGAAACTTCACAGAGTGGGAGAAGGAAACATCACAGAGTGGGAGAAGTAAACGTCACAGAGTGGGAGAAGGAAACGTCACAGTTTGGGAGAAGGAAACGTCACAGAGCGGGAGAAGGAAACAGAGAAGGAAACATCACAGAGTGGGAGAAGGAAACGTCACAGAGCGGGAGAAGGAAACGTCACAGAGTGGGAGAAGGAAACGTTACAGAGCGGGAGAAGGAAACAGAGAAGGAAACGTCACAGAGTGGGAGAAGGAAACGTCACAGAGCGGGAGAAGGAAACGTCACAGAGCGGGAGAAGGAAACAGAGAAGGAAACATCACAGAGTGGGAGAAGGAAACGTCACAGAGCGGGAGAAGGAAACGTAGCAGAGTGGGAGGATCAAACGTCACAGAGTGGGAGAAGCAAACGTCACAGAGCGGGAGAAGGAAACAGAGAAGGAAACATCACAGAGTGGGAGAAGGAAACGTCACAGAATGGGAGAAGGAAACATCACAGAGCGGGAGAAGGAAACGTCACAGAGCGGGAGAAGGAAACGTCACAGAGTGGGAGAAGCAAACGTCACAGAGCGGGAGAAGGAAATTGTCACAAAGCGGGAGAAGGAAACGTCACAGAGTGGGAGAAGGAAATGTCACAGAGTGGGAGGAGGAAACGTCACAGAGTGGGTAAAGGAAACGTCACAGAGTGGGAGAAGGAAACGTCACAGAGTGGGAGAAGGAAACGTTACAGTTTGGGAGAAGGAAACGTTACAGAGCGGGAGAAGGAAACGTAACAGAGTGGGAGAAGGAAACGTCACAGAGTGGGAGAAGGAAACGTTACAGTTTGGGAGAAGGAAACGTTACAGAGCGGGAGAAGGAAACGTCACAGAGTGGGAGAAGGAAACGTCACAGTTTGGGAGAAGGAAACGTCACAGAGCGGGAGAAGGAAACAGAGAAGGAAACGTCACAGAGTGGGAGCAGGAAACGTCACAGAGTGGGAGAAGGAAACGTCACAGAGCGGGAGAAGGAAACGTGACAGAGCGGGAGAAGGAAACGTCACAGAGTGGGAGAAGGAAACGTCACAGAATGGGAGAAGGAAACGTCACAGAGTGGGAGAAGGAAACGTCACAGAGTGGGAGAAGGAAACGTCACAGAGCGGGAGAAGGAAACGTCACAGTTTGGGAGAAGGAAACGTCACAGAGTGGGAGAAGGAAACGTCACAGAGTGGGAGAAGGAAACGTCACAGTTTGGGAGAAGGAAACGTCACAGAGTGGGAGAAGGAAACGTCACAGAGTGGGAGAAGGAAACGTCACAGTTTGGGAGAAGGAAACGTCACAGAGTGGGAGAAGGAAACGTCACAGAGTGGGAGAAGGAAACGTCACAGAGTGGGAGAAGGAAACATCACAGAGTGGGAGAAGGAAACGTCACAGTGCGGGAGAAGGAAACGTCACAGAGTGGGAGAAGGAAACGTCACAGAGCGGGAGAAGGAAACAGAGAAGGAAATATCACAGAGTGGGAGAAGGAAACGTCACAGAGTGGGAGAAGGAAACGTCACAGAGTGGGAGAAGGAAACGTCACAGAGTGGGAGAAGGAAACGTCACAGAGCGGGAGAAGGAAACGTCACAGAGCGGGAGAAGGAAACAGAGAAGGAAACATCACAGAGTGGGAGAAGGAAACGTCACAGAGTGGGAGAAGGAAACGTCACAGAGTGGGAGAAGGAAACGTCACAGAGTGGGAGAAGGAAACGTCACAGAGTGGGAGAAGCAAACGTCACAGACTGGGAGAAGCAAACGTCACAGAGCGGGAGAAGGAAACAGAGAAGGAAACATCACAGAGTGGGAGAAGGAAACGTCACAGAGTGGGAGAAGGAAACGTCACAGAGCGGGAGAAGGAAACGTCACAGAGTGGGAGAAGCAAACGTCACAGAGTGGGAGAAGCAAACGTCACAGAGCGGGAGAAGGAAACAGAGAAGGAAACATCACAGAGTGGGAGAAGGAAACGTCACAGAGTGGGAGAAGGAAACGTCACAGAGCGGGAGAAGGAAACGTCACAGATCGGGAGAAGGAAACGTCACAGAGTGGGAGAAGCAAACGTCACAGAGCGGGAGAAGGAAACGTCACAAAGCGGGAGAAGGAAACGTCACAGAGTGGGAGAAGGAAACGTCACAGAGCGGGAGAAGGAAACGTTACAGAGTGGGAGAAGGAAACGTTACAGAGTGGGAGAAGGAAACGTCACAGAGTGGGAAAAGGAAACGTCACAGAATGGAAGAAGGAAACGTAACAGAGTGGGAGAAGGAAACGTCAGAGAGTGGGAGAAGGAAACGTCACAGAGTGGGAGATGGAAACATTACAGAGTGGGAGAAGGAAACGTCACAGTTTGGGAGAAGGAAACGTCACAGAGCGGGAAAAGGAAACAGAGAAGGAAACATCACAGAGTGGGAGAAGGAAACATCACAGAGTGGGAGAAGGAAACATCACAGAGTGGGAGACGGAAACATCACAGAGTGAGAGAAGGAAACGTCACAGAGCGGGAAAAGGAAACGTCACAGAGCGGGAGAAGGAAACGTCACAGAGCGGGAGAAGGAAACGTCACAGAGTGGGAGAAGGAAACGTCACAGAGCGGAAGAAGGAAACAGAGAAGGAAACATCACAGAGTGGGAGAAGGAAACGTCACAGAGTGGGAGAAGGAAACGTCACAGAGTGGGAGAAGGAAACGTCACAGAATGGGAGAAGGAAACGTCACAGAGTGGGAGAAGGAAACGTCACAGAGTGGGAGAAGGAAACGTCACAGAGCGGGAGAAGGAAACGTCACAGTTTGGGAGAAGGAAACGTCACAGAGTGGGAGAAGGAAACGTCACAGAGTGGGAGAAGGAAACGTCACAGTTTGGGAGAAGGAAACGTCACAGAGTGGGAGAAGGAAACGTCACAGAGTGGGAGAAGGAAACGTCACAGTTTGGGAGAAGGAAACGTCACAGAGTGGGAGAAGGAAACGTCACAGAGTGGGAGAAGGAAACGTCACAGAGTGGGAGAAGGAAACATCACAGAGTGGGAGAAGGAAACGTCACAGTGCGGGAGAAGGAAACGTCACAGAGTGGGAGAAGGAAACGTCACAGAGCGGGAGAAGGAAACAGAGAAGGAAATATCACAGAGTGGGAGAAGGAAACGTCACAGAGTGGGAGAAGGAAACGTCACAGAGTGGGAGAAGGAAACGTCACAGAGTGGGAGAAGGAAACGTCACAGAGCGGGAGAAGGAAACGTCACAGAGCGGGAGAAGGAAACAGAGAAGGAAACATCACAGAGTGGGAGAAGGAAACGTCACAGAGTGGGAGAAGGAAACGTCACAGAGTGGGAGAAGGAAACGTCACAGAGTGGGAGAAGGAAACGTCACAGAGTGGGAGAAGCAAACGTCACAGACTGGGAGAAGCAAACGTCACAGAGCGGGAGAAGGAAACAGAGAAGGAAACATCACAGAGTGGGAGAAGGAAACGTCACAGAGTGGGAGAAGGAAACGTCACAGAGTGGGAGAAGGAAACAGAGAAGGAAACTTCACAGAGTGGGAGAAGGAAACGTCACAGAGTGGGAGAAGGAAACGTTACAGAGTGGGAGAAGGAAACGTTACAGAGTGGGAGAAGGAAACATCACAGAGCGGGAGAAGGAAACAGAGGAGGAAACATCACAGAGAGGGAGAAGGAAACGTCATAGAGCGGGAAAAGGAAACGTCACAGAGTGGGAGAAGAAAACGTCACAGAGTGGGAGAAGGAAACGTTACAGAGTGGGAGAAGGAAACATCACAGAGTGAGAGAAGGAAACGTCACAGAGTGGGAGAAGGAAACGTCACAGAGCGGAAGAAGGAAACAGAGAAGGAAACATCACAGAGTGGGAGAAGGAAACGTCACAGAGTGGGAGAAGGAAACGTCACAGAGTGGGAGAAGGAAATGTCACAGAGTGGGAGAAGGAAACGTCACAGAGCGGGAGAAGGAAACAGAGAAGGAAACATCACAGAGTGGGAGAAGGAAACGTCACAGAGCGGCAGAAGGAAACGTCACAGAGCGGGAGAAGGAAACAGAGAAGGAAACATCACAGAGTGGGAGAAGGAAACGTCACAGAGCGGGAGAAGGAAACAGAGAAGGAAACATCACAGAGTGGGAGAAGGAAACGTCACAGAGTGGGAGAAGGAAACGTCACAGAGTGGGAGAAGCAAACGTCACAGAGTGGGAGAAGCAAACGTCACAGAGCGGGAGAAGGAAACAGAGAAGGAAACATCACAGAGTGGGAGAAGGAAACGTCACAGAGTGGGAGAAGGAAACGTCACAGAGCGGGAGAAGGAAACGTCACAGAGTGGGAGAAGCAAACGTCACAGAGCGGGAGAAGGAAACGTCACAGAGCGGGAGAAGGAAACGTCACAGAGCGGGAGAAGGAAACGTTACAGAGTGGGAGAAGGAAACGTCACAGAGTGGGAGAAGGAAACGTCACAGTTTGGGAGAAGGAAACGTTACAGAGTGGGAGAAGGAAACGTCACAGAGTGGGAGAAGGAAACGTCACAGAGTGGGAGAAGGAAACGTCACAGAGTGGGAGAAGGAAACGTTACAGTTTGGGAGAAGGAAACGTTACAGAGTGGGAGAAGGAAACGTCACAGAGTGGGAGAAGGAAACGTCACAGAGTGGGAGATGGAAACGTTACAGAGTGGGAGATGGAAACTTCACAGAGTGGGAGAAGGAAACATCACAGAGTGGGAGAAGTAAACGTCACAGAGTGGGAGAAGGAAACGTCACAGTTTGGGAGAAGGAAACGTCACAGAGCGGGAGAAGGAAACAGAGAAGGAAACATCACAGAGTGGGAGAAGGAAACGTCACAGAGCGGGAGAAGGAAACGTCACAGAGTGGGAGAAGGAAACGTTACAGAGCGGGAGAAGGAAACAGAGAAGGAAACGTCACAGAGTGGGAGAAGGAAACGTCACAGAGCGGGAGAAGGAAACGTCACAGAGCGGGAGAAGGAAACAGAGAAGGAAACATCACAGAGTGGGAGAAGGAAACGTCACAGAGCGGGAGAAGGAAACGTAGCAGAGTGGGAGGATCAAACGTCACAGAGTGGGAGAAGCAAACGTCACAGAGCGGGAGAAGGAAACAGAGAAGGAAACATCACAGAGTGGGAGAAGGAAACGTCACAGAATGGGAGAAGGAAACATCACAGAGCGGGAGAAGGAAACGTCACAGAGCGGGAGAAGGAAACGTCACAGAGTGGGAGAAGCAAACGTCACAGAGCGGGAGAAGGAAATTGTCACAAAGCGGGAGAAGGAAACGTCACAGAGTGGGAGAAGGAAATGTCACAGAGTGGGAGGAGGAAACGTCACAGAGTGGGTAAAGGAAACGTCACAGAGTGGGAGAAGGAAACGTCACAGAGTGGGAGAAGGAAACGTTACAGTTTGGGAGAAGGAAACGTTACAGAGCGGGAGAAGGAAACGTAACAGAGTGGGAGAAGGAAACGTCACAGAGTGGGAGAAGGAAACGTTACAGTTTGGGAGAAGGAAACGTTACAGAGCGGGAGAAGGAAACGTCACAGAGTGGGAGAAGGAAACGTCACAGAGTGGGAGAAGGAAACGTCACAGTTTGGGAGAAGGAAACGTCACAGAGCGGGAGAAGGAAACAGAGAAGGAAACATCATAGAGTGGGAGAAGGAAACGTCACAGAGTGGGAGAAGGAAACGTCACAGAGTGGGAGAAGGAAACGTCACAGAGCGGGAGAAGGAAACGTGACAGAGCGGGAGAAGGAAACGTCACAGAGTGGGAGAAGCAAACGTCACAGAGCGGGAGAAGGAAACGTCACAAAGCGGGAGAAGGAAACGTCACAGAGTGGGAGAAGGAAATGTCACAGAGTGGGAGGAGGAAACGTCACAGAGTGGGTAAAGGAAACGTCACAGAGTGGGAGAAGGAAACGTCACAGAGCGGGAGAAGGAAACGTTACAGAGTGGGAGAAGGAAACGTTACAGAGTGGGAGAAGGAAACATCACAGAGTGGGAGAAGGAAACATCACAGAGTGAGAGAAGGAAACGTCACAGAGCGGGAAAAGGAAACGTCACAGAGCGGGAGATGGAAACGTCACAGAGTGGGAGAAGGAAACAGAGAAGGAAACATCAAAGAGTGGGAGAAGGAAACGTCACAGAGGGGGAGAAGGAAACGTCACAGAGTGGGAGAAGGAAACGTCACAGAGCGGGAGAAGGAAACGTCACACAGCGGGAGATGGAAACGTCACAGAGCGTGAGATGGAAACGTTACAGAGTGGGAGAAGGAAACGTCACAGAGTGGGAGAAGGAAATGTTACAGAGTGGGAGAAGGAAACATCACAGAGTGGGAGATGGAAACGTCACAGAGTGGGAGAAGGAAACGTCACAGAGTGTTAGATGGAAACGTCACAGAGTGGGAGAAGGAAACATTACAGAGTGGGAGAAGGAAACGTCACAGAGTTGGAGAAGGAAACGTCACAGAGTGGGAGAAGGAAACGTCACAGAGTGGGAGAAGGAAACGTCACATAGTGGGATAAGGAAACGTCACAGAGTGGGAGAAGGAAACGTCACAGAGTGGGAGAAGGAAACGTCAAAGAGTGGGAGAAGGAAACGTTACAGAGTGGGATAAGGAAACATTACAGAGTGGGAGAAGGAAACGTCACAGAGTTGGAGAAGGAAACGTCACAGAGTGGGAGAAGGAAACGTTACAGAGTGGGAGAAGGAAACGTCACAGAGTGGGAGAAGGAAACGTCACAGAGTGGGAGAAGGAAACGTCACAGAGTGGGAGAAGGAAACGTCACAGTGGGAGAAGGAAACGTCACAGAGTGGGAGAAGGAAACGTCACAGAGCGGGAGAAGGAAACGTCACAGAGTGGGAGAAGGAAACGTTACAGAGAGGGAGAAGGAAACGTTACAGAGTGGGAGAAGGAAACGTTACAGAGTTGGAGAAGGAAACGTCACAGAGTGGGAGAAGGAAACAGAGAAGGAAACATCAAAGAGTGGGAGAAGGAAACGTCACAGAGCGGGAGTAGGAAACGTCACAGAGTGGGAGAAGGAAACGTCACAGAGTGGGAGAAGGAAACGTCACAGAGCGGCAGAAGGAAACGTCACAGAGTGGGAGAAGGAAACGTCACAGAGTGGGAGAAGGAAACGTCACAGAGTGGGAGAAGGAAACGTCACAGAGTGGGAGAAGGAAACGTCACAGAGTGGGAGAAGGAAACGTCACAGAGAGGGAGAAGGAAACGTCACAGAGTGGGAGAAGGAAACGTCACAGAGTGGGAGAAGGAAACGTCACAGTGGGAGAAGGAAACGTCACAGAGTGGGAGAAGGAAACGTCACAGAGCGGGAGAAGGAAACGTCACAGAGTGGGAGAAGGAAACGTTACAGAGAGGGAGAAGGAAACGTTACAGAGTGGGAGAAGGAAACGTTACAGAGTTGGAGAAGGAAACGTCACAGAGTGGGAGAAGGAAACAGAGAAGGAAACATCAAAGAGTGGGAGAAGGAAACGTCACAGAGCGGGAGTAGGAAACGTCACAGAGTGGGAGAAGGAAACGTCACAGAGTGGGAGAAGGAAACGTCACAGAGCGGCAGAAGGAAACGTCACAGAGTGGGAGAAGGAAACGTCACAGAGTGGGAGAAGGAAACGTCACAGAGTGGGAGAAGGAAACGTCACAGAGTGGGAGAAGGAAACGTCACAGAGTGGGAGAAGGAAACGTCACAGAGAGGGAGAAGGAAACGTCACAGAGTGGGAGATGGAAACGTCACAGAGCGGGAGAAGGAAACAGAGAAGGAAACATCACAGAGTGGAAGAAGGAAACGTCACAGAGAGGGAGAAGGAAACGTCACAGAGTGGGAGATGGAAACTTCACAGAGTGGGAGAAGGAAACGTCACAGAGTGGGAGATGGAAACGTCACAGAGCGGGAGAAGGAAACATCACACAGCGGGAGAAGGAAACGTCACAGAGCGGGAGAAGGAAACAGAGAAGGAAACGTCACAGAGTGGGAGAAGGAAACGTCACAGAGCGGGAGAAGGAAACGTCACAGAGCGGGAGAAGGAAACGTCACAGAGTGGGAGATGGAAACGTCACAGAGCGGGAGAAGGAAACATCACACAGCGGGAGAAGGAAACGTCACAGAGCGGGAGAAGGAAACAGAGAAGGAAACGTCACAGAGTGGGAGAAGGAAACGTCACAGAGCGGGAGAAGGAAACGTCACAGAGCGGGAGAAGGAAACGTCACAGAGCGGGAGAAGGAAACGTCACACAGCGGGAGAAGGAAACGTCACAGAGCGGGAGAATGAAATGTCACACAGAGTGGGAGAAGGAAACGTTACAGAGTGGGAGATGGAAACATGACAGAGCGGGAGAAGGAAACAAAGAAGGAAACATCAAAGAGTGGGAGAAGGAAACGTCACAGAGCGGGAGAAGGAAACAGAGAAGGAAACATCAAAGAGTGGGAGAAGGAAACAGAGAAGGAAACGTCACAGAGTGGGAGAAGGAAACGTCACAGAGTGGGAGAAGGAAACGTCACAGAGCGGGAGAAGGAAACGTCACAGAGTGGGAGAAGGAAACGTTACAGAGAGGGAGAAGGAAACGTTACAGAGTGGGAGAAGGAAACGTTACAGAGTTGGAGAAGGAAACGTCACAGAGTGGGAGAAGGAAACAGAGAAGGAAACATCAAAGAGTGGGAGAAGGAAACGTCACAGAGCGGGAGAAGGAAACGTCACAGAGCGGGAGAAGGAAACGTCACACAGCGGGAGAATGAAACGTCACACAGAGTGGGAGAAGGAAACGTTACAGAGTGGGAGATGGAAACATGACAGAGCGGGAGAAGGAAACAAAGAAGGAAACATCAAAGAGTGGGAGAAGGAAACGTCACAGAGCGGGAGAAGGAAACAGAGAAGGAAACATCAAAGAGTGGGAGAAGGAAACAGAAAAGGAAACGTCACAGAGTTGGAGAAGGAAACGTCACAGAGTGGGAGAAGGAAACGTCACAGAGCGGGAGAAGGAAACGTCACAGAGTGGGAGAAGGAAACGTCACAGAGTGGGAGAAGGAAACGTCACAGAGTGGGAGAAGCAAACGTCACAGACTGGGAGAAGCAAACGTCACAGAGCGGGAGAAGGAAACAGAGAAGGAAACATCACAGAGTGGGAGAAGGAAACGTCACAGAGTGGGAGAAGGAAACGTCACAGAGTGGGAGAAGGAAACAGAGAAGGAAACTTCACAGAGTGGGAGAAGGAAACGTCACAGAGTGGGAGAAGGAAACGTCACAGAGCGGGAGAAGGAAACGTCACAGTTTGGGAGAAGGAAACGTCACAGAGTGGGAGAAGGAAACGTCACAGAGTGGGAGAAGGAAACGTCACAGTTTGGGAGAAGGAAACGTCACAGTTTGGGAGAAGGAAACGTCACAGAGTGGGAGAAGGAAACGTCACAGAGTGGGAGAAGGAAACGTCACAGTTTGGGAGAAGGAAACGTCACAGAGTGGGAGAAGGAAACGTCACAGAGTGGGAGAAGGAAACGTCACAGAGTGGGAGAAGGAAACATCACAGAGTGGGAGAAGGAAACGTCACAGTGCGGGAGAAGGAAACGTCACAGAGTGGGAGAAGGAAACGTTACAGAGTTGGAGAAGGAAACGTCACAGAGTGGGAGAAGGAAACAGAGAAGGAAACATCAAAGAGTGGGAGAAGGAAACGTCACAGAGCGGGAGAAGGAAACGTCACAGAGCGGGAGAAGGAAACGTCACACAGCGGGAGAATGAAACGTCACACAGAGTGGGAGAAGGAAACGTTACAGAGTGGGAGATGGAAACATGACAGAGCGGGAGAAGGAAACAAAGAAGGAAACATCAAAGAGTGGGAGAAGGAAACGTCACAGAGCGGGAGAAGGAAACAGAGAAGGAAACATCAAAGAGTGGGAGAAGGAAACAGAAAAGGAAACGTCACAGAGTTGGAGAAGGAAACGTCACAGAGTGGGAGAAGGAAACGTCACAGAGCGGGAGAAGGAAACGTCACAGAGTGGGAGAAGGAAACGTCACAGAGTGGGAGAAGGAAACGTCACAGAGTGGGAGAAGCAAACGTCACAGACTGGGAGAAGCAAACGTCACAGAGCGGGAGAAGGAAACAGAGAAGGAAACATCACAGAGTGGGAGAAGGAAACGTCACAGAGTGGGAGAAGGAAACGTCACAGAGTGGGAGAAGGAAACAGAGAAGGAAACTTCACAGAGTGGGAGAAGGAAACGTCACAGAGTGGGAGAAGGAAACGTCACAGAGCGGGAGAAGGAAACGTCACAGTTTGGGAGAAGGAAACGTCACAGAGTGGGAGAAGGAAACGTCACAGAGTGGGAGAAGGAAACGTCACAGTTTGGGAGAAGGAAACGTCACAGTTTGGGAGAAGGAAACGTCACAGAGTGGGAGAAGGAAACGTCACAGAGTGGGAGAAGGAAACGTCACAGTTTGGGAGAAGGAAACGTCACAGAGTGGGAGAAGGAAACGTCACAGAGTGGGAGAAGGAAACGTCACAGAGTGGGAGAAGGAAACATCACAGAGTGGGAGAAGGAAACGTCACAGTGCGGGAGAAGGAAACGTCACAGAGTGGGAGAAGGAAACGTCACAGAGTGGGAAAAGGAAATGTCACAGAGCGGGAGAAGGAAACAGAGAAGGAAATATCACAGAGTGGGAGAAGGAAACATCACAGAGTGGGAGAAGGAAACGTCACAGAGTGGGAGAAGCAAACGTCACAGAGTGGGAGAAGCAAACGTCACAGAGCGGGAGAAGGAAACAGAGAAGGAAACATCACAGAGTGGGAGAAGGAAACGTCACAGAGTGGGAGAAGGAAACGTCACAGAGCGGGAGAAGGAAACGTCACAGAGCGGGAGAAGGAAACAGAGAAGGAAACATCACAGAGTGGGAGAAGGAAACGTCACAGAGTGGGAGAAGGAAACGTCACAGAGTGGGAGAAGGAAACGTCACAGAGTGGGAGAAGGAAACGTCACAGAGTGGGAGAAGCAAACGTCACAGACTGGGAGAAGCAAACGTCACAGAGCGGGAGAAGGAAACAGAGAAGGAAACATCACAGAGTGGGAGAAGGAAACGTCACAGAGTGGGAGAAGGAAACGTCACAGAGTGGGAGAAGGAAACAGAGAAGGAAACTTCACAGAGTGGGAGAAGGAAACGTCACAGAGTGGGAGAAGGAAACGTTACAGAGTGGGAGAAGGAAACGTTACAGAGTGGGAGAAGGAAACATCACAGAGCGGGAGAAGGAAACAGAGGAGGAAACATCACAGAGAGGGAGAAGGAAACGTCATAGAGCGGCAGAAGGAAACGTCACAGAGCGGGAAAAGGAAACGTCACAGAGTGGGAGAAGAAAACGTCACAGAGTGGGAGAAGGAAACGTTACAGAGTGGGAGAAGGAAACATCACAGAGTGAGAGAAGGAAACGTCACAGAGTGGGAGAAGGAAACGTCACAGAGCGGAAGAAGGAAACAGAGAAGGAAACATCACAGAGTGGGAGAAGGAAACGTCACAGAGTGGGAGAAGGAAACGTCACAGAGTGGGAGAAGGAAATGTCACAGAGTGGGAGAAGGAAACGTCAAAGAGCGGGAGAAGGAAACAGAGAAGGAAACATCACAGAGTGGGAGAAGGAAACGTCACAGAGCGGCAGAAGGAAACGTCACAGAGCGGGAGAAGGAAACAGAGAAGGAAACATCACAGAGTGGGAGAAGGAAACGTCACAGAGCGGGAGAAGGAAACAGAGAAGGAAACATCACAGAGTGGGAGAAGGAAACGTCACAGAGTGGGAGAAGGAAACGTCACAGAGTGGGAGAAGCAAACGTCACAGAGTGGGAGAAGCAAACGTCACAGAGCGGGAGAAGGAAACAGAGAAGGAAACATCACAGAGTGGGAGAAGGAAACGTCACAGAGTGGGAGAAGGAAACGTCACAGAGCGGGAGAAGGAAACGTCACAGAGTGGGAGAAGCAAACGTCACAGAGCGGGAGAAGGAAACGTCACAGAGCGGGAGAAGGAAACGTCACAGAGCGGGAGAAGGAAACGTTACAGAGTGGGAGAAGGAAACGTCACAGAGTGGGAGAAGGAAACGTCACAGTTTGGGAGAAGGAAACGTTACAGAGTGGGAGAAGGAAACGTCACAGAGTGGGAGAAGGAAACGTCACAGAGTGGGAGAAGGAAACGTCACAGAGTGGGAGAAGGAAACGTTACAGTTTGGGAGAAGGAAACGTTACAGAGTGGGAGAAGGAAACGTCACAGAGTGGGAGAAGGAAACGTCACAGAGTGGGAGATGGAAACGTTACAGAGTGGGAGATGGAAACTTCACAGAGTGGGAGAAGGAAACATCACAGAGTGGGAGAAGTAAACGTCACAGAGTGGGAGAAGGAAACGTCACAGTTTGGGAGAAGGAAACGTCACAGAGCGGGAGAAGGAAACAGAGAAGGAAACATCACAGAGTGGGAGAAGGAAACGTCACAGAGCGGGAGAAGGAAACGTCACAGAGTGGGAGAAGGAAACGTTACAGAGCGGGAGAAGGAAACAGAGAAGGAAACGTCACAGAGTGGGAGAAGGAAACGTCACAGAGCGGGAGAAGGAAACGTCACAGAGCGGGAGAAGGAAACAGAGAAGGAAACATCACAGAGTGGGAGAAGGAAACGTCACAGAGCGGGAGAAGGAAACGTAGCAGAGTGGGAGGATCAAACGTCACAGAGTGGGAGAAGCAAACGTCACAGAGCGGGAGAAGGAAACAGAGAAGGAAACATCACAGAGTGGGAGAAGGAAACGTCACAGAATGGGAGAAGGAAACATCACAGAGCGGGAGAAGGAAACGTCACAGAGCGGGAGAAGGAAACGTCACAGAGTGGGAGAAGCAAACGTCACAGAGCGGGAGAAGGAAATGTCACAGAGTGGGAGGAGGAAACGTCACAGAGTGGGTAAAGGAAACGTCACAGAGTGGGAGAAGGAAACGTCACAGAGTGGGAGAAGGAAACGTTACAGTTTGGGAGAAGGAAACGTTACAGAGCGGGAGAAGGAAACGTAACAGAGTGGGAGAAGGAAACGTCACAGAGTGGGAGAAGGAAACGTTACAGTTTGGGAGAAGGAAACGTTACAGAGCGGGAGAAGGAAACGTCACAGAGTGGGAGAAGGAAACGTCACAGAGTGGGAGAAGGAAACGTCACAGTTTGGGAGAAGGAAACGTCACAGAGCGGGAGAAGGAAACAGAGAAGGAAACATCATAGAGTGGGAGAAGGAAACGTCACAGAGTGGGAGAAGGAAACGTCACAGAGTGGGAGAAGGAAACGTCACAGAGCGGGAGAAGGAAACGTGACAGAGCGGGAGAAGGAAACGTCACAGAGTGGGAGAAGCAAACGTCACAGAGCGGGAGAAGGAAACGTCACAAAGCGGGAGAAGGAAACGTCACAGAGTGGGAGAAGGAAATGTCACAGAGTGGGAGGAGGAAACGTCACAGAGTGGGTAAAGGAAACGTCACAGAGTGGGAGAAGGAAACGTCATAGAGCGGGAGAAGGAAACGTTACAGAGTGGGAGAAGGAAACGTTACAGAGTGGGAGAAGGAAACATCACAGAGTGGGAGAAGGAAACATCACAGAGTGAGAGAAGGAAACGTCACAGAGCGGGAAAAGGAAACGTCACAGAGCGGGAGATGGAAACGTCACAGAGTGGGAGAAGGAAACAGAGATGGAAACATCAAAGAGTGGGAGAAGGAAACGTCACAGAGTGGGAGAAGGAAACAGAGAAGGAAACATCAAAGAGTGGGAGAAGGAAACGTCACAGAGGGGGAGAAGGAAACGTCACAGAGTGGGAGAAGGAAACGTCACAGAGCGGGAGAAGGAAACGTCACACAGCGGGAGATGGAAACGTCACAGAGCGTGAGATGGAAACGTTACAGAGTGGGAGAAGGAAACGTCACAGAGTGGGAGAAGGAAATGTTACAGAGTGGGAGAAGGAAACGTCACAGAGTGGGAGATGGAAACGTCACAGAGTGGGAGAAGGAAACGTCACAGAGTGTTAGATGGAAACGTCACAGAGTGGGAGAAGGAAACATTACAGAGTGGGAGAAGGAAACGTCACAGAGTTGGAGAAGGAAACGTCACAGAGTGGGAGAAGGAAACGTCACAGAGTGGGAGAAGGAAACGTCACATAGTGGGATAAGGAAACGTCACAGAGTGGGAGAAGGAAACGTCACAGAGTGGGAGAAGGAAACGTCAAAGAGTGGGAGAAGGAAACGTTACAGAGTGGGATAAGGAAACATTACAGAGTGGGAGAAGGAAACGTCACAGAGTTGGAGAAGGAAACGTCACAGAGTGGGAGAAGGAAACGTTACAGAGTGGGAGAAGGAAACGTTACAGAGTGGGAGAAGGAAACGTCACAGAGTGGGAGAAGGAAACGTCACAGAGTGGGAGAAGGAAACAGAGAAGGAAACATCACAGAGTGGGAGAAGGAAACGTCACAGAGTGGGAGAAGGAAACGTCACAGAGCGGGAGAAGGAAACGTCACACAGCGGGAGAATGAAACGTCACACAGAGTGGGAGAAGGAAACGTTACAGAGTGGGAGATGGAAACATGACAGAGCGGGAGAAGGAAACAAAGAAGGAAACATCAAAGAGTGGGAGAAGGAAACGTCACAGAGCGGGAGAAGGAAACAGAGAAGGAAACATCAAAGAGTGGGAGAAGGAAACAGAGAAGGAAACGTCACAGAGTTGGAGAAGGAAACGTCACAGAGTGGGAGAAGGAAACGTCACAGAGCGGGAGAAGGAAACGTCACAGAGTGGGAGAAGGAAACGTCACAGAGTGGGAGAAGGAAACGTCACAGAGTGGGAGAAGCAAACGTCACAGACTGGGAGAAGCAAACGTCACAGAGCGGGAGAAGGAAACAGAGAAGGAAACATCACAGAGTGGGAGAAGGAAACGTCACAGAGTGGGAGAAGGAAACGTCACAGAGTGGGAGAAGGAAACAGAGAAGGAAACTTCACAGAGTGGGAGAAGGAAACGTCACAGAGTGGGAGAAGGAAACGTCACAGAGCGGGAGAAGGAAACGTCACAGTTTGGGAGAAGGAAACGTCACAGAGTGGGAGAAGGAAACGTCACAGAGTGGGAGAAGGAAACGTCACAGTTTGGGAGAAGGAAACGTCACAGTTTGGGAGAAGGAAACGTCACAGAGTGGGAGAAGGAAACGTCACAGAGTGGGAGAAGGAAACGTCACAGTTTGGGAGAAGGAAACGTCACAGAGTGGGAGAAGGAAACGTCACAGAGTGGGAGAAGGAAACGTCACAGAGTGGGAGAAGGAAACATCACAGAGTGGGAGAAGGAAACGTCACAGTGCGGGAGAAGGAAACGTCACAGAGTGGGAGAAGGAAACGTCACAGAGTGGGAAAAGGAAACGTCACAGAGCGGGAGAAGGAAACAGAGAAGGAATTATCACAGAGTGGGAGAAGGAAACATCACAGAGTGGGAGAAGGAAACGTCACAGAGTGGGAGAAGCAAACGTCACAGAGTGGGAGAAGCAAACGTCACAGAGCGGGAGAAGGAAACAGAGAAGGAAACATCACAGAGTGGGAGAAGGAAACGTCACAGAGTGGGAGAAGGAAACGTCACAGAGCGGGAGAAGGAAACGTCACAGAGCGGGAGAAGGAAACAGAGAAGGAAACATCACAGAGTGGGAGAAGGAAACGTCACAGAGTGGGAGAAGGAAACGTCACAGAGTGGGAGAAGGAAACGTCACAGAGTGGGAGAAGGAAACGTCACAGAGTGGGAGAAGCAAACGTCACAGACTGGGAGAAGCAAACGTCACAGAGCGGGAGAAGGAAACAGAGAAGGAAACATCACAGAGTGGGAGAAGGAAACGTCACAGAGTGGGAGAAGGAAACGTCACAGAGTGGGAGAAGGAAACAGAGAAGGAAACTTCACAGAGTGGGAGAAGGAAACGTCACAGAGTGGGAGAAGGAAACGTTACAGAGTGGGAGAAGGAAACGTTACAGAGTGGGAGAAGGAAACATCACAGAGCGGGAGAAGGAAACAGAGGAGGAAACATCACAGAGAGGGAGAAGGAAACGTCATAGAGCGGCAGAAGGAAACGTCACAGAGCGGGAAAAGGAAACGTCACAGAGTGGGAGAAGAAAACGTCACAGAGTGGGAGAAGGAAACGTTACAGAGTGGGAGAAGGAAACATCACAGAGTGAGAGAAGGAAACGTCACAGAGTGGGAGAAGGAAACGTCACAGAGCGGAAGAAGGAAACAGAGAAGGAAACATCACAGAGTGGGAGAAGGAAACGTCACAGAGTGGGAGAAGGAAACGTCACAGAGTGGGAGAAGGAAATGTCACAGAGTGGGAGAAGGAAACGTCACAGAGCGGGAGAAGGAAACAGAGAAGGAAACATCACAGAGTGGGAGAAGGAAACGTCACAGAGCGGCAGAAGGAAACGTCACAGAGCGGGAGAAGGAAACAGAGAAGGAAACATCACAGAGTGGGAGAAGGAAACGTCACAGAGCGGGAGAAGGAAACAGAGAAGGAAACATCACAGAGTGGGAGAAGGAAACGTCACAGAGTGGGAGAAGGAAACGTCACAGAGTGGGAGAAGCAAACGTCACAGAGTGGGAGAAGCAAACGTCACAGAGCGGGAGAAGGAAACAGAGAAGGAAACATCACAGAGTGGGAGAAGGAAACGTCACAGAGTGGGAGAAGGAAACGTCACAGAGCGGGAGAAGGAAACGTCACAGAGTGGGAGAAGCAAACGTCACAGAGCGGGAGAAGGAAACGTCACAGAGCGGGAGAAGGAAACGTCACAGAGCGGGAGAAGGAAACGTTACAGAGTGGGAGAAGGAAACGTCACAGAGTGGGAGAAGGAAACGTCACAGTTTGGGAGAAGGAAACGTTACAGAGTGGGAGAAGGAAACGTCACAGAGTGGGAGAAGGAAACGTCACAGAGTGGGAGAAGGAAACGTTACAGAGAGGGAGAAGGAAACGTTACAGAGTGGGAGAAGGAAACGTTACAGAGTTGGAGAAGGAAACGTCACAGAGTGGGAGAAGGAAACAGAGAAGGAAACATCAAAGAGTGGGAGAAGGAAACGTCACAGAGCGGGAGAAGGAAACGTCACAGAGCGGGAGAAGGAAACGTCACACAGCGGGAGAATGAAACGTCACACAGAGTGGGAGAAGGAAACGTTACAGAGTGGGAGATGGAAACATGACAGAGCGGGAGAAGGAAACAAAGAAGGAAACATCAAAGAGTGGGAGAAGGAAACGTCACAGAGCGGGAGAAGGAAACAGAGAAGGAAACATCAAAGAGTGGGAGAAGGAAACAGAAAAGGAAACGTCACAGAGTTGGAGAAGGAAACGTCACAGAGTGGGAGAAGGAAACGTCACAGAGCGGGAGAAGGAAACGTCACAGAGTGGGAGAAGGAAACGTCACAGAGTGGGAGAAGGAAACGTCACAGAGTGGGAGAAGCAAACGTCACAGACTGGGAGAAGCAAACGTCACAGAGCGGGAGAAGGAAACAGAGAAGGAAACATCACAGAGTGGGAGAAGGAAACGTCACAGAGTGGGAGAAGGAAACGTCACAGAGTGGGAGAAGGAAACAGAGAAGGAAACTTCACAGAGTGGGAGAAGGAAACGTCACAGAGTGGGAGAAGGAAACGTCACAGAGCGGGAGAAGGAAACGTCACAGTTTGGGAGAAGGAAACGTCACAGAGTGGGAGAAGGAAACGTCACAGAGTGGGAGAAGGAAACGTCACAGTTTGGGAGAAGGAAACGTCACAGTTTGGGAGAAGGAAACGTCACAGAGTGGGAGAAGGAAACGTCACAGAGTGGGAGAAGGAAACGTCACAGTTTGGGAGAAGGAAACGTCACAGAGTGGGAGAAGGAAACGTCACAGAGTGGGAGAAGGAAACGTCACAGAGTGGGAGAAGGAAACATCACAGAGTGGGAGAAGGAAACGTCACAGTGCGGGAGAAGGAAACGTCACAGAGTGGGAGAAGGAAACGTTACAGAGTTGGAGAAGGAAACGTCACAGAGTGGGAGAAGGAAACAGAGAAGGAAACATCAAAGAGTGGGAGAAGGAAACGTCACAGAGCGGGAGAAGGAAACGTCACAGAGCGGGAGAAGGAAACGTCACACAGCGGGAGAATGAAACGTCACACAGAGTGGGAGAAGGAAACGTTACAGAGTGGGAGATGGAAACATGACAGAGCGGGAGAAGGAAACAAAGAAGGAAACATCAAAGAGTGGGAGAAGGAAACGTCACAGAGCGGGAGAAGGAAACAGAGAAGGAAACATCAAAGAGTGGGAGAAGGAAACAGAAAAGGAAACGTCACAGAGTTGGAGAAGGAAACGTCACAGAGTGGGAGAAGGAAACGTCACAGAGCGGGAGAAGGAAACGTCACAGAGTGGGAGAAGGAAACGTCACAGAGTGGGAGAAGGAAACGTCACAGAGTGGGAGAAGCAAACGTCACAGACTGGGAGAAGCAAACGTCACAGAGCGGGAGAAGGAAACAGAGAAGGAAACATCACAGAGTGGGAGAAGGAAACGTCACAGAGTGGGAGAAGGAAACGTCACAGAGTGGGAGAAGGAAACAGAGAAGGAAACTTCACAGAGTGGGAGAAGGAAACGTCACAGAGTGGGAGAAGGAAACGTCACAGAGCGGGAGAAGGAAACGTCACAGTTTGGGAGAAGGAAACGTCACAGAGTGGGAGAAGGAAACGTCACAGAGTGGGAGAAGGAAACGTCACAGTTTGGGAGAAGGAAACGTCACAGTTTGGGAGAAGGAAACGTCACAGAGTGGGAGAAGGAAACGTCACAGAGTGGGAGAAGGAAACGTCACAGTTTGGGAGAAGGAAACGTCACAGAGTGGGAGAAGGAAACGTCACAGAGTGGGAGAAGGAAACGTCACAGAGTGGGAGAAGGAAACATCACAGAGTGGGAGAAGGAAACGTCACAGTGCGGGAGAAGGAAACGTCACAGAGTGGGAGAAGGAAACGTCACAGAGTGGGAAAAGGAAATGTCACAGAGCGGGAGAAGGAAACAGAGAAGGAAATATCACAGAGTGGGAGAAGGAAACATCACAGAGTGGGAGAAGGAAACGTCACAGAGTGGGAGAAGCAAACGTCACAGAGTGGGAGAAGCAAACGTCACAGAGCGGGAGAAGGAAACAGAGAAGGAAACATCACAGAGTGGGAGAAGGAAACGTCACAGAGTGGGAGAAGGAAACGTCACAGAGCGGGAGAAGGAAACGTCACAGAGCGGGAGAAGGAAACAGAGAAGGAAACATCACAGAGTGGGAGAAGGAAACGTCACAGAGTGGGAGAAGGAAACGTCACAGAGTGGGAGAAGGAAACGTCACAGAGTGGGAGAAGGAAACGTCACAGAGTGGGAGAAGCAAACGTCACAGACTGGGAGAAGCAAACGTCACAGAGCGGGAGAAGGAAACAGAGAAGGAAACATCACAGAGTGGGAGAAGGAAACGTCACAGAGTGGGAGAAGGAAACGTCACAGAGTGGGAGAAGGAAACAGAGAAGGAAACTTCACAGAGTGGGAGAAGGAAACGTCACAGAGTGGGAGAAGGAAACGTTACAGAGTGGGAGAAGGAAACGTTACAGAGTGGGAGAAGGAAACATCACAGAGCGGGAGAAGGAAACAGAGGAGGAAACATCACAGAGAGGGAGAAGGAAACGTCATAGAGCGGCAGAAGGAAACGTCACAGAGCGGGAAAAGGAAACGTCACAGAGTGGGAGAAGAAAACGTCACAGAGTGGGAGAAGGAAACGTTACAGAGTGGGAGAAGGAAACATCACAGAGTGAGAGAAGGAAACGTCACAGAGTGGGAGAAGGAAACGTCACAGAGCGGAAGAAGGAAACAGAGAAGGAAACATCACAGAGTGGGAGAAGGAAACGTCACAGAGTGGGAGAAGGAAACGTCACAGAGTGGGAGAAGGAAATGTCACAGAGTGGGAGAAGGAAACGTCAAAGAGCGGGAGAAGGAAACAGAGAAGGAAACATCACAGAGTGGGAGAAGGAAACGTCACAGAGCGGCAGAAGGAAACGTCACAGAGCGGGAGAAGGAAACAGAGAAGGAAACATCACAGAGTGGGAGAAGGAAACGTCACAGAGCGGGAGAAGGAAACAGAGAAGGAAACATCACAGAGTGGGAGAAGGAAACGTCACAGAGTGGGAGAAGGAAACGTCACAGAGTGGGAGAAGCAAACGTCACAGAGTGGGAGAAGCAAACGTCACAGAGCGGGAGAAGGAAACAGAGAAGGAAACATCACAGAGTGGGAGAAGGAAACGTCACAGAGTGGGAGAAGGAAACGTCACAGAGCGGGAGAAGGAAACGTCACAGAGTGGGAGAAGCAAACGTCACAGAGCGGGAGAAGGAAACGTCACAGAGCGGGAGAAGGAAACGTCACAGAGCGGGAGAAGGAAACGTTACAGAGTGGGAGAAGGAAACGTCACAGAGTGGGAGAAGGAAACGTCACAGTTTGGGAGAAGGAAACGTTACAGAGTGGGAGAAGGAAACGTCACAGAGTGGGAGAAGGAAACGTCACAGAGTGGGAGAAGGAAACGTCACAGAGTGGGAGAAGGAAACGTTACAGTTTGGGAGAAGGAAACGTTACAGAGTGGGAGAAGGAAACGTCACAGAGTGGGAGAAGGAAACGTCACAGAGTGGGAGATGGAAACGTTACAGAGTGGGAGATGGAAACTTCACAGAGTGGGAGAAGGAAACATCACAGAGTGGGAGAAGTAAACGTCACAGAGTGGGAGAAGGAAACGTCACAGTTTGGGAGAAGGAAACGTCACAGAGCGGGAGAAGGAAACAGAGAAGGAAACATCACAGAGTGGGAGAAGGAAACGTCACAGAGCGGGAGAAGGAAACGTCACAGAGTGGGAGAAGGAAACGTTACAGAGCGGGAGAAGGAAACAGAGAAGGAAACGTCACAGAGTGGGAGAAGGAAACGTCACAGAGCGGGAGAAGGAAACGTCACAGAGCGGGAGAAGGAAACAGAGAAGGAAACATCACAGAGTGGGAGAAGGAAACGTCACAGAGCGGGAGAAGGAAACAGAGAAGGAAACATCACAGAGTGGGAGAAGGAAACGTCACAGAATGGGAGAAGGAAACATCACAGAGCGGGAGAAGGAAACGTCACAGAGCGGGAGAAGGAAACGTCACAGAGTGGGAGAAGCAAACGTCACAGAGCGGGAGAAGGAAATGTCACAGAGTGGGAGGAGGAAACGTCACAGAGTGGGTAAAGGAAACGTCACAGAGTGGGAGAAGGAAACGTCACAGAGTGGGAGAAGGAAACGTTACAGTTTGGGAGAAGGAAACGTTACAGAGCGGGAGAAGGAAACGTAACAGAGTGGGAGAAGGAAACGTCACAGAGTGGGAGAAGGAAACGTTACAGTTTGGGAGAAGGAAACGTTACAGAGCGGGAGAAGGAAACGTCACAGAGTGGGAGAAGGAAACGTCACAGAGTGGGAGAAGGAAACGTCACAGTTTGGGAGAAGGAAACGTCACAGAGCGGGAGAAGGAAACAGAGAAGGAAACATCATAGAGTGGGAGAAGGAAACGTCACAGAGTGGGAGAAGGAAACGTCACAGAGTGGGAGAAGGAAACGTCACAGAGCGGGAGAAGGAAACGTGACAGAGCGGGAGAAGGAAACGTCACAGAGTGGGAGAAGCAAACGTCACAGAGCGGGAGAAGGAAACGTCACAAAGCGGGAGAAGGAAACGTCACAGAGTGGGAGAAGGAAATGTCACAGAGTGGGAGGAGGAAACGTCACAGAGTGGGTAAAGGAAACGTCACAGAGTGGGAGAAGGAAACGTCATAGAGCGGGAGAAGGAAACGTTACAGAGTGGGAGAAGGAAACGTTACAGAGTGGGAGAAGGAAACATCACAGAGTGGGAGAAGGAAACATCACAGAGTGAGAGAAGGAAACGTCACAGAGCGGGAAAAGGAAACGTCACAGAGCGGGAGATGGAAACGTCACAGAGTGGGAGAAGGAAACAGAGATGGAAACATCAAAGAGTGGGAGAAGGAAACGTCACAGAGTGGGAGAAGGAAACAGAGAAGGAAACATCAAAGAGTGGGAGAAGGAAACGTCACAGAGGGGGAGAAGGAAACGTCACAGAGTGGGAGAAGGAAACGTCACAGAGCGGGAGAAGGAAACGTCACACAGCGGGAGATGGAAACGTCACAGAGCGTGAGATGGAAACGTTACAGAGTGGGAGAAGGAAACGTCACAGAGTGGGAGAAGGAAATGTTACAGAGTGGGAGAAGGAAACGTCACAGAGTGGGAGATGGAAACGTCACAGAGTGGGAGAAGGAAACGTCACAGAGTGTTAGATGGAAACGTCACAGAGTGGGAGAAGGAAACATTACAGAGTGGGAGAAGGAAACGTCACAGAGTTGGAGAAGGAAACGTCACAGAGTGGGAGAAGGAAACGTCACAGAGTGGGAGAAGGAAACGTCACATAGTGGGATAAGGAAACGTCACAGAGTGGGAGAAGGAAACGTCACAGAGTGGGAGAAGGAAACGTCAAAGAGTGGGAGAAGGAAACGTTACAGAGTGGGATAAGGAAACATTACAGAGTGGGAGAAGGAAACGTCACAGAGTTGGAGAAGGAAACGTCACAGAGTGGGAGAAGGAAACGTTACAGAGTGGGAGAAGGAAACGTTACAGAGTGGGAGAAGGAAACGTCACAGAGTGGGAGAAGGAAACGTCACAGAGTGGGAGAAGGAAACAGAGAAGGAAACATCACAGAGTGGGAGAAGGAAACGTCACAGAGTGGGAGAAGGAAACGTCACAGAGCGGGAGAAGGAAACGTCACACAGCGGGAGAATGAAACGTCACACAGAGTGGGAGAAGGAAACGTTACAGAGTGGGAGATGGAAACATGACAGAGCGGGAGAAGGAAACAAAGAAGGAAACATCAAAGAGTGGGAGAAGGAAACGTCACAGAGCGGGAGAAGGAAACAGAGAAGGAAACATCAAAGAGTGGGAGAAGGAAACAGAGAAGGAAACGTCACAGAGTTGGAGAAGGAAACGTCACAGAGTGGGAGAAGGAAACGTCACAGAGCGGGAGAAGGAAACGTCACAGAGTGGGAGAAGGAAACGTCACAGAGTGGGAGAAGGAAACGTCACAGAGTGGGAGAAGCAAACGTCACAGACTGGGAGAAGCAAACGTCACAGAGCGGGAGAAGGAAACAGAGAAGGAAACATCACAGAGTGGGAGAAGGAAACGTCACAGAGTGGGAGAAGGAAACGTCACAGAGTGGGAGAAGGAAACAGAGAAGGAAACTTCACAGAGTGGGAGAAGGAAACGTCACAGAGTGGGAGAAGGAAACGTCACAGAGCGGGAGAAGGAAACGTCACAGTTTGGGAGAAGGAAACGTCACAGAGTGGGAGAAGGAAACGTCACAGAGTGGGAGAAGGAAACGTCACAGTTTGGGAGAAGGAAACGTCACAGTTTGGGAGAAGGAAACGTCACAGAGTGGGAGAAGGAAACGTCACAGAGTGGGAGAAGGAAACGTCACAGTTTGGGAGAAGGAAACGTCACAGAGTGGGAGAAGGAAACGTCACAGAGTGGGAGAAGGAAACGTCACAGAGTGGGAGAAGGAAACATCACAGAGTGGGAGAAGGAAACGTCACAGTGCGGGAGAAGGAAACGTCACAGAGTGGGAGAAGGAAACGTCACAGAGTGGGAAAAGGAAACGTCACAGAGCGGGAGAAGGAAACAGAGAAGGAATTATCACAGAGTGGGAGAAGGAAACATCACAGAGTGGGAGAAGGAAACGTCACAGAGTGGGAGAAGCAAACGTCACAGAGTGGGAGAAGCAAACGTCACAGAGCGGGAGAAGGAAACAGAGAAGGAAACATCACAGAGTGGGAGAAGGAAACGTCACAGAGTGGGAGAAGGAAACGTCACAGAGCGGGAGAAGGAAACGTCACAGAGCGGGAGAAGGAAACAGAGAAGGAAACATCACAGAGTGGGAGAAGGAAACGTCACAGAGTGGGAGAAGGAAACGTCACAGAGTGGGAGAAGGAAACGTCACAGAGTGGGAGAAGGAAACGTCACAGAGTGGGAGAAGCAAACGTCACAGACTGGGAGAAGCAAACGTCACAGAGCGGGAGAAGGAAACAGAGAAGGAAACATCACAGAGTGGGAGAAGGAAACGTCACAGAGTGGGAGAAGGAAACGTCACAGAGTGGGAGAAGGAAACAGAGAAGGAAACTTCACAGAGTGGGAGAAGGAAACGTCACAGAGTGGGAGAAGGAAACGTTACAGAGTGGGAGAAGGAAACGTTACAGAGTGGGAGAAGGAAACATCACAGAGCGGGAGAAGGAAACAGAGGAGGAAACATCACAGAGAGGGAGAAGGAAACGTCATAGAGCGGCAGAAGGAAACGTCACAGAGCGGGAAAAGGAAACGTCACAGAGTGGGAGAAGAAAACGTCACAGAGTGGGAGAAGGAAACGTTACAGAGTGGGAGAAGGAAACATCACAGAGTGAGAGAAGGAAACGTCACAGAGTGGGAGAAGGAAACGTCACAGAGCGGAAGAAGGAAACAGAGAAGGAAACATCACAGAGTGGGAGAAGGAAACGTCACAGAGTGGGAGAAGGAAACGTCACAGAGTGGGAGAAGGAAATGTCACAGAGTGGGAGAAGGAAACGTCACAGAGCGGGAGAAGGAAACAGAGAAGGAAACATCACAGAGTGGGAGAAGGAAACGTCACAGAGCGGCAGAAGGAAACGTCACAGAGCGGGAGAAGGAAACAGAGAAGGAAACATCACAGAGTGGGAGAAGGAAACGTCACAGAGCGGGAGAAGGAAACAGAGAAGGAAACATCACAGAGTGGGAGAAGGAAACGTCACAGAGTGGGAGAAGGAAACGTCACAGAGTGGGAGAAGCAAACGTCACAGAGTGGGAGAAGCAAACGTCACAGAGCGGGAGAAGGAAACAGAGAAGGAAACATCACAGAGTGGGAGAAGGAAACGTCACAGAGTGGGAGAAGGAAACGTCACAGAGCGGGAGAAGGAAACGTCACAGAGTGGGAGAAGCAAACGTCACAGAGCGGGAGAAGGAAACGTCACAGAGCGGGAGAAGGAAACGTCACAGAGCGGGAGAAGGAAACGTTACAGAGTGGGAGAAGGAAACGTCACAGAGTGGGAGAAGGAAACGTCACAGTTTGGGAGAAGGAAACGTTACAGAGTGGGAGAAGGAAACGTCACAGAGTGGGAGAAGGAAACGTCACAGAGTGGGAGAAGGAAACGTTACAGTTTGGGAGAAGGAAACGTTACAGAGTGGGAGAAGGAAACGTCACAGAGTGGGAGAAGGAAACGTCACAGAGTGGGAGATGGAAACGTTACAGAGTGGGAGATGGAAACTTCACAGAGTGGGAGAAGGAAACATCACAGAGTGGGAGAAGTAAACGTCACAGAGTGGGAGAAGGAAACGTCACAGTTTGGGAGAAGGAAACGTCACAGAGCGGGAGAAGGAAACAGAGAAGGAAACATCACAGAGTGGGAGAAGGAAACGTCACAGAGCGGGAGAAGGAAACGTCACAGAGTGGGAGCAGGAAACGTTACAGAGCGGGAGAAGGAAACAGAGAAGGAAACGTCACAGAGTGGGAGAAGGAAACGTCACAGAGCGGGAGAAGGAAACGTCACAGAGCGGGAGAAGGAAACAGAGAAGGAAACATCACAGAGTGGGAGAAGGAAACGTCACAGAGCGGGAGAAGGAAACGTAGCAGAGTGGGAGGATCAAACGTCACAGAGTGGGAGAAGCAAACGTCACAGAGCGGGAGAAGGAAACAGAGAAGGAAACATCACAGAGTGGGAGAAGGAAACGTCACAGAATGGGAGAAGGAAACATCACAGAGCGGGAGAAGGAAACGTCACAGAGCGGGAGAAGGAAACGTCACAGAGTGGGAGAAGCAAACGTCACAGAGCGGGAGAAGGAAATGTCACAGAGTGGGAGGAGGAAACGTCACAGAGTGGGTAAAGGAAACGTCACAGAGTGGGAGAAGGAAACGTCACAGAGTGGGAGAAGGAAACGTTACAGTTTGGGAGAAGGAAACGTTACAGAGCGGGAGAAGGAAACGTAACAGAGTGGGAGAAGGAAACGTCACAGAGTGGGAGAAGGAAACGTTACAGTTTGGGAGAAGGAAACGTTACAGAGCGGGAGAAGGAAACGTCACAGAGTGGGAGAAGGAAACGTCACAGAGTGGGAGAAGGAAACGTCACAGTTTGGGAGAAGGAAACGTCACAGAGCGGGAGAAGGAAACAGAGAAGGAAACATCATAGAGTGGGAGAAGGAAACGTCACAGAGTGGGAGAAGGAAACGTCACAGAGTGGGAGAAGGAAACGTCACAGAGCGGGAGAAGGAAACGTGACAGAGCGGGAGAAGGAAACGTCACAGAGTGGGAGAAGCAAACGTCACAGAGCGGGAGAAGGAAACGTCACAAAGCGGGAGAAGGAAACGTCACAGAGTGGGAGAAGGAAATGTCACAGAGTGGGAGGAGGAAACGTCACAGAGTGGGTAAAGGAAACGTCACAGAGTGGGAGAAGGAAACGTCATAGAGCGGGAGAAGGAAACGTTACAGAGTGGGAGAAGGAAACGTTACAGAGTGGGAGAAGGAAACATCACAGAGTGGGAGAAGGAAACATCACAGAGTGAGAGAAGGAAACGTCACAGAGCGGGAAAAGGAAACGTCACAGAGCGGGAGATGGAAACGTCACAGAGTGGGAGAAGGAAACAGAGATGGAAACATCAAAGAGTGGGAGAAGGAAACGTCACAGAGTGGGAGAAGGAAACAGAGAAGGAAACATCAAAGAGTGGGAGAAGGAAACGTCACAGAGGGGGAGAAGGAAACGTCACAGAGTGGGAGAAGGAAACGTCACAGAGCGGGAGAAGGAAACGTCACACAGCGGGAGATGGAAACGTCACAGAGCGTGAGATGGAAACGTTACAGAGTGGGAGAAGGAAACGTCACAGAGTGGGAGAAGGAAATGTTACAGAGTGGGAGAAGGAAACGTCACAGAGTGGGAGATGGAAACGTCACAGAGTGGGAGAAGGAAACGTCACAGAGTGTTAGATGGAAACGTCACAGAGTGGGAGAAGGAAACATTACAGAGTGGGAGAAGGAAACGTCACAGAGTTGGAGAAGGAAACGTCACAGAGTGGGAGAAGGAAACGTCACAGAGTGGGAGAAGGAAACGTCACATAGTGGGATAAGGAAACGTCACAGAGTGGGAGAAGGAAACGTCACAGAGTGGGAGAAGGAAACGTCAAAGAGTGGGAGAAGGAAACGTTACAGAGTGGGATAAGGAAACATTACAGAGTGGGAGAAGGAAACGTCACAGAGTTGGAGAAGGAAACGTCACAGAGTGGGAGAAGGAAACGTTACAGAGTGGGAGAAGGAAACGTTACAGAGTGGGAGAAGGAAACGTCACAGAGTGGGAGAAGGAAACGTCACAGAGTGGGAGAAGGAAACGTCACAGAGTGGGAGAAGGAAACAGAGAAGGAAACATCACAGAGTGGGAGAAGGAAACGTCACAGAGTGGGAGAAGGAAACGTCACAGAGCGGGAGAAGGAAACGTCACAGAGTGGGAGAAGCAAACGTCACAGAGCGGGAGAAGGAAACGTCACAGAGCGGGAGAAGGAAACGTCACAGAGCGGGAGAAGGAAACGTTACAGAGTGGGAGAAGGAAACGTCACAGAGTGGGAGAAGGAAACGTCACAGTTTGGGAGAAGGAAACGTTACAGAGTGGGAGAAGGAAACGTCACAGAGTGGGAGAAGGAAACGTCACAGAGTGGGAGAAGGAAACGTCACAGAGTGGGAGAAGGAAACGTTACAGTTTGGGAGAAGGAAACGTTACAGAGTGGGAGAAGGAAACGTCACAGAGTGGGAGAAGGAAACGTCACAGAGTGGGAGATGGAAACGTTACAGAGTGGGAGATGGAAACTTCACAGAGTGGGAGAAGGAAACATCACAGAGTGGGAGAAGTAAACGTCACAGAGTGGGAGAAGGAAACGTCACAGAGCGGGAGAAGGAAACAGAGAAGGAAACATCACAGAGTGGGAGAAGGAAACGTCACAGAGCGGGAGAAGGAAACGTAGCAGAGTGGGAGGATCAAACGTCACAGAGTGGGAGAAGCAAACGTCACAGAGCGGGAGAAGGAAACAGAGAAGGAAACATCACAGAGTGGGAGAAGGAAACGTCACAGAATGGGAGAAGGAAACATCACAGAGCGGGAGAAGGAAACGTCACAGAGCGGGAGAAGGAAACGTCACAGAGTGGGAGAAGCAAACGTCACAGAGCGGGAGAAGGAAATGTCACAGAGTGGGAGGAGGAAACGTCACAGAGTGGGTAAAGGAAACGTCACAGAGTGGGAGAAGGAAACGTCACAGAGTGGGAGAAGGAAACGTTACAGTTTGGGAGAAGGAAACGTTACAGAGCGGGAGAAGGAAACGTAACAGAGTGGGAGAAGGAAACGTCACAGAGTGGGAGAAGGAAACGTTACAGTTTGGGAGAAGGAAACGTTACAGAGCGGGAGAAGGAAACGTCACAGAGTGGGAGAAGGAAACGTCACAGAGTGGGAGAAGGAAACGTCACAGAGCGGGAGAAGGAAACGTCACAGAGCGGGAGAAGGAAACAGAGAAGGAAACATCATAGAGTGTGAGAAGGAAACGTCACAGAGTGGGAGAAGGAAACGTCACAGAGTGGGAGAAGGAAACGTCACAGAGCGGGAGAAGGAAACGTGACAGAGCGGGAGAAGGAAACGTCACAGAGTGGGAGAAGCAAACGTCACAGAGCGGGAGAAGGAAACGTCACAAAGCGGGAGAAGGAAACGTCACAGAGTGGGAGAAGGAAATGTCACAGAGTGGGAGGAGGAAACGTCACAGAGTGGGTAAAGGAAACGTCACAGAGTGGGAGAAGGAAACGTTACAGAGTGGGAGAAGGAAACGTTACAGAGTGGGAGAAGGAAACATCACAGAGTGGGAGAAGGAAACATCACAGAGTGAGAGAAGGAAACGTCACAGAGCGGGAAAAGGAAACGTCACAGAGCGGGAGATGGAAACGTCACAGAGTGGGAGAAGGAAACAGAGAAGGAAACATCAAAGAGTGGGAGAAGGAAACGTCACAGAGTGGGAGAAGGAAACAGAGAAGGAAACATCAAAGAGTGGGAGAAGGAAACGTCACAGAGGGGGAGAAGGAAACGTCACAGAGTGGGAGAAGGAAACGTCACAGAGCGGGAGAAGGAAACGTCACACAGCGGGAGATGGAAACGTTACAGAGTGGGAGAAGGAAACGTCACAGAGTGGGAGAAGGAAATGTTACAGAGTGGGAGAAGGAAACGTCACAGAGTGGGAGATGGAAACGTCACAGAGTGGGAGAAGGAAACGTCACAGAGTGTTAGATGGAAACGTCACAGAGTGGGAGAAGGAAACATTACAGAGTGGGAGAAGGAAACGTCACAGAGTTGGAGAAGGAAACGTCACAGAGTGGGAGAAGGAAACGTCACAGAGTGGGAGAAGGAAACGTCACATAGTGGGATAAGGAAACGTCACAGAGTGGGAGAAGGAAACGTCACAGAGTGGGAGAAGGAAACGTCAAAGAGTGGGAGAAGGAAACGTTACAGAGTGGGATAAGGAAACATTACAGAGTGGGAGAAGGAAACGTCACAGAGTTGGAGAAGGAAACGTCAAAGAGTGGGAGAAGGAAACGTTACAGAGTGGGAGAAGGAAACGTTACAGAGTGGGAGAAGGAAACGTCACAGAGTGGGAGAAGGAAACGTCACAGAGTGGGAGAAGGAAACGTCACAGAGTGGGAGAAGGAAACGTCACAGTGGGAGAAGGAAACGTCACAGAGTGGGAGAAGGAAACGTCACAGAGCGGGAGAAGGAAACGTCACAGAGTGGGAGAAGGAAACGTTACAGAGAGGGAGAAGGAAACGTTACAGAGTGGGAGAAGGAAACGTTACAGAGTTGGAGAAGGAAACGTCACAGAGTGGGAGAAGGAAACAGAGAAGGAAACATCAAAGAGTGGGAGAAGGAAACGTCACAGAGCGGGAGTAGGAAACGTCACAGAGTGGGAGAAGGAAACGTCACAGAGTGGGAGAAGGAAACGTCACAGAGCGGCAGAAGGAAACGTCACAGAGTGGGAGAAGGAAACGTCACAGAGTGGGAGAAGGAAACGTCACAGAGTGGGAGAAGGAAACGTCACAGAGTGGGAGAAGGAAACGTCACAGAGTGGGAGAAGGAAACGTCACAGAGAGGGAGAAGGAAACGTCACAGAGTGGGAGATGGAAACGTCACAGAGCGGGAGAAGGAAACAGAGAAGGAAACATCACAGAGTGGAAGAAGGAAACGTCACAGAGTGGGAGATGGAAACGTCACAGAGTGGGAGAAGGAAACGTCACAGAGTGTTAGATGGAAACGTCACAGAGTGGGAGAAGGAAACATTACAGAGTGGGAGAAGGAAACGTCACAGAGTTGGAGAAGGAAACGTCACAGAGTGGGAGAAGGAAACGTCACAGAGTGGGAGAAGGAAACGTCACATAGTGGGATAAGGAAACGTCACAGAGTGGGAGAAGGAAACGTCACAGAGTGGGAGAAGGAAACGTCAAAGAGTGGGAGAAGGAAACGTTACAGAGTGGGATAAGGAAACATTACAGAGTGGGAGAAGGAAACGTCACAGAGTTGGAGAAGGAAACGTCACAGAGTGGGAGAAGGAAACGTTACAGAGTGGGAGAAGGAAACGTTACAGAGTGGGAGAAGGAAACGTCACAGAGTGGGAGAAGGAAACGTCACAGAGTGGGAGAAGGAAACGTCACAGAGTGGGAGAAGGAAACAGAGAAGGAAACATCACAGAGTGGGAGAAGGAAACGTCACAGAGTGGGAGAAGGAAACGTCACAGAGCGGGAGAAGGAAACGTCACAGAGTGGGAGAAGCAAACGTCACAGAGCGGGAGAAGGAAACGTCACAGAGCGGGAGAAGGAAACGTCACAGAGTGGGAGAAGCAAACGTCACAGAGCGGGAGAAGGAAACGTCACAGAGTGGGAGAAGCAAACGTCACAGAGCGGGAGAAGGAAACGTCACAGAGCGGGAGAAGGAAACGTTACAGAGTGGGAGAAGGAAACGTCACAGAGTGGGAGAAGGAAACGTCACAGTTTGGGAGAAGGAAACGTTACAGAGTGGGAGAAGGAAACGTCACAGAGTGGGAGAAGGAAACGTCACAGAGTGGGAGAAGGAAACGTCACAGAGTGGGAGAAGGAAACGTTACAGTTTGGGAGAAGGAAACGTTACAGAGTGGGAGAAGGAAACGTCACAGAGTGGGAGAAGGAAACGTCACAGAGTGGGAGATGGAAACGTTACAGAGTGGGAGATGGAAACTTCACAGAGTGGGAGAAGGAAACATCACAGAGTGGGAGAAGTAAACGTCACAGAGTGGGAGAAGGAAACGTCACAGAGCGGGAGAAGGAAACGTAGCAGAGTGGGAGGATCAAACGTCACAGAGTGGGAGAAGCAAACGTCACAGAGCGGGAGAAGGAAACATCACAGAGTGGGAGAAGGAAACGTCACAGAGCGGGAGAAGGAAACGTAGCAGAGTGGGAGGATCAAACGTCACAGAGTGGGAGAAGCAAACGTCACAGAGCGGGAGAAGGAAACAGAGAAGGAAACATCACAGAGTGGGAGAAGGAAACGTCACAGAATGGGAGAAGGAAACATCACAGAGCGGGAGAAGGAAACGTCACAGAGCGGGAGAAGGAAACGTCACAGAGTGGGAGAAGCAAACGTCACAGAGCGGGAGAAGGAAATGTCACAGAGTGGGAGGAGGAAACGTCACAGAGTGGGTAAAGGAAACGTCACAGAGTGGGAGAAGGAAACGTCACAGAGTGGGAGAAGGAAACGTTACAGTTTGGGAGAAGGAAACTTTACAGAGCGGGAGAAGGAAACGTAACAGAGTGGGAGAAGGAAACGTCACAGAGTGGGAGAAGGAAACGTTACAGTTTGGGAGAAGGAAACGTTACAGAGCGGGAGAAGGAAACGTCACAGAGTGGGAGAAGGAAACGTCACAGAGTGGGAGAAGGAAACGTCACAGAGCGGGAGAAGGAAACGTCACAGAGCGGGAGAAGGAAACAGAGAAGGAAACATCATAGAGTGTGAGAAGGAAACGTCACAGAGTGGGAGAAGGAAACGTCACAGAGTGGGAGAAGGAAACGTCACAGAGCGGGAGAAGGAAACGTGACAGAGCGGGAGAAGGAAACGTCACAGAGTGGGAGAAGCAAACGTCACAGAGCGGGAGAAGGAAACGTCACAAAGCGGGAGAAGGAAACGTCACAGAGTGGGAGAAGGAAATGTCACAGAGTGGGAGGAGGAAACGTCACAGAGTGGGTAAAGGAAACGTCACAGAGTGGGAGAAGGAAACGTTACAGAGTGGGAGAAGGAAACGTTACAGAGTGGGAGAAGGAAACATCACAGAGTGGGAGAAGGAAACATCACAGAGTGAGAGAAGGAAACGTCACAGAGCGGGAAAAGGAAACGTCACAGAGCGGGAGATGGAAACGTCACAGAGTGGGAGAAGGAAACAGAGAAGGAAACATCAAAGAGTGGGAGAAGGAAACGTCACAGAGTGGGAGAAGGAAACAGAGAAGGAAACATCAAAGAGTGAGAGAAGGAAACGTCACAGAGGGGGAGAAGGAAACGTCACAGAGTGGGAGAAGGAAACGTCACAGAGCGGGAGAAGGAAACGTCACACAGCGGGAGATGGAAACGTTACAGAGTGGGAGAAGGAAACGTCACAGAGTGGGAGAAGGAAATGTTACAGAGTGGGAGAAGGAAACGTCACAGAGTGGGAGATGGAAACGTCACAGAGTGGGAGAAGGAAACGTCACAGAGTGTTAGATGGAAACGTCACAGAGTGGGAGAAGGAAACATTACAGAGTGGGAGAAGGAAACGTCACAGAGTTGGAGAAGGAAACGTCACAGAGTGGGAGAAGGAAACGTCACAGAGTGGGAGAAGGAAACGTCACATAGTGGGATAAGGAAACGTCACAGAGTGGGAGAAGGAAACGTCACAGAGTGGGAGAAGGAAACGTCAAAGAGTGGGAGAAGGAAACGTTACAGAGTGGGATAAGGAAACATTACAGAGTGGGAGAAGGAAACGTCACAGAGTTGGAGAAGGAAACGTCAAAGAGTGGGAGAAGGAAACGTTACAGAGTGGGAGAAGGAAACGTTACAGAGTGGGAGAAGGAAACGTCACAGAGTGGGAGAAGGAAACGTCACAGAGTGGGAGAAGGAAACGTCACAGAGTGGGAGAAGGAAACGTCACAGTGGGAGAAGGAAACGTCACAGAGTGGGAGAAGGAAACGTCACAGAGCGGGAGAAGGAAACGTCACAGAGTGGGAGAAGGAAACGTTACAGAGAGGGAGAAGGAAACGTTACAGAGTGGGAGAAGGAAACGTTACAGAGTTGGAGAAGGAAACGTCACAGAGTGGGAGAAGGAAACAGAGAAGGAAACATCAAAGAGTGGGAGAAGGAAACGTCACAGAGCGGGAGTAGGAAACGTCACAGAGTGGGAGAAGGAAACGTCACAGAGTGGGAGAAGGAAACGTCACAGAGCGGCAGAAGGAAACGTCACAGAGTGGGAGAAGGAAACGTCACAGAGTGGGAGAAGGAAACGTCACAGAGTGGGAGAAGGAAACGTCACAGAGTGGGAGAAGGAAACGTCACAGAGTGGGAGAAGGAAACGTCACAGAGAGGGAGAAGGAAACGTCACAGAGTGGGAGATGGAAACGTCACAGAGCGGGAGAAGGAAACAGAGAAGGAAACATCACAGAGTGGAAGAAGGAAACGTCACAGAGTGGGAGAAGGAAACGTCACAGAGAGGGAGAAGGAAACGTCACAGAGTGGGAGATGGAAACTTCACAGAGTGGGAGAAGGAAACGTCACAGAGTGGGAGATGGAAACGTCACAGAGCGGGAGAAGGAAACATCACACAGCGGGAGAAGGAAACGTCACAGAGCGGGAGAAGGAAACAGAGAAGGAAACGTCACAGAGTGGGAGAAGGAAACGTCACAGAGCGGGAGAAGGAAACGTCACAGAGTGGGAGAAGGAAACGTTACAGAGAGGGAGAAGGAAACGTTACAGAGTGGGAGAAGGAAACGTTACAGAGTTGGAGAAGGAAACGTTAGAGAGAGGGAGAAGGAAACGTTACAGAGTGGGAGAAGGAAACGTTACAGAGTTGGAGAAGGAAACGTCACAGAGTGGGAGAAGGAAACGTCACAGAGTGGGAGAAGGAAACGTCACAGAGTGGGAGAAGGAAACGTCACAGAGCGGCAGAAGGAAACGTCACAGAGTGGGAGAAGGAAACGTCACAGAGTGGGAGAAGGAAACGTCACAGAGTGGGAGAAGGAAACGTCACAGAGTGGGAGAAGGAAACGTCACAGAGTGGGAGAAGGAAACGTCACAGAGAGGGAGAAGGAAACGTCACAGAGTGGGAGATGGAAACGTCACAGAGCGGGAGAAGGAAACAGAGAAGGAAACATCACAGAGTGGAAGAAGGAAACGTCACAGAGTGGGAGAAGGAAACGTCACAGAGAGGGAGAAGGAAACGTCACAGAGTGGGAGATGGAAACTTCACAGAGTGGGAGAAGGAAACGTCACAGAGTGGGAGATGGAAACGTCACAGAGCGGGAGAAGGAAACATCACACAGCGGGAGAAGGAAACGTCACAGAGCGGGAGAAGGAAACAGAGAAGGAAACGTCACAGAGTGGGAGAAGGAAACGTCACAGAGCGGGAGAAGGAAACGTCACAGAGCGGGAGAAGGAAACGTCACAGAGCGGGAGAAGGAAACGTCACACAGCGGGAGAAGGAAACGTCACAGAGCGGGAGAATGAAACGTCACACAGAGTGGGAGAAGGAAACGTTACAGAGTGGGAGATGGAAACATGACAGAGCGGGAGAAGGAAACAAAGAAGGAAACATCAAAGAGTGGGAGAAGGAAACGTCACAGAGCGGGAGAAGGAAACAGAGAAGGAAACATCAAAGAGTGGGAGAAGGAAACAGAGAAGGAAACGTCACAGAGTGGGAGAAGGAAACGTCACAGAGTGGGAGAAGGAAACGTCACAGAGCGGGAGAAGGAAACGTCACAGAGTGGGAGAAGGAAACGTTACAGAGAGGGAGAAGGAAACGTTACAGAGTGGGAGAAGGAAACGTCACAGAGTGGGAGAAGGAAACAGAGAAGGAAACATCAAAGAGTGGGAGAAGGAAACGTCACAGAGCGGGAGAAGGAAACGTCACAGAGCGGGAGAAGGAAACGTCACACAGCGGGAGAATGAAACGTCACACAGAGTGGGAGAAGGAAACGTTACAGAGTGGGAGATGGAAACATGACAGAGCGGGAGAAGGAAACAAAGAAGGAAACATCAAAGAGTGGGAGAAGGAAACGTCACAGAGCGGGAGAAGGAAACAGAGAAGGAAACATCAAAGAGTGGGAGAAGGAAACAGAGAAGGAAACGTCACAGAGTTGGAGAAGGAAACGTCACAGAGTGGGAGAAGGAAACGTCACAGAGCGGGAGAAGGAAACGTCACAGAGTGGGAGAAGGAAACGTTACAGAGAGGGAGAAGGAAACGTTACAGAGTGGGAGAAGGAAACGTTACAGAGTGGGAGAAGGAAACAGAAAAGGAAACATCAAAGAGTGGGAGAAGGAAACGTCACAGAGCGGGAGTAGGAAACGTCACAGAGTGGGAGAAGGAAACGTCACAGAGTGGGAGAAGGAAACATCACAGAGCGGCAGATGGAAACGTCACAGAGTGGGAGAAGGAAACGTCACAGAGTGGGAGAAGGAAACGTCACAGAGTGGGAGAAGGAAACGTCACAGAGTGGGAGAAGGAAACGTCACAGTGGGAGAAGGAAACGTCACAGAGTGGGAGAAGGAAACGTCACAGAGTGGGAGAAGGAAACGTCACAGAGAGGGAGAAGGAAACGTCACAGAGTGGGAGATGGAAACGTCACAGAGTGGGAGATGGAAACGTCACAGAGCGGGAGAAGGAAACGTCACAGAGTGGGAGATGGAAACGTCACAGAGCGGGAGAAGGAAACGTCACACAGCGGGAGAAGGAAACGTCACAGAGCGGGAGAAGGAAACAGAGAAGGAAACGTCACAGAGTGGGAGAAGGAAACGTCACAGAGAGGGAGATGGAAACGTCACAGAGTGGGAGAAGGAAACGTCACAGAGTGGGAGATGGAAACGTCACAGAGTGGGAGAAGGAAACGTCACAGAGTGGGAGATGGAAACGTCACAGAGCGGGAGAAGGAAACGTCACACAGCGGGAGAAGGAAACGTCACAGAGCGGGAGAAGGAAACGTCACACAGAGTGGGAGAAGGAAACATCACAGAGCGGGAGAAGGAAACAAAGAAGGAAACATCAAAGAGTGGGAGAAGGAAACGTCACAGAGCGGGAGAAGGAAACAGAGAAGGAAACATCAAGGAGTGGGAGAAGGAAACAGAGAAGGAAACGTCACAGAGTGGGAGAAGGAAACGTCACAGAGTGGGAGAAGGAAACGTTACAGAGAGGGAGAAGGAAACGTTACAGAGTGGGAGAAGGAAACGTTACAGAGTGGGAGAAGGAAATGTTACAGAGTTGGAGAAGGAAACAGAGAAGGAAACATCAAAGAGTGGGAGAAGGAAACTTTACAGAGCGGGAGTAGGAAACGTCACAGAGTGGGAGAAGGAAACGTCACAGAGTGGGAGAAGGAAACGTCACAGAGCGGGAGATGGAAACGTCACAGAGCGGGAGATGGAAACGTTACAGAGTGGGAGAAGGAAACGTCACAGAGTGGGAGAAGGAAACAGAGAAGGAAACATCAAAGAGTGGGAGAAGGAAACGTCACAGAGTGGGAGAAGGAAACAGAGAAGGAAACATCAAAGAGTGGGAGAAGGAAACGTCACAGAGCGGGAGAAGGAAACGTCACAGAGCGTGAGAAGGAAATGTGACAGAGCGGGAGATGGAAACGTCACAGAGTGGGAGAAGGAAATGTGACAGAGCGGGAGATGGAAACGTCACAGAGTGGGAGAAGGAAACGTCACAGAGTGCGAGAAGGAAACGTTACAGAGTGGGAGAAGGAAACGTTACAGAGTGCGAGAAGGAAACGTTACAGAGTGGGAGAAGGAAATGTCACAGAGTGCGAGAAGGAAACGTTACAGAGTGGGAGAAGGAAATGTTACAGAGTGGGAGAAGGAAACGTTACAGAGCGGGAGATGGAAACGTTACAGAGTGGGAGAAGGAAACGTCACAGAGTGGGAGAAGGAAATGTTACAGAGTGCGAGAAGGAAACGTTACAGAGTGGGAGAAGGAAACGTCACAGAGTGCGAGAAGGAAACGTTACAGAGTGGGAGAAGGAAACGTTACAGAGTGCGAGAAGGAAACGTTACATAGTGGGAGAAGGAAACGTCACAGAGTGCGAGAAGGAAACGTTACAGAGTGGGAGAAGGAAACGTTACAGAGTGGGAGAAGGAAACGTTACAGAGCGGGAGAAGGAAAGTCACAGAGTGGGAGAAAGTTCTCTGTCCTGTGTTGTATGAGATGCCCAACCAGTCACTCAGTCTATGAATCAGTCTGATGGTCGGTCACTTTTACCCGTGTTGAGCTTCTCAGATATCAACCACACGTGTAGGACAGATTGCTGCTGGTGAAGGAACCACAAAACATCAGCTTCCTTCAGCCGTACAACCAGACAAACAGTAAAGAGTCTTCAGGTGAGATGAGGAGCAGCACAGCTCTGAGTCGGGAGTTAAACCGCAAACCGTCCTCCATCTTCCTCCCCCGTCCTTCCTGCCTTTGTCTCCTCCGCCTGCAGGAAGCAAAAAAAGGAAAAACTTTCATCGATTCAGCTGTCAGCGGGAGTCAGAGAGAGGAAAGCAGAGGGAGGAATCTGTTCCTCCTCCTGAGTGTCTGAGGGAGGAATCTGTTCCTCCTCCTGAGTGTCTGAGGGAGGAATCTGTTCCTCCTCCTGAGTGTCTGAGGGAGAAATCTGTTCCTCCTTCTGAGTGTCTGAGGGAGGAATCTGTTCCTCCTTCTGTGTGTCTGAGGGAGAAATCTGTTCCTCCTCCTGAGTGTCTGAGGGAGGAATCTGTTCCTCCTTCTGTGTGTCTGAGGGAGGAATCTGTTCCTCCTTCTGAGTGTCTGAGGGAGAAATCTGTTCCTCCTTCTGAGTGTCTGAGGGAGGAATCTGTTCCTCCTCCTGTGTGTCTGAGGGAGGAATCTGTTCCTCCTTCTGTGTGTCTGAGGGAGGAATCTGTTCCTCCTCCTGAGTGTCTGAGGGAAGAATCTGTTCCTCCTTCTGAGTGTCTGAGGGAGGAATCTGTTCCTCCTCCTGTGTGTCTGAGGGAGGAATCTGTTCCTCCTCCTGATTGTCTGAGGGAGGAATCTGTTCCTCCTTCTGAGTGTCTGAGGGAGGAATCTGTTCCTCCTTCTGAGTGTCTGAGGGAGGAATCTGTTCCTCCTCCTGAGTGTCTGAGGGAGGAATCTGTTCCTCCTTCTGTGTGTCTGAGGGAGGAATCTGTTCCTCCTCCTGAGTGTCTGAGGGAGGAATCTGTTCCTCCTTCTGAGTGTCTGAGGGAGGAATCTGTTCCTCCTCCTGTGTGTCTGAGGGAGGAATCTGTTCCTCCTCCTGAGTGTCTGAGGGAGGAATCTGTTCCTCCTTCTGACTGTCTGAGGGAGGAATCTGTTCCTCCTTCTGTGTGTCTGAGGGAGGAATCTGTTCCTCCTTCTGAGTGTCTGAGGGAGGAATCTGTTCCTCCTTCTGTGTGTCTGAGGGAGGAATCTGTTCCTCCTCCTCTGTGTCTGAGGGAGGAATCTGTTCCTCCTCCTGTGTGTCTGAGGGAGGAATCTGTTCCTCCTCCTGAGTGTCTGAGGGAGGAATCTGTTCCTCCTTCTGTGTGTCTGAGGGAGGAATCTGTTCCTCCTCCTGAGTGTCTGAGGGAGGAATCTGTTCCTCCTTCTGAGTGTCTGAGGGAGGAATCTGTTCCTCCTTCTGTGTGTCTGAGGGAGGAATCTGTTCCTCCTTCTGACTGTCTGAGGGAGGAATCTGTTCCTCCTCCTGTGTGTCTGAGGGAGGAATCTGTTCCTCCTTCTGAGTGTCTGAGGGAGGAATCTGTTCCTCCTCCTGAGTGTCTGAGGGAGGAATCTGTTCCTCCTTCTGAGTGTCTGAGGGAGGAATCTGTTCCTCCTCCTGACTGTCTGAGGGAGGAATCTGTTCCTCCTTCTGTGTGTCTGAGGGAGGAATCTGTTCCTCCTCCTGAGTGTCTGAGGGAGGAATCTGTTCCTCCTTCTGAGTGTCTGAGGGAGGAATCTGTTCCTCCTCCTGAGTGTCTGAGGGAGGAATCTGTTCCTCCTCCTGTGTGTCTGAGGGAGGAATCTGTTCCTCCCTCAGACACACAGAAGGAGGAATCTGTTCCTCCTTCTGTGTGTCTGAGGGAGGAATCTGTTCCTCCTTCTGTGTGTCTGAGGGAGGAATCTGTTCCTCCTCCTGAGTGTCTGAGGGAGGAATCTGTTCCTCCTTCTGAGTGTCTGAGGGAGGAATCTGTTCCTCCTCCTGTGTGTCTGAGGGAGGAATCTGTTCCTCCTTCTGAGTGTCTGAGGGAGGAATCTGTTCCTCCTCCTGAGTGTCTGAGGGAGGAATCTGTTCCTCCTTCTGTGTGTCTGAGGGAGGAATCTGTTCCTCCTTCTTTGTGTCTGAGGGAGCAATCTGTTCCTCCTTCTTTGTGTCTGAGGGAGCAATCTGTTCCTCCTCCTGTGTGTCTGAGGGAGGAATCTGTTCCTCCTCCTGAGTGTCTGAGGGAGGAATCTGTTCCTCCTCCTGAGTGTCTGAGGGAGGAATCTGTTCCTCCTCCTGAGTGTCTGAGGGAGGAATCTGTTCCTCCTTCTGAGTGTCTGAGGGAGGAATCTGTTCCTCCTCCTGTGTGTCTGAGGGAGGAATCTGTTCCTCCTTCTGAGTGTCTGAGGGAGGAATCTGTTCCTCCTCCTGAGTGTCTGAGGGAGGAATCTGTTCCTCCTTCTGAGTGTCTGAGGGAGGAATCTGTTCCTCCTCCTGTGTGTCTGAGGGAGGAATCTGTTCCACCTCCTCTGTGTCTGAGGGAGGAATCTGTTCCACCTTCTGTGTGTCTGAGGGAGGAATCTGTTCCTCCTCCTGTGTGTCTGAGGGAGGAATCTGTTCCTCCTCCTGTGTGTCTGAGGGAGGAATCTGTTCCTCCTCCTGAGTGTCTGAGGGAGGAATCTGTTCCTCCTTCTGAGTGTCTGAGGGAGGAATCTGTTCCTCCTCCTGTGTGTCTGAGGGAGGAATCTGTTCCTCCTCCTGTGTGTCTGAGGGAGGAATCTGTTCCTCCTCCTGAGTGTCTGAGGGAGGAATCTGTTCCTCCTCCTGAGTGTCTGAGGGAGGAATCTGTTCCTCCTCCTGAGTGTCTGAGGGAGGAATCTGTTCCTCCTCCTGAGTGTCTGAGGGAGGAATCTGTTCCTCCTTCTGAGTGTCTGAGGGAGGAATCTGTTCCTCCTCCTGTGTGTCTGAGGGAGGAATCTGTTCCTCCTTCTGAGTGTCTGAGGGAGGAATCTGTTCCTCCTTCTGTGTGTCTGAGGGAGGAATCTGTTCCTCCTCCTGACTGTCTGAGGGAGGAATCTGTTCCTCCTTCTGTGTGTCTGAGGGAGGAATCTGTTCCTCCTCCTGAGTGTCTGAGGGAGGAATCTGTTCCTCCTCCTGTGTGTCTGAGGGAGGAATCTGTTCCTCCTCCTGAGTGTCTGAGGGAGGAATCTGTTCCTCCTTCTGAGTGTCTGAGGGAGGAATCTGTTCCTCCTCCTCTGTGTCTGAGGGAGGAATCTGTTCCTCCTTCTGAGTGTCTGAGGGAGGAATCTGTTCCTCCTCCTCTGTGTCAGAGGGAGGAATCTGTTCCTCCTCCTGAGTGTCTGAGGGAGGAATCTGTTCCTCCTTCTGAGTGTCTGAGGGAGGAATCTGTTCCTCCTTCTGAGTGTCTGAGGGAGGAATCTGTTCCTCCTTCTGAGTGTCCGAGGGAGGAATCTGTTCCTCCTCCTGACTGTCTGAGGGAGGAATCTGTTCCTCCTCCTGAGTGTCTGAGGGAGGAATCTGTTCCTCCTCCTGTGTGTCTGAGGGAGGAATCTGTTCCTCCTTCTGAGTGTCTGAGGGAGGAATCTGTTCCTCCTCCTGTGTGTCTGAGGGAGGAATCTGTTCCTCCTTCTGAGTGTCTGAGGGAGGAATCTGTTCCTCCTCCTGTGTGTCTGAGGGAGGAATCTGTTCCTCCTTCTGAGTGTCTGAGGGAGGAATCTGTTCCTCCTTCTGAGTGTCTGAGGGAGGAATCTGTTCCTCCTCCTGTGTGTCTGAGGGAGGAATCTGTTCCTCCTTCTGAGTGTCTGAGGGAGGAATCTGTTCCTCCTTCTGAGTGTCTGAGGGAGGAATCTGTTCCTCCTCCTGTGTGTCTGAGGGAGGAATCTGTTCCTCCTCCTGAGTGTCTTAGGGAGGAATCTGTTCCTCCTCCTGAGTGTCTGAGGGAGGAATCTGTTCCTCCTCCTGAGTGTCTGAGGGAGGAATCTGTTCCTCCTCCTGAGTGTCTGAGGGAGGAATCTGTTCCTCCTCCTGTGTGTCTGAGGGAGGAATCTGTTCCTCCTTCTGAGTGTCTGAGGGAGGAATCTGTTCCTCCTCCTGAGTGTCTGAGGGAGGAATCTGTTCCTCCTCCTGTGTGTCTGAGGGAGGAATCTGTTCCTCCTCCTGTGTGTCTGAGGGAGGAATCTGTTCCTCCTTCTGAGTGTCTGAGGGAGGAATCTGTTCCTCCTCCTGAGTGTCTGAGGGAGGAATCTGTTCCTCCTCCTGAGTGTCTGAGGGAGGAATCTGTTCCTCCTCCTGAGTGTCTGAGGGAGGAATCTGTTCCTCCTCCTGTGTGTCTGAGGGAGGAATCTGTTCCTCCTCCTGTGTGTCTGAGGGAGGAATCTGTTCCTCCTTCTGTGTGTCTGAGGGAGGAATCTGTTCCTCCTTCTGAGTGTCTGAGGGAGGAATCTGTTCCTCCTTCTGAGTGTCTGAGGGAGGAATCTGTTCCTCCTCCTCTGTGTCTGAGGGAGTAATCTGTTCCTCCTTCTGAGTGTCTGAGGGAGGAATCTGTTCCTCCTCCTCTGTGTCTGAGGGAGGAATCTGTTCCTCCTTCTGAGTGTCTGAGGGAGGAATCTGTTCCTCCTTCTGAGTGTCTGAGGGAGGAATCTGTTCCTCCTCCTGAGTGTCTGAGGGAGGAATCTGTTCCTCCTCCTCTGTGTCAGAGGGAGGAATCTGTTCCTCCTTCTGTGTGTCTGAGGGAGGAATCTGTTCCTCCTCCTGAGTGTCTGAGGGAGGAATCTGTTCCTCCTTCTGAGTGTCTGAGGGAGGAATCTGTTCCTCCTCCTCTGTGTCAGAGGGAGGAATCTGTTCCTCCTTCTGAGTGTCTGAGGGAGGAATCTGTTCCTCCTCCTCTGTGTCAGAGGGAGGAATCTGTTCCTCCTCCTGAGTGTCTGAGGGAGGAATCTGTTCCTCCTTCTGAGTGTCCGAGGGAGGAATCTGTTCCTCCTTCTGAGTGTCTGAGGGAGGAATCTGTTCCTCCTTCTGAGTGTCTGAGGGAGGAATCTGTTCCTCCTTCTGAGTGTCTGAGGGAGGAATCTGTTCCTCCTTCTGTGTGTCTGAGGGAGGAATCTGTTCCTCCTCCTGTGTGTCTGAGGGAGGAATCTGTTCCTCCTCCTGTGTGTCTGAGGGAGGAATCTGTTCCTCTTCCTGAGTGTCTGAGGGAGGAATCTGTTCCTCCTTCTGAGTGTCTGAGGGAGGAATCTGTTCCTCCTCCTGAGTGTCTGAGGGAGGAATCTGTTCCTCCTCCTGAGTGTCTGAGGGAGGAATCTGTTCCTCCTCCTGTGTGTCTGAGGGAGGAATCTGTTCCTCCTTCTGAGTGTCTGAGGGAGGAATCTGTTCCTCCTCCTGTGTGTCTGAGGGAGGAATCTGTTCCTCCTCCTGAGTGTCTGAGGGAGGAATCTGTTCCTCCTTCTGAGTGTCTGAGGGAGGAATCTGTTCCTCCTTCTGAGTGTCTGAGGGAGGAATCTGTTCCTCCTCCTGAGTGTCTGAGGGAGGAATCTGTTCCTCCTTCTGTGTGTCTGAGGGAGGAATCTGTTCCTCCTTCTGAGTGTCTGAGGGAGGAATCTGTTCCTCCTCCTGAGTGTCTGAGGGAGGAATCTGTTCCTCCTTCTGTGTGTCTGAGGGAGGAATCTGTTCCTCCTTCTGAGTGTCTGAGGGAGGAATCTGTTCCTCCTCCTGAGTGTCTGAGGGAGGAATCTGTTCCTCCTTCTGTGTGTCTGAGGGAGGAATCTGTTCCTCCTTCTGTGTGTCTGAGGGAGGAATCTGTTCCTCCTCCTCTGTGTCTGAGGGAGGAATCTGTTCCTCCTTCTGAGTGTCTGAGGGAGGAATCTGTTCCTCCTTCTGAGTGTCTGAGGGAGGAATCTGTTCCTCCTCCTGAGTGTCTGAGGGAGGAATCTGTTCCTCCTTCTGAGTGTCTGAGGGAGGAATCTGTTCCTCCTTCTGAGTGTCCGAGGGAGGAATCTGTTCCTCCTCCTGACTGTCTGAGGGAGGAATCTGTTCCTCCTTCTGAGTGTCTGAGGGAGGAATCTGTTCCTCCTTCTGTGTGTCTGAGGGAGGAATCTGTTCCTCCTTCTGAGTGTCCGAGGGAGGAATCTGTTCCTCCTCCTGACTGTCTGAGGGAGGAATCTGTTCCTCCTCCTGTGTGTCTGAGGGAGGAATCTGTTCCTCCTCCTGAGTGTCTGAGGGAGGAATCTGTTCCTCCTTCCGTGTGTCTGAGGGAGGAATCTGTTCCTCCTCCTGAGTGTCTGAGGGAGGAATCTGTTCCTCCTTCTGTGTGTCTGAGGGAGGAATCTGTTCCTCCTCCTGAGTGTCTGAGGGAGGAATCTGTTCCTCCTCCTGTGTGTCTGAGGGAGGAATCTGTTCCTCCTTCTGAGTGTCTGAGGGAGGAATCTGTTCCTCCTTCTGAGTGTCTGAGGGAGGAATCTGTTCCTCCTTCTGTGTGTCTGAGGGAGGAATCTGTTCCTCCTCCTGAGTGTGTGAGGGAGGAATCTGTTCCTCCTTCTGTGTGTCTGAGGGAGGAATCTGTTCCTCCTCCTGAGTGTCTGAGGGAGGAATCTGTTCCTCCTCCTGTGTTTCTGAGGGAGGAATCTGTTCCTCCTTCTGAGTGTCTGAGGGAGGAATCTGTTCCTCCTCCTGTGTGTCTGAGGGAGGAATCTGTTCCTCCTCCTGTGTGTCTGAGGGAGGAATCTGTTCCTCCTCCTGTGTTTCTGAGGGAGGAATCTGTTCCTCCTCCTGACTGTCTGAGGGAGGAATCTGTTCCTCCTCCTGAGTGTCTGAGGGAGGAATCTGTTCCTCCTCCTGACTGTCTGAGGGAGGAATCTGTTCCTCCTCCTGTGTGTCTGAGGGAGGAATCTGTTCCTCCTTCTGAGTGTCCGAGGGAGGAATCTGTTCCTCCTCCTGACTGTCTGAGGGAGGAATCTGTTCCTCCTCCTGTGTGTCTGAGGGAGGAATCTGTTCCTCCTTCTGTGTGTCTGAGGGAGGAATCTGTTCCTCCTCCTGAGTGTCTGAGGGAGGAATCTGTTCCTCCTTCTGTGTGTCTGAGGGAGGAATCTGTTCCTCCTCCTGAGTGTCTGAGGGAGGAATCTGTTCCTCCTTCTGTGTGTCTGAGGGAGGAATCTGTTCCTCCTTCTGAGTGTCTGAGGGAGGAATCTGTTCCTCCTTCTGAGTGTCTGAGGGAGGAATCTGATCCTCCTCCTCTGTGTCTGAGGGAGGAATCTGTTCCTCCTCCTGAGTGTCTGAGGGAGGAATCTGTTCCTCCTCCTCTGTGTCAGAGGGAGGAATCTGTTCCTCCTTCTGAGTGTCTGAGGGAGGAATCTGTTCCTCCTTCTGAGTGTCCGAGGGAGGAATCTGTTCCTCCTCCTGACTGTCTGAGGGAGGAATCTGTTCCTCCTCCTGTGTGTCTGAGGGAGGAATCTGTTCCTCCTTCTGAGTGTCTGAGGGAGGAATCTGTTCCTCCTCCTGTGTGTCTGAGGGAGGAATCTGTTCCTCCTTCTGAGTGTCTGAGAGAGGAATCTGTTCCTCCTCCTGTGTGTCTGAGGGAGGAATCTGTTCCTCCTCCTGAGTGTCTGAGGGAGGAATCTGTTCCTCCTCCTGAGTGTCTGAGGGAGGAATCTGTTCCTCCTCCTCTGTGTCAGAGGGAGGAATCTGTTCCTCCTCCTGTGTGTCTGAGGGAGGAATCTGTTCCTCCTTCTGAGTGTCTGAGGGAGGAATCTGTTCCTCCTTCTGAGTGTCTGAGGGAGGAATCTGTTCCTCCTTCTGAGTGTCTGAGGGAGGAATCTGTTCCTCCTTCTGAGTGTCTGAGGGAGGAATCTGTTCCTCCTTCTGTGTGTCTGAGGGAGGAATCTGTTCCTCCTTCTGAGTGTCTGAGGGAGGAATCTGTTCCTCCTTCTGAGTGTCTGAGGGAGGAATCTGTTCCTCCTTCTGTGTGTCTGAGGGAGGAATCTGTTCCTCCTCCTTTGTGTCTGAGGGAGGAATCTGTTCCTCCTCCTGAGTGTCTGAGGGAGGAATCTGTTCCTCCTCCTGTGTGTCTGAGGGAGGAATCTGTTCCTCCTCCTGAGTGTCTTAGGGAGGAATCTGTTCCTCCTCCTGTGTTTCTGAGGGAGGAATCTGTTCCTCCTTCTGAGTGTCTGAGGGAGGAATCTGTTCCTCCTCCTGAGTGTCTGAGGGAGGAATCTGTTCCTCCTTCTGAGTGTCTGAGGGAGGAATCTGTTCCTCCTTCTGAGTGTCTGAGGGAGGAATCTGTTCCTCCTCCTGTGTGTCTGAGGGAGGAATCTGTTCCTCCTCCTGAGTGTCTGAGGGAGGAATCTGTTCCTCCTTCTGAGTGTCTGAGGGAGGAATCTGTTCCTCCTTCTGTGTTTCTGAGGGAGGAATCTGTTCCTCCTCCTGTGTGTCTGAGGGAGGAATCTGTTCCTCCTCCTGAGTGTCTGAGGGAGGAATCTGTTCCTCCTCCTGAGTGTCTGAGGGAGGAATCTGTTCCTCCTTCTGAGTGTCTGAGGGAGGAATCTGTTCCTCCTTCTGAGTGTCTGAGGGAGGAATCTGTTCCTCCTCCTGTGTGTCTGAGGGAGGAATCTGTTCCTCCTTCTGTGTGTCTGAGGGAGGAATCTGTTCCTCCTCCTGAGTGTCTGAGGGAGGAATCTGTTCCTCCTCCTGTGTGTCTGAGGGAGGAATCTGTTCCTCCTTCTGAGTGTCTGAGGGAGGAATCTGTTCCTCCTTCTGTGTGTCTGAGGGAGGAATCTGTTCCTCCTTCTGAGTGTCTGAGGGAGGAATCTGTTCCTCCTCCTGAGTGTCTGAGGGAGGAATCTGTTCCTCCTTCTGAGTGTCTGAGGGAGGAATCTGTTCCTCCTTCTGAGTGTCTGAGGGAGGAATCTGTTCCTCCTTCTGAGTGTTTGAGGGAGGAATCTGTTCCTCCTTCTGAGTGTCTGAGGGAGGAATCTGTTCCTCCTTCTGTGTGTCTGAGGGAGGAATCTGTTCCTCCTCCTGAGTGTCTGAGGGAGGAATCTGTTCCTCCTTCTGAGTGTCTGAGGGAGGAATCTGTTCCTCCTTCTGAGTGTTTGAGGGAGGAATCTGTTCCTCCTTCTGAGTGTCTGAGGGAGGAATCTGTTCCTCCTTCTGTGTGTCTGAGGGAGGAATCTGTTCCTCCTTCTGAGTGTCTGAGGGAGGAATCTGTTCCTCTTCCTGTGTTTCTGAGGGAGGAATCTGTTCCTCCTTCTGAGTGTCTGAGGGAGGAATCTGTTCCTCCTCCTGTGTGTCTGAGGGAGGAATCTGTTCCTCCTCCTGTGTGTCTGAGGGAGGAATCTGTTCCTCCTTCTGAGTGTCTGAGGGAGGAATCTGTTCCTCCTCCTGTGTGTCTGAGGGAGGAATCTGTTCCTCCTTCTGAGTGTCTGAGGGAGGAATCTGTTCCTCCTTCTGAGTGTCTGAGGGAGGAATCTGTTCCTCCTTCTGAGTGTCTGAGGGAGGAATCTGTTCCTCCTTCTGAGTGTCTGAGGGAGGAATCTGTTCCTCCTCCTGAGTGTCTGAGGGAGGAATCTGTTCCTCCTCCTCTGTGTCAGAGGGAGGAATCTGTTCCTCCTTCTGAGTGTCTGAGGGAGGAATCTGTTCCTCCTTCTGAGTGTCCGAGGGAGGAATCTGTTCCTCCTCCTGACTGTCTGAGGGAGGAATCTGTTCCTCCTCCTGTGTGTCTGAGGGAGGAATCTGTTCCTCCTCCTGTGTGTCTGAGGGAGGAATCTGTTCCTCCTCCTGTGTGTCTGAGGGAGGAATCTGTTCCTCCTCCTGTGTGTCTGAGGGAGGAATCTGTTCCTCCTTCTGTGTGTCTGAGGGAGGAATCTGTTCCTCCTCCTGAGTGTCTGAGGGAGGAATCTGTTCCTCCTTTTGTGTGTCTGAGGGAGGAATCTGTTCCTCCTTCTGTGTGTCTGAGGGAGGAATCTGTTCCTCCTCCTGAGTGTCTGAGGGAGGAATCTGTTCCTCCTTTTGTGTGTCTGAGGGAGGAATCTGTTCCTCCTTCTGTGTGTCTGAGGGAGGAATCTGTTCCTCCTCCTGAGTGTCTGAGGGAGGAATCTGTTCCTCCTCCTGAGTGTCTGAGGGAGGAATCTGTTCCTCCTCCTGAGTGTCTGAGGGAGGAATCTGTTCCTCCTCCTGACTGTCTGAGGGAGGAATCTGTTCCTCCTCCTGTGTTTCTTAGGGAGGAATCTGTTCCTCCTTCTGAGTGTCTGAGGGAGGAATCTGTTCCTCCTCCTGAGTGTCTGAGGGAGGAATCTGTTCCTCCTCCTGTGTTTCTTAGGGAGGAATCTGTTCCTCCTTCTGAGTGTCTGAGGGAGGAATCTGTTCCTCCTCCTGAGTGTCTGAGGGAGGAATCTGTTCCTCCTTCTGAGTGTCTGAGGGAGGAATCTGTTCCTCCTTCTGTGTGTCTGAGGGAGGAATCTGTTCCTCCTTCTGAGTGTCTGAGGGAGGAATCTGTTCCTCCTTCTGAGTGTCTGAGGGAGGAATCTGTTCCTCCTCCTGAGTGTCTGAGGGAGGAATCTGTTCCTCCTCCTGTGTTTCTTAGGGAGGAATCTGTTCCTCCTTCTGAGTGTCTGAGGGAGGAATCTGTTCCTCCTCCTGAGTGTCTGAGGGAGGAATCTGTTCCTCCTCCTGTGTTTCTTAGGGAGGAATCTGTTCCTCCTTCTGAGTGTCTGAGGGAGGAATCTGTTCCTCCTCCTGTGTTTCTGAGGGAGGAATCTGTTCCTCCTCCTGTGTGTCTGAGGGAGGAATCTGTTCCTCCTCCTGTGTTTCTGAGGGAGGAATCTGTTCCTCCTTCTGAGTGTCTGAGGGAGGAATCTGTTCCTCCTCCTGTGTGTCTGAGGGAGGAATCTGTTCCTCCTTCTGTGTGTCTGAGGGTGGAATCTGTTCCTCCTTCTGTGTGTCTGAGGGAGGAATCTGTTCCTCCTCCTGAGTGTCTGAGGGAGGAATCTGTTCCTCCTCCTCTGTGTCAGAGGGAGGAATCTGTTCCTCCTTCTGAGTGTCTGAGGGAGGAATCTGTTCCTCCTTCTGAGTGTCCGAGGGAGGAATCTGTTCCTCCTCCTGACTGTCTGAGGGAGGAATCTGTTCCTCCTCCTGTGTGTCTGAGGGAGGAATCTGTTCCTCCTCCTGTGTGTCTGAGGGAGGAATCTGTTCCTCCTCCTGTGTGTCTGAGGGAGGAATCTGTTCCTCCTTCTGTGTGTCTGAGGGAGGAATCTGTTCCTCCTCCTGAGTGTCTGAGGGAGGAATCTGTTCCTCCTTTTGTGTGTCTGAGGGAGGAATCTGTTCCTCCTTCTGTGTGTCTGAGGGAGGAATCTGTTCCTCCTCCTGAGTGTCTGAGGGAGGAATCTGTTCCTCCTTTTGTGTGTCTGAGGGAGGAATCTGTTCCTCCTTCTGTGTGTCTGAGGGAGGAATCTGTTCCTCCTCCTGAGTGTCTGAGGGAGGAATCTGTTCCTCCTCCTGAGTGTCTGAGGGAGGAATCTGTTCCTCCTCCTGAGTGTCTGAGGGAGGAATCTGTTCCTCCTCCTGTGTTTCTTAGGGAGGAATCTGTTCTCCTTCTGAGTGTCTGAGGGAGGAATCTGTTCCTCCTCCTGAGTGTCTGAGGGAGGAATCTGTTCCTCCTCCTGTGTTTCTTAGGGAGGAATCTGTTCCTCCTTCTGAGTGTCTGAGGGAGGAATCTGTTCCTCCTCCTGAGTGTCTGAGGGAGGAATCTGTTCCTCCTTCTGAGTGTCTGAGGGAGGAATCTGTTCCTCCTTCTGTGTGCTGAGGGAGGAATCTGTTCCTCCTTCTGAGTGTCTGAGGGAGGAATCTGTTCCTCCTTCTGAGTGTCTGAGGAGGAATCTGTCCTCCTCCTGAGTGTCTGAGGGAGGAATCTGTTCCTCCTCCTGTGTTTCTTAGGGAGGAATCTGTTCCTCCTTCTGAGTGTCTGAGGGAGGAATCTGTTCCTCCTCTGAGTGTCTGAGGGAGGAATCTGTTCCTCCTCCTGTGTTTCTGAGGGAGGAATCTGTTCCTCCTTCTGAGTGTCTGAGGGAGGAAATCTGTTCCTCCTCCTGTGTTTCTGAGGGAGGAATCTGTTCCTCCTCCTGTGTGTCTGAGGGAGGAATCTGTTCTCCTCCTGTGTTTCTGAGGGAGGAATCTGTTCCCTCCTTCTGAGTGTCTGAGGGAGGAATCTGTTCCTCCTCCTGTGTGTCTGAGGGAGGAATCTGTCCTCCTTCTGAGTGTCTGAGGGAGGAATCTGTTCCTCCTCTGAGTGTCTGAGGGAGGAATCTGTTCCTCCTCCTGAGTGTCTGAGGGAGGAATCTGTTCCTCCTCCTGAGTGTCTGAGGGAGGAATCTGTTCCTCCTCCTGAGTGTCTGAGGGAGGAATCTGTTCCTCCTTCTGAGTGTCTGAGGGGAGGAATCTGTTCCTCCTTCTGAGTGTCTGAGGAGGAATCTGTTCCTCCTTCTGAGTGTCTGAGGGAGGAATCTGTTCCTCCTTCTGTGTGTCTGAGGGAGGAATCTGTTCCTCCTCCTGTGTGTCTGAGGGAGGAATCTGTTCCTCCTTCTGTGTGTCTGAGGGAGGAATCTGTTCCTCCTCCTGTGTTCTGAGGGAGAATCTGTTCCTCTTCTGTGTGTCTGAGGGAGGAATCTGTTCCTCCTTCTGAGTGTCTGAGGGAGGAATCTGTTCCTCCTTCTGAGTGTCTGAGGAGGAATCTGTTCCTCCTCCTGAGTGTCTGAGGGAGGAATCTGTTCCTCCTCCTGTGTTTCTGAGGGAGGAATCTGTTCCTCCTTCTGAGGTGTCTGAGGGAGGAATCTGTTCCTCCTTCTGAGTGTCTGAGGGAGGAATCTGTTCCTCCTCCTGTGTTTCTGAGGGAGGAATCTGTTCCTCCTTCTGTGTGTCTGAGGGAGGAATCTGTTCCTCTTCTGAGTGTCTGAGGGAGGAATCTGTTCCTCCTCCTGTGTTTCTGAGGAGGAATCTGTTCCTCCTTCTGTGTGTCTGAGGGAGGAATCTGTTCCTCCTCTGAGTGTCTGAGGGAGGAATCTGTTCCTCCTCCTGTGTTTCTGAGGGAGGAATCTGTTCCTCCTCCTGAGTGTCTGAGGGAGGAATCTGTTCCACCTTCTGGTGTGTCTGAGGGAGGAATCTGTTCCTCCTCCTGAGTGTCTGAGGGAGGAATCTGTTCCTCCTTCTGATGTGTCTGAGGGAGGAATCTGTTCCTCCTCCTGAGTGTCTCAGGGAGGAATCTGTTCTCCTTCTGAGTGTCTGAGGGAGGAATCTGTTCCTCCTCCTGTGTGTCTGAGGGAGGAATCTGTTCCTCCTCCTGTGTGTCTGAGGGAGGAATCTGTTCCTCCTTCTGTGTGTCTGAGGGAGGAATCTGTTCCTCCTCCTGTGTGTCTGAGGGAGGAATCTGTTCCTCTTCTGTGTGTCTGAGGAGGAATCTGTTCCTCCTCCTGAGTGTCTGAGGGAGGAATCTGTTCCTCCTTCTGTGTGTCTGAGGGAGGAATCTGTTCCTCCTCCTGAGTGTCTGAGGGAGGAATCTGTTCCTCCTCCTGAGTGTCTGAGGGAGGAATCTGTTCCTCCTTCTGAGTGTCTGAGGGAGGAATCTGTTCCTCCTTCTGAGTGTCTGAGGGAGGAATCTGATCCTCCTCCTCTGTGTCAGAGGGAGGAATCTGTTCCTCCTTCTGAGTGTCTGAGGGAGGAATCTGTTCCTCCTTCTGAGTGTCCGAGGGAGGAATCTGTTCCTCCTCCTGACTGTCTGAGGGAGGAATCTGTTTCCTCCTCCTGTGTGTCTGAGGGAGGAATCTGTTCCTCCTTCTGAGTGTCTGAGGAGGAATCTGTTCCTCCTCCTGTGTGTCTGAGGGAGGAATCTGTTCCTCCTTCTGAGTGTCTGAGGGGAGGAATCTGTTCCTCCTTCTGAGTGTCTGAGGGAGGAATCTGTTCCTCCTCCTGAGTGTCTGAGGAGGAATCTGTTCCTCCTTCTGAGTGTCTGAGGGAGGAATCTGTTCCTCCTTCTGAGTGTCTGAGGGAGGAATCTGTTCCTCCTTCTGAGTGTCTGAGGGAGGAATCTGTTCCTCCTTCTGAGTGTCCGAGGGAGGAATCTGTTCCTCCTCCTGACTGTCTGAGGGAGGAATCTGTTCCTCCTCCTGTGTGTCTGAGGGAGGAATCTGTTCCTCCTTCTGAGTGTCTGAGGGAGGAATCTGTTCCTCCTCCTGTGTGTCTGAGGGAGGAATCTGTTCCTCCTTCTGAGTGTCTGAGGGAGGAATCTGTTCCTCCTTCTGAGTGTCTGAGGGAGGAATCTGTTCCTCCTCCTGAGTGTCTGAGGGAGGAATCTGTTCCTCCTTCTGAGTGTCTGAGGGAGGAATCTGTTCCTCCTTCTGAGTGTCTTGAGGGAGGAATCTGTTCCTCCTCCTGAGTGTCTGAGGGAGAATCTGTTCCTCCTCCTGACTGTCTGAGGGAGGAATCTGTTTCCTCCTCCTGAGTGTCTGAGGGAGGAATCTGTTCCTCCTTCTGTGTGTCTGAGGGAGGAATCTGTTCCTCCTCCTGAGTGTCTGAGGAGGAATCTGTTCCTCCTTCTGAGTGTCTGAGGGAGGAATCTGTTCCTCCTTCTGTGTGTCTGAGGGAGGAATCTGTTCCTCTTCTGAGTGTCTGAGGGAGGAATCTGTTCCTCCTTCTGAGTGTCTGAGGGAGAATCTGTTCCTCCTTCTGTGTGTCTGAGGGAGGGAATCTGTTCCTCCTCCTGAGTGTCTGAGGGAGGAATCTGTTCCTCCTTCTGAGTGTCTGAGGAGGAATCTGTTCCTCCTTCTGAGTGTCTGAGGGAGGAATCTGTTCCTCCTTCTGAGTGTCTGAGGGAGGAATCTGTTCCTCCTTCTGAGTGTCTGAGGGAGGAATCTGTTCCTCCTTCTGAGTGTCCGAGGGAGGAATCTGTTCCTCCTCCTGACTGTCTGAGGGAGGAATCTGTTCCTCCTCCTGTGTGTCTGAGGGAGGAATCTGTTCCTCCTTCTGAGTGTCTGAGGAGGAATCTGTTCCTCCTCCTGTGTGTCTGAGGGAGGAATCTGTTCCTCCTTCTGAGTGTCTGAGGGAGGAATCTGTTCCTCCTTCTGAGTGTCTGAGGGAGGAATCTGTTCCTCCTCCTGAGTGTCTGAGGGAGGAATCTGTTCCTCCTTCTGAGTGTCTGAGGGAGGAATCTGTTCCTCCTTCTGAGTGTCTGAGGGAGGAATCTGTTCCTCCTTCTGAGTGTCTGAGGGAGGAATCTGTTCCTCCTTCTGTGTGTCTGAGGGAGGAATCTGTTCCTCCTCCTGAGTGTCTGAGGGAGGAATCTGTTCCTCCTCCTGACTGTCTGAGGAGGAATCTGTTCCTCCTCCTGTGTGTCTGAGGGAGGAATCTGTTCCTCCTCTGAGTGTCTGAGGGAGGAATCTGTTCCTCCTTCTGAGTGTCTGAGGGAGAATCTGTTCCTCCTCCTGTGTGTCTGAGGAGGAATCTGTTCCTCCTCTGAGTGTCTGAGGGAGGAATCTGTCCTCCTTCTGAGTGTCTGAGGGAGGAATCTGTTTCCTCCTTCTGAGTGTCTGAGGGAGGAATCTGTTCCTCCTCCTGAGCTGTCTGAGGGAGGAATCTGTTCCTCCTCCTGAGTGTCTGAGGGAGGAATCTGTTCCTCCTCTGTGTGTCTGAGGAGGAATCTGTTCCTCCTCCTGAGTGTCTGAGGAGGAATCTGTTCCTCCTTCTGAGTGTCTGAGGGAGGAATCTGTTCCTCCTCCTGGGTGTCTGAGGGAGGAATCTGTTCCTCCTTCTGTGTGTCTGAGGGAGGAATCTGTTCCTCCTCTGAGTGTCTGAGGGAGGATCTGTTCCTCCTTCTGAGTGTCTGAGGAGAATCTGTTCCTCCTTCTGATGTGTCTGAGGAGGAATCTGTTCCTCCTCCTGAGTGTCTGAGGGAGGAATCTGTTCCTCCTCCTGAGTGTCTGAGGGAGGAATCTGTTCCTCCTTCTGAGTGTCTGAGGGAGGAATCTGTTCCTCCTCCTGAGTGTCTGAGGGAGGAATCTGTTCTCCTTCTGAGTGTCTGAGGGAGGAATCTGTTCCTCCTCCTGAGTGTCTGAGGGAGGAATCTGTTCCTCCTCTGTGTGTCTGAGGGAGGAATCTGTTCCTCCTTCTGAGTGTCTGAGGGAGGAATCTGTTCCTCCTCCTGAGTGTCTGAGGGAGGAATCTGTTCCTCCTCCTGAGTGTCTGAGGGAGTAATCTGTTCCTCCTTCTGAGTGTCTGAGGAGGAATCTGTTCCTCCTCCTGTGTGTCTGAGGAGGAATCCGTTCCTCCTCCTGAGTGTCTGAGGGAGGAATCTGTTCCTCCTTCTGTGTGTCTGAGGGAGGAATCTGTTCCTCCTCCTGAGTGTCTGAGGGAGGAATCTGTTCCTCCCTTCTGAGTGTCCTGAGGGAGGAATCCGTTCCTCCTCCTGTGTGTCTGAGGGAGGAATCTGTTCCTCTTCTGAGTGTCTGAAGGAGGAATCTGTTCCTCTTCTGTGTGTCTGAGGGAGGAATCTGTCCTCCTCCTGTGTGTCTGAGGGAGGAATCTGTTCCTCCTCTGTGTGTCTGAGGGAGGAATCTGTTCCTCCTCCTGAGTGTCTGAGGAGGAATCTGTTCCTCCTCCTGAGTGTCTGAGGGAGGAATCTGTTCCTCCTGTGTGTCTGAGGGAGGAATCTGTTCCTCCTCCTGAGTGTCTGAGGAGGAATCTGTTCTCCTCTCAGTGTCTGAGGGAGGAATCTGTTCCTCTCTGACTGTCTGAGGGAGGAATCTGTTCCTCCTTCTGTGTGTCCTGAGGGAGGAATCTGTTCCTCCTTCCTGAGTGTCTGAGGGAGGAATCTGTTTCCTCCTTCTGAGTGTCTGAGGGAGAATCTGTTCCTCCTCCTGTGTGTCTGAGGGAGGAATCTGTTTCCTCCTCTGTGTGTCTGAGGGAGGAATCTGTTCCTCCTCCTGTGTGTCTGAGGGAGGAATCTGTTCCTCCTCCTGTGTGTCTGAGGGAGGAATAGTTCTCCTCCTGGTGTCTGAGGAGGAATCTGTTCCTCCTCCTGAGTGTCTGAGGGAGGAATCTGTTCCTCCTTCTGTGTGTCTGAGGGAGGAATCTGTTCCTCCTTCTGTGTGTCTGAGGGAGGAATCTGTTCCTCCTTCTGTGTGTCTGAGGGAGGAATCTGTTCCTCCTTCTGAGTGTCTGAGGGAGGAATCTGTTCCTCCTTCTGAGTGTCTGAGGGAGGAATCTGTTCCTCCTCCTGAGGAGAATCTGTCTCCTCCCTGTGTGTCTGAGGGAGGAATCTGTTCCTCCTTCCTGATGTGTCTGAGGGAGGAATCTGTTCCTCCTTCTGAGTGTCTGAGGAGAATCTGTTCCTCCTCCTGTGTGTCTGAGGGAGAATCTGTTCCTCCTCTGAGTGTCTGAGGGAGGATCTGTTCCTCCTCCTGAGTGTCTGAGGAGGAATCTGTTCCTCCTTCTGAGTGTCTGAGGGAGGAATCTGTTCCTCCTCTGAGTGTCTGAGGGGAGGAATCTGTTCCTCCTTCTGAGTGTCTGAGGGAGGAATCTGTTCCTCCTTCCTGAGTGTCTGAGGGAGGAATCTGCTTCTCCTTCTGTGTGTCTGAGGGAGGAATCTGTTCCTCCTCCTGAGTGTCTGAGGGAGGAATCTGTTCCTCCTCCTGAGTGTCTGAGGGAGGAATCTGTTCCTCCTTCTGAGTGTCTGAGGGAGGAATCTGTTCCTCCTTCCTGTGTGTCTGAGGGAGGAATCTGTTCCTCCTCCTGTGTTTCTTAGGGAGGAATCTGTTCCTCCTTCTGAGTGTCTGAGGAGGAATCTGTTCCTCCTCCTGACGTGTCTGAGGGAGGAATCTGTTCCTCCTCCTGAGTGTCTGAGGAGGAATCTGTTCCTCCTCCTGAGTGTCTGAGGGAGGAATCTGTTCCTCCTTCTGTGTGTCTGAGGGAGGAATCTGTTCCTCCTTCTGAGTGTCTGAGGGAGGAATCTGTTCCTCCTTCTGAGTGTCTGAGGGAGGAATCTGTTCCTCCTCTGAGTGTCTGAGGGAGGAATCTGATTCCTCCTTCTGAGTGTCTGAGGGAGGAATCTGTTCCTCCTTCTGTGTGTCTGAGGGAGGAATCTGTTCCTCCTCCTGAGTGTCTGAGGGAGGAATCTGTTCCTCCTCCTGAGTGTCTGAGGGAGGAATCTGTTCCTCCTTCTGTGTGTCTGAGGGAGGAATCTGTTCCTCCTTCTGAGTGTCTGAGGGAGGAATCTGTTCCTCCTTCTGAGTGTCTGAGGGAGGAATCTGTTCCTCCTTCCTGAGTGTCTGAGGGAGGAATCTGTTCCTCCTCCTGAGTGTCTGAGGGAGGAATCTGTTCCTCCTCCTGAGTGTCTGAGGGAGGAATCTGTTCCTCCTTCTGAGTGTCTGAGGGAGGAATCTGTTCCCTCCTGGTTCTTAGGGAGGAATCTGTTCCTCCTCTGAGTGTCTGAGGAGGAATCTGTCCTCCTCCTGAGTGTCTGAGGGAGGAATCTGTTCCTCCTCTGAGTGTCTGAGGGAGGAATCTGTTCCTCCTCTGAGTGTCTGAGGGAGGAATCTGTTCCTCCTTCTGAGTGTCTGAGGAGGAATCTGTTCCTCCTATCTGAGTGTCTGAGGGAGGAATCTGTTCCTCCTTCTGAGTGTCTGAGGGAGGAATCTGTTCTCCTCCTGAGTGTCTGAGGGAGGAATCTGTTCCTCCTTCCTGAGTGTTGAGGGAGAATCTGTTCCTCCTCTGAGTGTCTGAGGGAGGATCTGTTCCTCCTTCTGAGTGTCTGAGGGAGGAATCTGTTCCTCCTCCTGTGTGTCTGAGGGAGGAATCTGTTCCTCCTTCTGAGTGTCTGAGGAGGATCTGTTCCTCCTCCTGTGTGTCTGAGGGAGGAACTGTTCCTCCTCCTGAGTGTCTGAGGAGGAATCTGTTCCTCCTTCTGAGTGTCTGAGGGAGGAATCTGTTCCTCCTCCTGTGTGTCTGAGGGAGGAATCTGTTCCTCCTTCTGAGGTGTCTGTGGTGGGAATCTGTTCCTCCTCTGAGTGTCTGAGGGAGGAATCTGTTCCTCCTCTGAGTGTCTGAGGGAGGAATCTGTTCCTCCTCCTGAGCTGTCTGAGGGAGGAATCTGTTCCTCCTCCTGAGTGTCTGAGGGAGAATCTGTTCCTCCTCCTGAGTGTCTGAGGGAAGGAATCTGTTCCTCCTTCTGTGTGTCTGAGGGAGGAATCTGTTCCTCCTTCTGAGTGTCTGAGGAGGAATCTGTCCTCCTTCTGAGTGTCTGAGGGAGGAATCTGTTCCTCCTTCTGAGTGTCTGAGGGAGGAATCTGTTCCTCCTCCTGAGCTGTCTGAGGGAGGAATCTGTTCCTCCTCCTGAGTGTCTGAGGGAGGAAATCTGTTCCTCCTCCTGAGTGTCTGAGGGAGGAATCTGTTCCTCCTTCTGAGTGTCTGAGGGAGGAATCTGTTCCTCCTCCTGAGTGTCTGAGGAGGAATCTGTTCCTCCTTCTGAGTGTCTGAGGGAGGAATCTGTTCCTCCTCCTGTGTGTCTGAGGAGGAATCTGTTCCTCCTCTGAGTGTCTGAGGGAGGAATCTGTTCCTCCTTCTGTGTGTCTGAGGGAGGAATCTGTTCCTCCTCCTGAGTGTCTGAGGGAGGAATCTGTTCCTCCTCTGAGTTTCTGAGGAGGAATCTGTTCCTCCTTCTGGTGTCTGAGGGAGGAATCTGTTCCTCCTCCTGAGTGTCTGAGGGAGGAATCTGTTCCTCCTCTGTGTGTCTGAGGGAGGAATCTGTTCCTCCTCTGTGTGTCTGAGGGAGGAATCTGTTCCTCCTTCGAGTGTCTGAGGGAGGAATCTGTTCCTCCTCCTGTGTGTCTGAGGGAGGAATCTGTTCCTCCTCCTGAGTGTCTGAGGGAGGAATCTGTTCCTCCTCCTGAGTGTCTGAGGGAGGAATCTGTTCCTCCTCCTGAGTGTCTGAGGAGGAATCTGTTCCTCCTCTGGAGGAGGATCTGTTCCCTCCTGGTGTCTGAGGGAGGAATCTGTTCCTCCTCTGAGTGTCTGAGGGAGGAATCTGTTCCTCCTTCTGTGTGTCTGAGGGAGGAATCTGTTCCTCCTCCTGAGTGTCTGAGGGAGGAATCTGTTCTCCTCCTGAGTGTCTGAGGGAGGAATCTGTTCCTCCTCCTGAGTGTCTGAGGAGGAATCTGTCCTCCTCTGAGTGTCTGAGGGAGGAATCTGTTCCTCCTTCCTGAGTGATCCCCCTGAGGGAGGAATCTGTTCCTCCTCCTGAGTGTCTGAGGGAGGAATCTGTTCCTCCTCCTGTGTGTCTGAGGAGGAATCTGTTCCTCCTTCTGAGTGTCTGAGGAGGAATCTGTTCCTCCTTCTGTGTGTCCTGAGGGAGGAATCTGTTCCTCCTCCTGTGTGTCTGAGGGAGGAATCTGTTCCTCCTTCTGAGTGTCTGAGGGAGGAATCTGTTCCTCCTTCTGTGTCTGAGGGAGGAATCTGTTCCTCCTCCTGTGTGTCTGAGGGAGGAATCTGTTCCTCCTCTGAGTGTCTGAGGGAGGAATCTGTTCCTCCTTCTGAGGTGTCCTGAGGGAGGAATCTGTTCCTCCTCCTGACGTGTCTGAGGGAGGAATCTGTTCCTCCTTCTGTGTGTCTGAGGAGGAATCTTTCCTCCTTCTGAGTGTCTGAGGGAGAATCTGTTCCTCCTCTGTGTCTGAGGGAGGAATCTGTTCCTCCTTCTGAGTGTCTGAGGAGAGGAATCTGTTCCTCCTTCTGAGTGTCTGAGGGAGGAATCTGTTCCTCCTCCTGAGTGTCTGAGGAGGAATCTGTTCCTCCTCCTGTGTGTCTGAGGGGAATCTGTTTCCTCTTCTGAGTGTCTGAGGGGAGGAATCTGTTCCTCCTCCTGTGTGTCTGAGGGAGGAATCTGTTCCTCCTTCTGAGATGTCTGAGGGAGGAATCTGTCACTGTCTGTCTGTTCCACCTATTCTGTGTTGTCTGAGGGAGGAATCTGTTCCTCCTCCTGAGTTGTCTGAGGGAGGAATCCTGTTCCTCCTCCTGCGTGTCTGAGGGAGGAATCTGTTCCTCCTCCTGTGTGTCTGAGTGAGGAACTCTGTTCCTCCTTCTGAGTGTCCTGAG